>NC_092646.1:30245804-30591929 GCF_039555335.1 Amphiura filiformis | reverse complement strand
CAAAACAACTTGATTCAGGTACGTGCTTTCTTTATGAATTTCTGTTTCATACATAGCCTAGAAACAGCAATTTTTTATATCCAACTAATAATCCCTTACCAAACTTGAATGCATTCCTGTTGCATTCTTAATGCATTCGGCAGCATTGTGGTAGAATGCATTATGAATCCTAACAACCACAACCTATATAACCACAACCTTATTTTCACCATGCTTAGCTTTTGTTGTCGAATGCATTCCGAATGCAAAATAGCATTCGAAAGTTGCCCTCAATATGCACGAAATATTTAAATGAGCTCTAATGCATTCGAATGCATTCGAATGCATTCGCCGAATGCATTCGAATGCATTCGAGCAAATGCTAATACCACAATAATTGCATTCGAATGCATTCGAATGCATTCGAGCAAATGCTAATACCACAATAATTGCATTCAGTCTCCTGTTGCATTCATGGAAATGATGGAAACTAACGCTTTTATGCATAGGCCTATGTAGGAAGATTGAGAAAAGGCTTACCTTGTTTAATGCATTTTTGCATCAAGCACATTTGCTTGATGCTTTAAAGCAGGTTTGGGTGATATTTTGATTAATCAAAAATAATTAAAACATTAATCAATATCTGTTATTTTTAACAATCACCCAAGCCTGCTTTTAAGACACTCAAGATCTACTATATTTGTTGATCCTACATGTATTCTCTTATCTATTTTACTTCATATAAAATTATGAAATAAAAGTACATTTTTGCAAAGGGTGATTCCAGTTGAAATCCATAAATCCCTATGGAAGAGACATATACCATAATCTCCCACACAAGGTGTAGATTTCAAATGGAGCCACCCATTAATCCCATTTGCAATACAATTCATTTACATATGATTTTCACATTTATGATAAATACAATTAACAATTGAGTATGGAAGATTATACATAGGGCTATGTCTTGGTATGTGGAAATTCTGTGTGGCGATCCGATGTTGGAGGTTAGCCACACACCAAGCCCTTAAGGATTCCAGCACACTGAGTGGCAATTGTCTGCCGCACACGTGTGGTGATCCTCCAAGCCTTGATGGGATTCCCGCACACACTGTGTGGCAAATAATCCTCCGCTGTGGGAGGTTTAATTGGCACACACTGTATGGTGATCCTCCGAGCCTCAGAATCGCACACTGTGTGGCAATCACACATGGAGGCCGTACGTACATCTACAAAATCGAAATACAATTGAAATGTGTTAAGGGATTGTGCAATAATTATAAGCCCCCAGGGGTAAAATTCCAAACAGCACTCCAAAAATTGCTTGCTCCCCCCTCTCGTCCTGCCAAAAATTGCTTGTCCCCCCCCTCGGCCTGCCAAAAATCTTTGCCCTCCTTGCACATCATGCCAAATTTTTGGGATCCCAATTTGCAGACCTTATTAATGGTCTATAGATACATGTTGCAAGTGCAGCTAGCAGGAAAATTTGCATATTTAAGTGCTTCCAAGCGTTTTATTCAAAAGGCACCCCATAAATGTGTGCCAAAAATTGCTCCCCCTTTGCTTGCCCCCTCTTGCTTACGCCCCCTCTTTCAGCTTGCCAAAACTTTCTTGCCCCCCCATTTTACCCTCCCCACCAGGGCTCATAATTATATTGCACAGCCCCAAAGAACTATAAAGTGTCCGGGTAAAGTGTACAAATTCTCACTTACTTGCTTGTACTACGTTAAATATGTATACGTATGTACATACATATGTACTCTATGTACAGCATACGTCAGAGATACATGTAGAACAGATCCTATACACCTGGATTACATGTGGCATAATATTACAAAACTGTAAATTTGAATAAGCTTATAAGCTTACCTTAATTGTTAGATTCATGAATATTCTCCTCTTGGAGTACTGTTGTAATTACCATTTCCTATACTAATACTGCACATTGATCTAAATATAGTCCAGAGCCTTGGTATGTATTTTATTCACAAAAACCAAACATTTCCTGTGGTAATATCACAATACCAGCAGCTCACATCCAGCTACATCCATACAACCAGGAAGCTAGTGGAGACTATAACTGCCAGTATCAACTGCCACTTTTGTAGCATAATTTGAAAAAAACATGTGATGAACATGTGATCATCATTTGTGGTTGGATTAGAATGCAACCGAATGCAACACGAATGCAAAGATTTTTGTTGAAAATAGTCTAAGTCCTTAGTTGTCAGATCCGAATGCAAAAATACCACAAAAATGTAGATATTGCATTCGAAAGGATTAAAAATTTTAGGTCTGTTGCATTCAATGCATTCAAATGCAAAATACCACAAAATGCCACATCACTACCACAATGGTAAGATACGACTGCATTCCGAATGCATTCTGAATGCAATAATTGCATTCGGGTTTGGTAAGGGTTAAGTACCGCGGCCAGCTTTGCTGGCCCCGGTACAAAAACGTTGTTACCACCACAAGAATCATGTCGTTTCATACTGTATTTTATGTATGTATCCACCCTTTGATAGACCGAATTAAAATGTAAACAAACAATCATGTGTCTCACTGTCTTGTGCTTGCGCGCGCAGAGTAACATACGGGGAATTCCATTAGCTCTTAAGTCATAACTGAGCATGCGCGATCATTTATTTATAGACGGTCGCCACATTGTCAATATTAAAACTAGTGGCATAGAACTACGAAACCGCATGCGATGGTACATCATTTAATGGATTAATGATTAAACTTCCGACAATCGGAGGCACTGAGTGAGTAACGCTGGGACTTGGGGTGTAAAATGGTATTACAAGCCGACGTCAAACGTCGGCTTGTGCTGTCTCTTCTCAATTCTTTCTTCTTTAAGTTAGGCGTGCAGCCTAACTTATTTCTTTCTTGCCATTTCTTTAAGTTAGGCGTGCAGCCTAACTTATTTCTTTCTTGGCATTAAGTTAGGCGTGCAGCCTAACTTATTTCTTTCTTGCCATTTCCTCTTTCTTTCTTTCTTTCTTCTTTCTCACAATGTGCTACTACTTCCACATCCTTGATCGGATTTCGACCAAACTCAGTCACAAGCAGTACTGGGTAGCTGGCTACAAAAGTTATGGGTTGTTTAACGTCAGAGGTCATCCAAGGGGTCACAGGGGTCAAAAAAGGTCATTTAAACTGAAAATGCTCCGATTGAGCTGAAATTTTAATGCAATTATCCTTATGACATTCTAAACATGTTTAAAATATTGTAAACTTTATTTAAGTTCATTTTAAGGGTCATAAAGGGGTCAAAGGTCAAATTTTTCAAAATGCTCCAATTGAGCTGAAATTTAAATGCAATAATGCTTATGACATTTGAAACATTTAAAAATATTTTAAAATTCATTTAAGGTCATTAAGGGGTCATAAAGGGGTCAAAGGTCAAGTTATTAAAAATGCTCCAATTGAGCTGAAATTTCAATGCAATGATCCTTATGATATTCTAAAAAATTTTAAAACATTTTAAAATTCATTTACGGTCATTAAGGGGCAATAAAGGGGTCAAAGGTCAAGTTTTCAAAATGCTTCAATTGAGCTGAAATTTAAATGCTATGATCCTTATGACATTCTTAACATTTTAAAAACATTTTAAAATTCATTTAAGGTCATTAAGGGGTAATAAAGGGGTCAAAGGTCAAGTTTTCAAAATGCTTCAATTGAGCTGAAATTTAAATGCAATGATCCTTCCACAATTAAGGTTTATTAAAACGGCAATTAATGAAACAATCTTATTAAAATTAATACTATCCAGCACAGTGTTGCTGCTTCATCAGATCATCGCAGTCATCCGCCTAACTTACCTCGTGCCCTTGCAAAGGGCACAGTTGCTCTAGTTTCTTTCTTTCTTTCCTCTTTCTTCTTTCTTCTTTCTCACAATTTGCTACTACTGCCACATGCTTGATCGGATTTCGACCAAACTCAGTCACAAGCAGTATTGGGTAGCTGGCTACAAAAGTTATGGGTTGTTTAACGTCAGAGGTCATCCAAGAGGTCACAGGGGTCAAAAAAGGTCATTTTAACCGAAAATGCTCTGATTGAGCTGAAATTTAAATGCAATGATCCTTATGACATTCTAAACATGTTTAAAACATTTTAGAATTTATTGAAGGTCATTAAGGGGCCATAAAGGGGGTCAAAGGTCAAGTTTTTCAAAATGCTCCAATTGAGCTGAAATTTAAATGCAATGATCCTTAAGACATTCTAAACATTTAAAAAATATTTTAAAATTCATTTAAGGTCATTAAGGGGTCATAAAGGGGTCAAAGGTCACATTTTCCAAAATGCTCCGATTGAGCTATTATTTAAATGCAATGATCCTTATGACATTCTAAACATATTGCAAACATTTTAAAATGCATTTAAGGTCATTTAAGGGGCAATAAAGGGGTCAAAGGTCAAGTTTTCAAAATGCTTCAATTGAGCTGAAATTTAAATGCAATGATCCTTATGACATTCTTAATATGTTTTAAATATTTTAAAATTCATTTAAGGTCATTAAGGGGGTCATACAGAGGTCAAGTTTTCAAAATGCAAGCTTTCCACGATCAAGGTATATTAAAACCTCAATTAATGAAAGTCTTATTAAAATTAATACTATCCAGCACAAATTATTGCTGCTTGATGAGATCGTCACAGTCATCCGCCTAACTTACCTCGTGCCCTTGCAAAGGGCACAGTTGCTCTAGTTCCTCTTTCTTCTTTCTTCTTTCTTTCTCACAATTTGCTACTACTTCCACATCCTTGATCGGATTTCGACCAAACTCAGTCACAAGCAGTATTGGGTAGCTGGCTACAAAACTTATGGATTTGTTTAATGTCAGAGGTCATTCAGGGGTCACAGGGGTCAAAAAAGGTCATTTTAACCGAAAATGCTGCGATTGGGCTGAAATTTAAATGCAATGATCCTTATGACATTCTGAACATGTTTAAAACATTTTAAAATTAATTTAAGGTCGTTAAGGGGTCAAAGGTCAAATTTTTCAAAATGGTCTAATTGAGCTGAAATTTAAATGCAATGATCCTTATGACATTCTAAACATTTAAAAAATATTTTAAAATTCATTTAAGGTCATTAAGGGGTCATAAAGGGGTCAAAGGTCAATTTTTTTTAAATGCTCCAATTGAGCTGAAATTTATATACAATGATCCTTATGACATTCTAAACATTTTAAAAACATTGTAAGATTCATTTCAGGTCATTAAGGGGTCATAAAGGGGTCAAAGGTCAAGTTTCCAAAATGTTCCAATTGAACTGAAATTCAAATGCAATGATCCTTATGACATTTTAAACATTTTGAAAATATTTTAAAATTCATTTAAGGTAATTAAGGGATCATAAAGGGGTCAAAGGTCAAGTGTTTCAAAATGCTCCAATTGAGCTGAAATTTAAATGCAACGATCCTTATGACATTCTTAACATGTTTTAAATATTTTAAAATTCATTTAAGATCATTAAGGATGTCATACAGAGGTCAAAGGTCAAGTTTTCAAAATGCCAGCTTTACACGATCAAGGTATATTAAAACGGCAATTAATGAAACAGTCTTATTAAAATTAATACAATCCAGCACATTGGCTGCTGGATCAGATCGTCACAGTCATCCGCCTAACTTACCTCGTGCCCTTGCAAAGGGCACAGTTGCTCTAGTTCTTACCTAGCCGGGACACCGGCTAGGTCTTGTGATGCTATCGGATCTTTCTTCTTTCTTCTTCTTCTGGCAACAAATTTCAAAATGCTTCTTCTCTTACATGTTACATCCTACAATGACGTCACTTGCACATATGCATCGGCTATATCCAGTGTCTATAGGGTGTTCACAGATTTGGGGTCAAAGGTCATTAAGGGGTCATTTCCGGTATAAAACCAAATATGTTCAAAATGCTTCTTCTTCCACAAATTACATGTGATGGTAACATGCTTAGGACATGTGACTTGACTTTGAACGGTGTCTATAGGGTGTTCACAGATATGGTGTCAAAGGTCATTAAAGGGGTCATTTCCGGTCTGAAAGCTAAAAATATTCAAAAAATCACTGTTTTTACAAAATACATAGCAGAGTGTTGTCATTAGCACACATGCATTGCTACTAACCAGGGTCTTTGGGGTGTCTACAGTTTTGGGGTCAAAGGTCATTAAGGGGTCACTTCGGTCAAAAACCAAAAATCGTCAAATATGTTCTTTTTTTTTATCTCAAAACGTAACCAGACCAGAGTGACATAAACTTCATATATGCATTAGTGTTACTCGATGTATGCACGGTATTTTTATTATTTTGGTCAAAGGTCATTTAGACGTCATTTCCGGTTTGAAGCTAAATAACTTCAAGAATTTTTATCTCCATAACTAAGCATAGTAGATTTTTTAATTTAAACTGTAACAATGCATTTTCTCGGTGTATATGAGGTTTTTTTTTATATTGGGGTCAAAGGTCATTAAGAAGGTCAAAACATCAAATTTGCAAAAAAATGTTTAAAATTACGGAAAAGTAGCTGTATCTCAGCCTATGGAAGACGGATAAAGCCCCTACATGCTACAGTGATGCACCATTAATGGTGTGAGATGTCCATAATATCAATCACTGACATCAAATAATAGCCGGTCAAAGGTCAAACTTTAAGACTGGCATTTCGCCCCGTTAGGTCCAGATCTGTAGCCAGATCTAGTTCTTTACCTAGCCGGGACACCGCTAGGTCTTGTGATGCTATCGGATCTTTCTTCTTTCTTCTTCTTTCTTCTTCTGGCAACAAATTTCAAAATGCTTCTTCTCTTACATGTTACATCCTACAATGACGGCACTTGCACATATGCATCGGCTATATCCAGTGTCTATAGGGTGTTCACAAATTTGAGGTCAAAGGTCATTAAGGGGTCATTTCCGGTATAAAACCAAATATCTTCAAAATGCTTCTTCTTCCACAAATTACATAGTACGATGGTGTCACTTGCACATATGCATCGGCTATATCCAGTGTCTATAGGGTGTTCACAAATAAGGGGTCAAAGGTCATTAAGGGGTCATTTCCGGTCTGAAAGCTAAAAATATTCAAAAATCACTGTTTTTACAAATTACATAGCAGAGTGTTGTCATTAGCACACATGCATTGCTACCAACCAGGGTCTTTGGGGTGTCTACAGTTTCGGGGTCAAAGGTCATTAAGGGTCGCTTCGTCAAAAACCAAAAATCATCAAATATGTTCATTTTTTAAAATCTCAAAACGTAACCAGACCAGAGTGACATAAACTTCATATATGCATTAGTGTTACCCGATGCATGCACGGTATTTTTATTTTTTTGGTCAAAGGTCATTTAGACGCGTCATTTCCGGTTTTAAGCTAAATAACTTCAAGAATTTTTATCTCCATAACTAAGCATAGTAGATTTTTTTATTTAAACTGTAACAATGCATTTTCGTGGTGTATATGAGGTTTTTTTTATATTGGGGTCAAAGGTCATTAAAGAGGTCAAAACGTCAAATTTGCAAAAAAAATTTTAAAATTACGGAAAAGTAGCTGTATCTCAGCCTATGGAAGACGGATAAAGCCCCTACATGCTACAGTGATGCACCATTAATGGTGTGAGATGTCCATAAACTTTAAGACTGGCATTTCCGGCTCCGGCTAGGTCCAGATCTGTAACCAGATCTAGTTACCTAGCCGGGACACCGGCTAGGTCTTGTGATGCTATCGGATCTTTCTTCTTTCTTCTTCTTTCTTCTTCTTCTGGCAACAAATTTCAAAATGCTTCTTCTCTTACATGTTACATCCTACAATGACGTCACTTGCACATATGCATCGGCTATATCCAGTGTCTATAGGGTGTTCACAGATTTGGGGTCAAAGGTCATTAAGGGGTCATTTCCGGTATAAAACCAAATATGTTCAAAATGCTTCTTCTTCCACAAATTACATGTGATGGTAACATGCTTAGGACATGTGACTTGACTTTGAACGGTGTCTATAGGGTGTTCACAGATATGGTGTCAAAGGTCATTAAAGGGGTCATTTCCGGTCTGAAAGCTAAAAATATTCAAAAATCACTGTTTTTACAAAATACATAGCAGAGTGTTGTCATTAGCACACATGCATTGCTACTAACCAGGGTCTTTGGGGTGTCTATAGTTTTGGGGTCAAAGGTCATTAAGGGGTCACTTCCGGTCAAAAACCAAAAATCGTCAAATATGTTCTTTTTTTTATCTCAAAACGTAACCAGACCAGAGTGACATAAACTTCATATATGCATTAGTGTTACTCGATGTATGCACGGTATTTTTATTATTTTGGTCAAAGGTCATTTAGACGTCATTTCCGGTTTGAAGCTAAATAACTTCAAGAATTTTTATCTCCATAACTAAGCATAGTAGATTTTTTTTATTTAAACTGTAACAATGCATTTTCTCGGTGTATATGAGGTTTTTTTATATTGGGGTCAAAGGTCATTAAGAAGGTCAAAACATCAAATTTGCAAAAAATGTTTAAAATTACGGAAAAGTAGCTGTATCTCAGCCTATGGAAGACGGATAAAGCCCCTACATGCTACAGTGATGCACCATTAATGGTGTGAGATGTCCATAATATCAATCACTGACATCAAATAATAGCCGGTCAAAGGTCAAACTTTAAGACTGGCATTTCCGCCCAGCTAGGTCCAGATCTGTAGCCAGATCTAGTTCTTTCTTTCTTCTGGCAACCGCAATCAACTGCATGTAGCTCCGCAAGGGTTTGACAGATTTCAACCAAAGTTGACCCAAATGACCATTGGGCTAGGTCAAACCTTCCATTTGACTTTGACCTCGCTGTGACCTTTGACCTAGCTATAATGGTCAAAAATGTGATTTCACAAAAATGCTATCCTATGCGATGGGGACATGGTTATATCATGTGACTCGACTTTATTCGGTGTCTATAGGGTGTGCTCAGATAAGAGGTCAAAGGTCATTAAGGGGTCATTTCGGTCAAAGTCTAAAAATATTTAAAAATCACTGTCTTTACAAATTACATAGCAGAGAGTCGCCATTAGCACACATGCATCGCTACTAGCCAGGGTCTTTAGGATGCCTACAGTTTTGGGGTCAAAGGTCATTAAGGGGTTACTTCGGTCAAAAACCAAAATTATCAAAAATGTTCAAAAAATTTTGTCTCAAAATGTAGACAGACCAGAGTAATATAACCATCATACATGAATCAGTGTTACCTGATGTATGCATGGTATTTTTATTTTAAGGGGTCAAAGGTCATTAAGGGGTCACTTCCTGTTTTTAGCTAAATAACTTCAAGAATTTTTATCTCGACAACTAAACATAGTAGAATTTTTTAATTAAAATTGGAACAATGCATTTTGTCGGTTTACATAAGGTTTTTTTTTTTCATTGAGGTCAAAGGTCATTAAGGGGTCAAAAGGTCAATCAAAATTTTCAAAAATCAAAATCCATGTATAAGTTCCGATTAAGCTGAAATTCACCAGGAATATTTCTTATGACATCCTAAGCACAATGCAAGAGCAGTTGACCCCATCCGTAACCCAGGGGTCAAGTTATAGGGGTCAAATTGCGGCTTGTATTCAGCGTCTGTTGACTCTAGTTTTATTTGGGTTGATATTGACATGAAAAACCTCTAAAAACGGTCATCATATTACATAGTTACAGGTTTGGGGAATTAAGCTTTGACTGTTAACATTACTGGGGCCCGACTTGAATGAACTTGTACTGGTTGTAAAATAACATTTAAGGAATCTGAATCGGGATCGGATCGGCCCGATCTGCTAATTTTCAGATCGGAGATCGGCAGATCCGATCTTGGGTTGGATCAGCCAACACTAGTCATGCAGATTTGACAGATTTATATCGAGGATTGAGCAAAGCAGAAAGCCGTAACTCACAAAGGAGTTAAGGCTTTCTGGCTCTCAACCCTCGATATGAATTAGTATTTCACCACTGACCAATCAAAATCAGCAATTAAGGACTAACAACCTGGTGAGGCATGTTACCATGGTTACACATTAGGCTATTGAAACTTCATGTTGAGTTTAATTATTTAGCATCCCATTTTTTTCAGCTCATAATGAGGCAACTATTTCATTACTCATTATTTTCAAGGTTTCATTATCAGCGGCCTTTTACCAATGCTTATGCGCTTTTGTTCATTCTAATTGGGTATCGTCAGTCGCAATATAATGTCACAAACACACATAAGGCCCTTCACAATTAATTCTTAGTTTCCTGTTTCATGGTTGAAAACAAGGGATGAGGCGACTTTTAATTATTAATTATTAATTATCTTTTATTTTCTTTATTTTAAAACAAGTGGTCGCAACCTACATCAACCCGTTTAGAGACAAGGGACAAGCATTTAATTATTTTACAACTATGTTTGATTTTATACATAAGTAATGGTACAGTTATGTTCTTTGTTTATTCATCATTATTGTTGATATGATCAAAGTCAGAAAGTAGCAAATGGGAGTCATTTAACTTTATTTTAAAAGAGAAAATCCAAAATATAAATAAAATAATTAAATATTTTTCCATTCTTGATTTTGGATGCGCGAGGGAAACAGGAAACTAAGGATCAATTGTAATTGGCCTAAACATTTATAAAAGTATAATTATCTTGATTTTTTTTTTTCAAGTTTTAAAACAAACTAAATGTATTCCTAAGTAGGCCTATACCATGCCAGTCTTCTTCACTCCAATTTGTACTAACCTCTCCGTATACATTTGAGGATAGGAGGAAATGGGGGGGGTGAGGGGTTGACTCATTAAATACAAAATAACAATCATGCAGAACATTATGAAATAAATTTTTGACACCAATTTGTCAAAACTAGGTATTTCCTAGTTAAATTATTTACAACATCAACAATCTGGTAAAAACATTTTGGTTAGGTTGATTTCTCTTCTAGCCTACTCTGGTATCCCAAAGGTATAATTGAAATAATTGGATAGAGCAAGGGTCAAAAACCTGTATATTTTTAATGCTAAAATATTTAGATGGATTCATCTAATAGTTCTCAAGGCTTTCTATAGTGTTTGAAGGGTTCAAATACAAAAAAAAGGGTTTAAAAATTTTGCAGAACAAATTTTCTTTCTGGTTTAGTAGTAATTTGCAAAATAATGAATTATTTTCAGATTTTACATCTCAAACGCAGCACAAAATTCATAACGCAGGGCGGTGGACACTAAACTCAGAATCAAGTATCAAGTGCCTTATGTAAATGTAACATTTATAGTATTTATAAATGCTAGCGCAATTAAAAGACCAAGGAAATCAAATTTTTCCTCATTTTATTGACTTTGCCCACCCAGCCTTAAGTTTATGAGTCAGAAGACAGATATTGGAACACATGTGTTCAAATATCTGTGTTCAGAATCACAAGACTATCTTTACAACCTGTTATCATGTGACAAAGTGATATTCAGTAGATTAGTACCACCTGACCTACATGTATATACACATGCATAGCGCTAATATTTAGAGAAAGAAACGCACAGTGAGTGATTTTAGTGACAGTGCCCATTGTACTACAGAATCTGTAATTGTACTGTACATGTAGAAGAGGCTGATTGCTGCTGGTTTTAAGAGTTAAATATAAGCATGGTGAAATAAATGAAACATCTTTGTGAAAAATTTGATTGATAAAATTTCTACTACTGATATTGCCACATCACAGTTTTGGACAATATCGCTAGTATTATAAAGCGAAAAAAATAATGGTTTGTCTCAAAGCTCACGAGTGGTTTGAAAACAAATGCAAAATGCGATTTTTTTAATTTTTTTTTTTATTCCCAACTTGGTATTTTGAGAAAAAATCTGAATTTCGCCGAAATTTTTCTGGAAAAACTAAAAAAAAATAATTTTGAAATAAAAAAAAATTCTGCATTTCTTTTTTTCAAAATCTCATGATTTTACAAATGCGCGCGCGAGCTGTGAGACAAACCTTTTTTTTTTTTTTTTGGCTTAAGTACTAAACAGTTGAAAATACGTCCAGTATTGCAGAACAGGCCTTTTATATTGCTGAAGGGCCCCTAAGGGTGTCAACAACTTGTGTCAGGGATGGACATTGCTAATTAAAATTCACATTTAGCTATGTTATTTTCAAAGTTGGTGCTCTGATATTAAGGGATCTGGAATGAGCATTTTGACAGTATTTTTTTGTGGGACATGAGAGCACATCAGACATATCGAATTGCATTCTGAATACGAAGAATGTCTTTCTGTTATCAAATAATTTTCATTTTTTTGAAATTCACGATATAATACAAATTTTTATGACAAATTATTAAAATTTGATATTTTTCAAATTTTTGATATATAACAGTCCTCAAGTAAATTTTATAAATCTAATGATATATTCTTAAAGTGTATGTAGCTGGGAGGAAAGGCTGACGATCAATTGAAAATTTTGACCTTTCATATTGAAGATATGGATTTTTCCCCCAAAAGACCTAATATTTTTGGTATTTTGGTGAAAAATCAAATACAAAAAAAAAGTGTTTAAAAATTTTGCAGAACAAATTTTCTTTCTGGTTTAGTAGTAATTTGCAAAATAATGAATTATTTTCAGATTTTACATCTCAAACGCGGCACAAAATTCATAACGCGGGGCGGTGGACACTAAACTCAGAATCAAGTTTCAAGTGCCTTATGTAAATGTACATGTAGGCCCTAACATATTTATAAATGCTAGCGCAATTAAAAGACCAAGGAAATCAAATTTTTCCTCATTTTATTGACTGTGGGCGGCTGTGGCAACTCCCTAATTATACTTTGCCCACCCAGCCTTAAGTTTATGAGTCTGAAGACAGATATTGGAACACATGCATTCCAATATCTGTGGTCAGAATCACAAGACTATCTTTACAACCTGTTATCATGTGACAAAGTGATATTCAGTAGATTAGTACCACCTGACCTATATGCACATGCATAGCCCTAATATTTAGAGAAAGAAACGCACAGTGAGTGATTTTAGTGACAGTGCCCATTGTACCACGGAATCTGTAATTGTACTGTACATGTAGAAGAGGCCGATTGCTGCTGGTTTTAAGAGTTAAATATAAGCATGGTGAAATAAATGAAACATCTTTGTGAAAAATTTGATTGATAAAATTTCTACTACTGATATTGCCACATCACAGTTTTGGACAATATCGCTAGTACTACATGTATGAGCATGATGAGTACTAACTGAAAATATGAAAGAAACAGTTGAAAATACATCCAGTATTGCAGAACAGGCCTTTTTTTATATTGCTGAAGGGCCCCTAAAGACCGGGGGGTCACTCCCATTGTGGCCTGTACACCATCCCCGATAATAAAAAGCGTAAAAGGGTAGTTTTTTTCGGGGTAGGCACGATACGCTGCAGTAACGCTTAGCTTAGGGTGTCAAAAACATAAAATATTGGAAAAAATGGTAGCAAAATTGCAATTGCTAATACGCGGAAATGAAATTTAGGGTATGAAATTTGATGCAAGGAATAAAATCCCTGTTTAGGGTGTGAAAACACCTGTTTATGGCATTGTTTTAGCTAAGGGTTAAATCCTTGTTTAAGGTGCTTTTCAAAAGTTGATTATCGCGGATGGTGTACATGTACAGGCCACAATGGGAGTGACCCCCCCGGGCCCTAAGGGTGTCAGCAACTTGTGTCAGGGATGGACATTGCTAATTAAAATTCACATTTAGCTACGTTATTTTCAAGGTTGGTGCTCTAATATTAAGGGATCTGGAATGAGCATTTTGACAGTATTTTTTTGTGTGACATGAGAGCACATCAGATATATCGAATTGCATTCTGAATACGAAGAATGCCTTTCTGATATCAAATAATTTTCATTTTTTGAAATTCATGATATAATACAAATTTTTATGACAAATTTTATAAATCTAATGATATATTCTTAAAGTGTATGTAGCTGGGAGGAAAAGCTGACGATCAATTGAAAATTTTGACCTTTCATATCAAAAGATATGGATTTTTTCCCCCAAAAGACCTAATTTTTAGGAAAAAAATCTGTATCTTCAATACGAAAGGTCAAAATTTTCAATTGATCATCGGCTTTTCATCCCACCTACATGTACATACATGTATATACACTTTAAGTATAAATCATCAGATTTATAAAGTTTACTTCGAGTACTGTTAAATATCAAAAATATCATTTTTTAATCATTTGCCATAAAATGTGTATTACATTGTGAATTTCAAAAAATCAAAATTATTTGATATCAGAAGGCCATTCTTCGTATTCAGAATGCAATTCGATATGTCTGATGTGCTCCCACAAATACTGTCCAAATGTTCATACCCCATCCCTTAATAGATCAAACATGTATTCATAAAAGTTAGGCCAAAAAACATGTTTGGTTGCCCTCAGCGACCGACCAAAAAAATGAGAAATCTTGGGTCGGGATTTTTTTTAAATCACTGTTTAAAAGAAACTTTAAATTTAGACAGTATCAAGGACATTTTATATTTATAATTAACGCATTTTATTTATTGAATGAATACCGTAAAACCTCATATCTACAAGCATATAAAGTGCTTCTGATGAAAACTTAATTAATCCAGTCGCCATTATGGAGTTTGAGCACATAAATGACAGGTCCAAGCATATACAAATAAGTATTATTGTAAGACCAATTCTATTGTATTGGCATATTTACGCATGTATCGTATTAATTTAACGTTCATCAAAAAAACTATATATGCTTGTAGACGAGGTTTTACGGTATTTGATTAAACACAGTCACAAGTAAATATTCCATTTGAATTCAGTCCAAAAATACACAATTTTTTACTGTAAAATGATCAAGCATTTGTCAATACTAGCCTTTTCAAAATGAGGAAGTTCTATCGACCCTCCAAATTTTTGTCTTGGAAGGGCAGCCAAACAATATTTTATAAAAAAGATTTTGTGGAAAAAAATCATTTTGGTATCATGCAGTCTGTCCGTTAATGCAAAACGAGGAATGTTCAAAGTTCGCCAACGAGCATGAGTGCAGGGACTTTGCTAGGATTTTGAAGTTGCCCGTCGTTTTGAACAACAGTGCCCGTCGAAAATGGTCAAAATCACCCAAAATGGCCTAAAAAGTGTAAAATGGTCCAAAATTGCCATTTTTTGCCCGTCTCGAATGACAATTGCCCATCGAAAAAGATGGGCCGACGGGCCACTAGCTAAGTCCCTGCATGAGTGCCCACGGATACATGGAGTGCCGGAATGAGGTGATGAATCATGTTGCAAAGGATTCTGGGAAGGGTTAGATATCTTCTCTGTGCACAGGAAATGCAAAGCCACGCCCAACGTTATTCAATGTTTTCCTTCTTTACAAATGGCTGACTGTTGTAGCAACTCCCATTTACTTTACACAGCCAACCTGGTAAGACTCAGAGTCACAAGACTTGAATACAATCTGCTCTCAAGTATCATCATGTGACAAATTATTGTCCTTAAAATATTTCAATTATCCATGTGTGATATTTTTGGGTGCAGAAATTTATACAAATTTGAATTTCTGCACCCATATCACACATTTTAGGGACAAGTGAAATTGACAAGCCCCGGGTGACGAGCATTGTCCAGCGGGACTTCCACAATGGATATGCAGCATGAGCCTCAGGATAGACCCCCTTTTCAAACTGTGTTGTACCCAATTATGACCCCCCCCCCTTTTTGTGTTACCGGACTACATGTACCTGTACCTATAAATACCCAATGACCCCCTGTAAAAAATTCAGGTACTCAATGACCCTCCCTTTTTCTTATTTCCTGCTACCCAAATGACAGGGGCGTATTTAGGGGGGCACCCCGGTACGCCCTCCCATATTTTTACAGAGCGGCGCCGCGTCCCCCTAATTTCATCCCCTTTTTTTTATTATAGTATCCAAAATCAAGTGCCCAATGACCCACCTTTTTCAGGTGGGGCATTAGTGCTTTTGCACTCAGGCCTTATAAGTATGCCTGGACCAGGAGCTAAAATGAGCTTCTGGTCCCAAAGATGGCTCCTGGTAGTGTAAAATATTGGACACACCAGGAGCCAAAACTTGGCAACCATGGGGTAAAAAAAGCCTGGGGGAGCCTTGTTTGCACTATGTATTTTACATGTTTGTACTCAATGGCCCCCTTTTGGCAATCTTGTACCCATTGATCATCATTTTACAGTTCAGTTACCCCAAAGTTTCATACCAAATGACCCCATTTTTATTCAGGCATACACTGCATAACCCCATATTTTTTACCAGAAAGGCCCCTACATTGTACTTTTAACATGGCCGAGGCACATTCCTGGCACTTCAGATATATAGTTTGTATACATGTACCTTCCTTTCCTTTCTCATAAAACTGTTAATTTTAGCAGGAATCTGTTAATGCTTGTTGAATTCCTGGCATCATTTCCTTTCTGAAAATGCATACTTTCATACGTTCATCATTACATAGAGATACATACATGTATGTACATGGCACATTCTCCGATAAAGTGTCCAAAAAGCCAAATCTGTGTCGCCCATAGTGTCAAGTCGTATTCAGACTTGTTTCGTCAGAAAGAAATGACTTTTATTAATATAACTAATACTTAGGAGTTGCTTTCTAAAATGTGTGGGGCTGGAGGTTGTAACATGCCTAGAAAGTATAAAACAATAAAGCTGATTATGCATGTCCATTGTTTTCCTCCATGTCGCCAGCCAAGGTACGCTCCGTATAATGTGCCCCTGTTCGTTAAGCATGCGCGCAGAATAATGGAATATAGGTACTTTTCATTAGTGGTATCATGCCCTAATTATAAAGTATAAAACATCACAACGCAGTTATTAAATTTTTCCAACAGGTCTTTGAGACTATGTCGCCAAATTGTTCACAGAATACGTTACCATATTTCTAATGAATAACAATCTGTCAAAATAACTGGCTATATGAATGTTCCCATATGTTATGGTTCAAGCAGGCTCTATAGTTATATTATATATGTGGTACATAACACAATGGTTTCAAAGTAAAAAAATCAGGTCTATTAATGGCAAAAAATCCTGACGTTACGTTCATGCGTTCACAGATACGTTACCTAAATTCTACTCCCCTCGGAAAACACGCTGTGATAAATGAAGCCAAATACCATACCAGACTTTAGTACATTGGGTGATGACTGATCAAGTATGGGTATTAAGTCGGTAAGTTTTACACTTGCACGATTAAGACAAAAGTGGGAAAGGGCTTCACAGATACGTTACCACTGATACGTTACCCCAATGCGTACAAGTAATATTGCTCAAAAATGAAGTATTGTTGAAAAATCACCCATGCATTGTTTTGTGTTCTGAAACTATTAAAGTTTACGATTCTGAATGATTTTCACGAATTCTTCGTGGTTGGCATTTTGCAATTCCTGAGCCCAAACTTGGACGCTTTATCTGAGAATGGGCCACATGTACAATGTACAATCAAAAACGGTATCTTAATTACTGACTCGAGGAAGACTAGACAATAAGGCCAAAAAAAAAATAATTGTTTGCTTTTGGGGTCCCGTACCCACCAAAATAGAGTTCAGACCCCCCTGTTTTTAAATTTTCTTCAAGTTCACTGGGTCCCTGTGGACCCCCAGTTTTTTCAATCTAGCGCTATTGGACTCACCAAACTCTAGTCTGGACCTTGCACTTTTTAATTTTCTGCAAGTTCGGGGTCCCTGCAGACACTGGAGTGTTTAGTTCTAGCGCTACCCCTGGTATGCGCACACATTTGACATGACTCTCGGCACATACACCTTCGTCCGAAAATAGCAACAGTACATATGTACATCAATTATTAAAAAAAAAAAACCACACACACACAAAATTATAGTTGAAAACAATTGTACTAACCTGAAAAGTCTGGTTCTTATTCCTCTTTTTTATCAGGATATTCCTGTAAATCAGGTAGTAAATTTGCTTCTTCAAAGTGGCCATTTCTACAAGTTCTTTCAATTTTTAATGTTTGCACAAAATTTATAATTTACATGTAAGCCTTGTCGATGTCTGGCTAAGTAGACATGTTCTGACCTCTGTTCAAATTGTAGGTACGGTGTACAATGTAATGCACATCATCTGCTGGTCGTATTTATTTCCAAGATTTATCTTCTTTCTGCTTGCTGCTGATGTCTATTTTAAAGGTTCCTTTCTTTTTATACGCCAAGCTAATCTTTATGTATCGTGTGCACACACAAAGTCTGTGTCAGTATCACATGCTGCATAGACTTTAGACTTTCAATTAAACCTGAAACAAAATCAAATGATAAATGTGTCAACTTCAAAAAAATTACTTAGCTTCAGGTTCAACTTCGAGTAAATAAATCAAAAAGTTGTACAGATACATGTAGCACTCGAGTACGGTACGTACTCAAAACTCACATTCAATATAATGATTTTGATTCAACATGAATAATAATATTTGTGCCTGCTCTTGATTGAAGCTGATGTGCACTGCACTGCAAAAATGGGTATTTTATGTACATGTACATGCAACAGTCAATGTTGCAGTAACTATCGAAGGATTCACAAAGTACTCTGGGATGCAACCATTCATTCATGGAAATTTCCAGGATGTATTCAATCACTGCATGATGAGAAATATTCATCCCATGATGTAAATTGTAATTGACAATGAAATAGGTCACATGTTTATTTGACCAGGGATGGTGCATACAACATCACACACCCACGCACGGTTGTTTAATTGACACATGTAAATACTATAGTATTTCCATGATTGATCAATACCAGCATGACTATTATCATTATGTTGCGAAGATATGCATGTGCACAGCCCGAGTCCAAGCATAACTTAAGCTTCCATGTTCATGATGATGATGTACATGATATGAATCAATTGTAAATCTCACTCAGTTTTTCATGGACATGGTTTTAATTTATGTTTTTATTCCGAGATTGTTGGTTTTTTTACTCCACTGGCATGACCATGACTGGGTTTACTTTTGCCATGGAAGTACGAGAATGTTTACTAACCTGATCATGTGGTTCAATATCACAACAAATGGCTGAATGACATCACAGTCATAAGAATCTTTTGACCTTGATAAATTCAATATAATTCACAGTATTACGTAAATGTCAACAATCAAATGATTGGGAAGCTGACTATACACAGCACGTATTACACCTACGCAACCTTTTTTTTGTTGACCAATCACAAAACAAGAAAAAGGACGAACAACCCAAATTTACACACAGCCGCACCATTTGAGTGTGCTCCCAGGGTGGGTGGGGCTGTAAGTTTTGAAAAAAAAAATCATTCCCCACTACATGACCCCCCAAAAAAAAAACCCTCCCATCGCTATAATCAGACCCTGGCTGTGGCTATAATAAATGCATGAAAATTTGTCAAAAATGGACATTAGGCCGTATAAAATTAATGTTTTGGTTCTCGTCCAGAGGATTTTCATGAATTGATGAGGGAGGGAGGTGTTTTTTTGTTTTGTTTTTTTTCAATGTAAAATTAGCATTGTCAGTAGTTTTCGGTCTTTTTCAACAGTGCTCGAGGAAACGATGAGGCCCTTTTTTTTTTTTTCAAATGTGAGATTCTGAGGGATTAACCCCCTAAAAAAAAAAAAAAAGACTTGGAAGTGATGCTTGTTCTCTAATAAACTTATTTATATGTATGAAGATTTCATAAATCATTCCAAAGTCTAAAAAAATTGAAAAATCTAAAAAAAAAAAAAAATCTGACAAATCCCAGAAATTGAGGAGGGAGGGGACGAGAACCAAAATATTAATTTTACACGGCCTTATGAATATCTAGTGCAAAAATCTTGCTGCGTTTATTGGCGGGGTATATTTGGAAAAAGTGGACCTTTTTTTTTCAAAATTTGGACCTTTTTGGACTGGGGGGGGGGGAGCGGAATTTGAAAAAGTGGACCCCTATTTTTTCGCTCGCAAATGGGAATTTTTGGGTCAAAAAAGGGGAATTTTGGGGCATTTTGGGATGGGGGACGTCCGCCCCACCAAGTCCCCCTGGTAACGGGCCTGTCCCAACCCCAATTCCCAGCCCCCCTCGAAAGTCAAATGGTGCATCCCTTTATAGAGTCACAAGTTTGTTGGTTTTATTCATCCATTCATTTACAATTCATTCATTCATTCATTCATGCACTCGGTATACCGGTAGCTTCCGACCGGGTTCAGTCCGGCAAAGACAAAAAAGAAGACACAAAAAAAAACACCATAGTGATTTTTAGATCAAAATTTGTGTTTAGGCCATAAAAATTAATGTTTTGGTTCCCTGAGTGCTCAAGGAAAGAAGGTGGCCTTTTTTTTTTTTAATTTTTTTTTTCGATGGCCGAGCGGTAAAGCCCTACCACAAAAAGTCATGATCCATGTTCTCTAATATTTTAAATAAATTTATTTAGGCCCTATATGCAAAAAGTTTTCCTAAACTATTCCAAATTTTGAATAAAAAAAACCTGACAAATCCCGGAAATTCAGGAAGAGGGAACCAAGGGACCGTTCACAGACACTTGTTAGGGGGGCCTGATGCAAAAAATATTTCATCGTGAAAATATTTTGGATCCCCTTTTCAAATCTGAAAATTTTCAGCCCCCTCCCCTCAGTTTGTTTTTTTTTTGACATGAAAATTATGGGTCAACCCCATAGAAAAGCATATTATAAACTCAATTTTCCCGTGAAAATTTGTGGTCAATTTTTCAGAGCCCCCCCCCCTTTGAAGGGTCAAAACTGTTAAGGCCCCCCTTTTGCATCATCACCCCTAACAAGTGTTTGTGAACGGTCCCCAAAACATTAATGTTGGACAGATTAAAAGACCACATTTCCCCTATTTTTATTATTTATTTATCTTTTAAATATTTAGACTCTCTCTATATGGTAACATATTAAATTATGACTCAAATCCCACCTCCCCCACCACTCAACACAAAAATTTGCCTGTTACCAAATCTTCTTTCAAAGACCCTGTTTGCAATGATTTTTCATCAAATTTACCCCCCTTTTTTTCATGCACTGAATCGAGGACAAAATTTGGCAAAAAACACCCCCTTTTTAACAGTTTACAATGTAGAATTTCAAACACCCCTTTTCAATGACACTCAATACCGGATTTACCCAAAGTACTCCTTTTGATTTCGTGGACAGTGCGAATTAGATACCCCCTATTTAGCTGATTTCACGGTTTAATATCGCTAATGGTAAAAAAACTGAACACCCCTTTTCTGCAATACTTTTTTGGTAACACGCATGGTTACCAACTTTTGTGTTGGGGCTCAAACCACATAGGCCCCTATATCGAACTTAAAATCAGTGCAGATAAAAAAAAAAAGTTATAAGATTATTATAGATTGGTTTTCAATAGGGTTTAAGGCCCATTCAGTGATTTGCTCATCCGTGTATCATAAAAATCATCAAATTTCAGGTTATACCCCCTCCCGTACCCCCTATACCTAATGAGAATTTTAATGATTTATCCTTAGGAAATTTTTACACAACTTCAGCTGTAAAAGGCACCCCGGGTACACTACCACAATTTATTTAGTACCAAATTTTAAAAACGAAATGTTGTCAATAATTTTTTGCTTGAAATTTTTTGTCTGGATTTCTCAAAATGATTAAAACCAAAAAGCGGTATTGTAGTGTTTTAGTGTAGTGCGTCCTGAGTCTGTAGTAAACGGAACCCGTCACCTCAATTAAGCGTTGTTTAAATACAATCCTAAAACTTCTTTTTAAACTACCAAACTGACCCATTAAATTATTAAAAATGTCAAAATTCACACATTTATGCATAAGACTATAATTACTGATGCAAAATTGAAACTAATGGGATCTTAAGAGTCAGATAAGTTTTCGACAATAAAATTAGGGAAGTTTTTGTTTCTAGATTGAAGCAAAAAGGTCAAAAGGGCAACTTGGGAAGAAGAGAACATGCTGAAATTGCATGCATTTTGCTAACGTAAATTTACTTTATTTATCAGTCGAGGTTCAATGACGGACTACAAAGAGGAGCAGGAAAATGAAGTGTCAGCACTGGAGTCAATTTATCCCGATGAATTCACAGGTATGGAAACATATTTACAAATATTTTTAATGTAATGATCTACATGTTGATGTTCATGTGTTGTAGAATGTAGCAATAGCAAACTGATACTAGTACTTAGACTATATACTATTAAACATCTACTATACTGATCAGCTCTTAATAGGCGGGAATTATTCGGTTTTTGTTACTGCGCGAGTCAATAAAGTTCCAACTTATGTACGCGTAAATTCACAACAGGGGTAGCATTAAGGCCTGAAAGTCGGGGGTTGTTTTCCCGTGTTTTTCACTCCCGAGCTTGCAGAAAATCCAAATACATGGGGTGAAAATTAAATCTCGGGGGTAAAAAATATTTGGCAGTGTAGTCAGGGGTAGGAGTAAGGTCCAAAAGTAGAGGGTCAGAGTTCACCCCCGAGCTTGCACATTCCCAATATATGGAGGGTGAAAAATTAATATTTTTTAAATTTAGGGGGTCATTCACCCCCAATCGGGGGTTAATGCTACCCCTGATTCACAATTTATGCATCATTCACGCAAAGCGCAGTTCGCGTCTAGTTAGTTGTCCCCGTCCAACTAGTCTTAGTTTCGTCAGCACAGACATTGACTGTTATCATACTGACATTTTTTTAACGGAATACTACTCTTCACTATAAGTTGGACAATAAGCAGTCCTGAAACACGTAGCGGAAGACCGTCCATGATGGTCCCCAGTAAGTTTATCCTTGATCGAGAAATCTATCTACTATCCACGACGACACGATGGTTACTGTGTGAATAGAAGATAGAGATTGCTGGTATAACACGGTCAGTCATCGTAGCATCTTCAGTTTTAAAACGCATCAAAACAATTTTTTAGATTGTCCCATTTGGCTTCAATTTAGCTTGGCTAACATTTACGTATCTTAGCTGAAGTGTATGCTTACTTTTAACCGGAAACACAGGCGCTGAAGTACAAATTCCGACCATATAATGAGTCCGTTTAATTCTGCAACCTTCCTTGATCATAGTTGTTTTGACAACTGCCAACTGCGTCGGTGATTAAAGATTTGAGAAAATCCAGTGCTGGGCAAATCAATCCATCTCCCGATTTGCAAAGGTTGACTTGTCATTGCAAACTGATGGTGATACCCTTCCGGTTCTTGAACATGTGAGCCCAGCACTACATGTGTTGATCACCTATTTACATGGGGACTGTGTGATGTCTGGCGATCACTCGAGAAAAATCGACACAAAATGATGTTTTTCGTGAGTAACGTCATGGTGAATTGATGAAGGAATATAGCACATGTGTCACTAATATTAGGGATGACCATCATAATTTCATGTTGCCCCTTTTGCTACAAAAGATTGTTTTCTGGAAAGAACTCATCAACAGAAGTATTTTGGTGGTTAAATGGTCAAAATCGGTCAAAAACTTTTCGAATTATGAATTTTCAAAGTTTCCCATTCTGACCGGTCATTGGAACGTAAATAAATTGACAAAGTCTAAATATAGCAATGTGAGCAAAATTGGTATAAGCATATATTTACCTTTTATATTTCTTTATTTTAATATATATGGAAACATGAAACAAGCATATTGTGAAAGTATCAAAGGGTTTCTTATGAAATGGCACTTTACTAGTCAATAGCATTAAGTATTTCTTCAAACCGAGGCACTGAAATCATGCTTTTAGAAAACATTTGCCAAAAATCATCCATAATGGCCAAAGTGGCACAAAATCAAAAGTCCAGGTGAACTTTTTTTCCACAACAATATACACTACACATAAGAAAAATACTAATGTACTACAAGGGATTTTCAACATAGGAATCCAAACAATCAAGTACCAACATGCACAGCTTTGTCCTGATATCACTTCTGGGGTTTTAACAAAATGTTTAACCTCTATTGTGATTGGCAGCAGCATAAGGTATCTCTTTGATAGCTGATAATGCCCAGCCATTCAGGAAGTGGCTAATAACAGACCTTGATAGGCTTGAATGAATACTGTCATGTGCTACAAAACCATCACACTCCAGGGCCTGGTCACTCCATATGCTACTGGGAGCACAGTACTTCCCAAAACAATGGAGTGAAAGACTCATTATTGATTAGGCGCGTATTTTAAAAGTACAGCTCCTGTGCGTGTATAGCAGCAAGTCAGTGCAGATGGTATAAATATAAGAAAATGTTTAGGGTTGAGATCAGGTGAATAATACAACAAATGAGCATGAAACTTCACATTTATGTTCAGAAAGGTGTCTATTTAACATGATTCGAAAGGTGTTTGGAAATTCCAAAGGGAAGCTGGTGATTTAATTTTTAACTCGAGATCTACTTGTCCGTTTTTTTTCCTTTTTACAGAGGGTATGATAGAGGTAATAACAACAACTCTGCCAAATTACAGCTCAGTAGGTCAAGGTGTTCACCTGATCTTTTCATCTGAATATTTTGTGCCATTCTGAGCAGTGCTGCACTGGGCCACTGGCAATTAAGCGCACTGTGGCGATGGACCAATTTTGACTCACACTTACAGAAAAACCAAATAAGTTATGATGCTGTAATTTGCAGGATAGTTACAAAACATAATTGGCATTAACATCTCCAATTTTTACAGAAAAATTATGAAAAATAAAAGAATGAGCTCAATTTAGAAATGTCTGTGCAATCAGTGCACAGTTGAGCTCCCTGCATGTCTATGGGAGTGTTCTAATCAAGTTGATGGTTCATTGGTAATCCCTACTAATATGTCAATAACAATATCCTCATATTTTTGAGACAATAATTAACTTGAGGAAGAAGTTTTTATTCATATGCATGACATTGGGCCCTGGATGGCAACCGTGTACATGTGCCAAACAAGGTACGTTACATGAGCACGTATAAATTTACTTCCACGTTCTAACTTTCGTATCACAAGCTATCGGTTGTTCATACGAAAGTTAGAAATTTTCGAACAAGTTTATCCGCACAGCATGCTAAGAGATTCGGGAGCCAACATGACACAGCGCACTGCGCGCGAGTTTTGTTATCGCACCCATTGAAATTGTGTGGACGGCACTCGCTATCGGGGAAATGTACGTAACCATTCCCCACCGTAGCACGATACACACATATGATAAAGGAAGCGAAGGTGGGGTGTTCCTCACTACGCACATACAAAACTGTGTAGGGAATTTCAACGGACATAAATTATCTATCGTATCCAAATACGGTAGCTTGTTATCCAAATAAGGCAAGTCGTAATAAACAGCGCCGCTCATTATGACGTCATGCGTCATTGGGAAAATCTGAGCGCTGGGCGAATCAATCGATATCCCGATTGGCAAACATTAACTTCCCATGTTGCAAACCAAGGACGATACCCTTCCGGTGTCGTCTTATCTTGTACATGTGAGCCCAGCACTATATGTTTTGATCAAGATACTTTTTACCCCGGCGAATTTGGACAAATGTTACCAAAGTTACAGCAATTTTTTCATCACTGTTTCGAGTCAGTTTTGCAGCTCGGAACTCGGGATTGCAAAATTTCAGTACATTAAACTGTCTATTTTTGATTGCTTCCTATCATATAAGGAGGTTTTTTCAGCAATCGGGTATGTTTTTAGCGTAAAGTTGAGAGTCATATTTTACTTTTGGTGCCGAATTCAGCAACAAGCACTACCAGGAAGTGATTAAGCACGATCGATATGCATGGATCAAATGGTTGTTGTGGATGATAATTCAATGGTAAAACGTATGGTGTGCGCCATTGTGCATGTGGGCGAAGCTCATTAGCTATACAAATTTCAATCTGCGCATGCCCAGACTGCCGACCGAAATTATGTACAGTGTCAATGGAGCAGTTTTGTTAGTGCTACGTCTAGTGCTGCGCCTAGCCCTAGCTGTGTGTACGCCATTCTGTATTAATCCATGATGTTATGAGTCCCCGCCTATTATGAAGAGCTGATCAGAGTATAGGTATGAGAGGCAAACCTTAGTTAACACATTTGCTAGTCAGCTAAACTGGGCATGTGGGGCCCAAACACAATACATATTTACATAGAAATTTAAAAGAACAGTTAGCTCAAGGCGTGCAGTAGTTGTAGTCCTTGCCCCTATAATATACATATCTTACCTGTCACCAATGCGCTATAATTTTTGAGAAAAATGCAAGGCACAGAGATTTTAGAGATCGTACATCTTTAAAATAGACACCCCTGAAATTGTCCCAAAATGGCTGGGGACCAATTTTCCTGATACCAAGTACCATTTTCAGTAGTGAATAAAGTAACAATGAAAGTGAACTGAAGGTATCCTTTGCTTTATATATATTCAACCCATTAATGTTTGTTGCTTTGCAAAGATTGAGCATCAAGAGATTGGTCATCCCCCTGAAATCAAAATGTCCGTCCGTGACACTTATTTTGTCAGTCCGTGACAAATTTTTAATTGAAGATTTATCTTAATTAATGGCACCTTTGTTAAATATCATTCCTGCATGGGAAAGGGCATGAATAAGATTGATACTTCACCCGATACTTCAGCATGTTTTTATTTTTCTACCCTTTGTTAGCAAATAGTTAAAAAACTTTCAAACGTGTTTTTCGTCATGGACGGACATGCTGCTACTATAGCGCCTGTATTATTTCCCACCAACTTTTTTTTTATAAAATATTTATCTTATTTTATAAATACATGTTTAATCTAGCAATATCACAGCACCAAACTTGAAAATGTAACATTAACCTGAAAATATTGCATATTGTCGGTCTCCATTGAAAAACTGGAACCTCCTAAGTAAAATCCATCATGACCACTTGAAATAAGATAATGTCAGAAAAAATATACCATGTCCAACAAAAAATTAACCAAAATTACAGATTATAAATGAAATTTGAGTATCTTCAGTCATCGAAATTTTTGTTCGTTTGACGCCAGAAAAAAAGTCCAATTACAAACGGCGATATTTTCCGAACGGAACCACAGATTTTCATTCTGTTTTCGGCAGGGCAAAGCAGCCATCCTGAATGTCTCAAACACATGAATTATGCATATGTCTGACCCCTGTAAGGTCATAAATACATTCATAAAACCCACAGTGGACTACAGAGCGCGTACCACCAGTCAAAGTCTCCGCCTCATCCGATAATGAGGGCCGATTGTTCCATGAAATGCGACAGGTGAGACTGCTACGCAATTACCGCGTATTTTTATGGTCTATCACGTAATCGCGAAAGCTCGCAACGCTCTATTGCGTATACTCGAAGGCACGCAGCGCTGTCGTGATTGTTTGACACGGCACAATCGAACAATCGGCCCTCATGAATATGCGAGAACTGGTAGCATACAATACACAGGGACTTTGACTGGTGGTACTTTCTCTGTTTATCTCTTTCCTCTATGATAAAACCACGTCGGGTCAATTCTGACGACTCTGATCGAACGAATGAGAGGTAACATCCCGCTATCTCTAAGGACCGCTATCTCTAAGGTTAGCTATCTCTAAGGTTCGCTATCACTAACGTGTAAAGTCTATGGAGATCCGAATCCCGCTATCTCTAATAGAGAAAAGGGTTCGCTACACCTAAAAAAAGGTCCGCTACTTCTAAGGTTCGATATCGCTAATTTGGAATAAGGTTCGCATGTTCTAAGGTTCGATATCACTAATTTTAAATAAGGTTCACTATCACTAATTTAAAATAAGGTTCGCTATCACTAATTTTGAAAAAGGTCCGCTATCACTAATTTATTGAAGGTTCGCTATCTCTAAGGTTCGCTATCACTGCAATAAAGGTCCGCTATACCTAAGGTTCGATATCACTAATTTTGTTTAAGGTTCGCTATCCCTATTTAATTAAGGTTCGCTATCTCTAAGGTTCGCTATCACTAATTTTGATTAAGGTTTGCTATACCTAAGGTTCGTTATCACTAATCTTAAATAAGGTCCACTATCTCTAATTTTAAACAAGGTCCGCTATCTCTAATTTCAAATAAGGCCCGCTATCTCTAATTTTAAATAAGGACAGCTATAGCGAACCTTACTTAAATGAGAGATAGCGAACCTTATTTAAAATTAGAGATAGCGAACCTTATTTAAAATTAGAGATAGCGAACCTTATTTGAAATTAGTGATAGCGAACCTTAGAGATAGCGAACCTTAGAGATAGCGGACCTTATTTAAAATTAGAGATAGCGAACCTTAGGGATACCCGGATTGTTAAAATTAGAGATCTATAGCGGACCTTATTTTAAATTAGTGATAGCGAACCTTAGAGATAGCGAACCTTCAATAAATTAGTGATAGCGGACCTTATTTAAAATTAGAGATAGCGAACCTTATTTAAAATTAGTGATATCGAACCTTAGAAATACGGAACCTTATTAAAAATTAGTGATATCGAACCTTAGGTATAGTGGACCTTTTTCGTAATTAGTGATAACGAACCTTAGGGATAGCGAACCTTAGAGGTAACGGTCCTTAGAGATAGCAAACCGTTGCCGAATGAGACCATGTGTATGTGACGTGTCGGGTTCATGAATATTTAATGAGCAGCGCAATGCTGCCTCACACAGGAAAAAATGATAACGGGGATCACCAACATTCCGATGCTATGCACTTTGCATGCTTAGTGGTGCCTGGCATGCTAAATGGCGCCTTTATTTCTAACTTTGTACAGCGTGAATGGGGGTAGTTCATTCATGTCGCGGTCAAAAAAAGTTTTTTGAGGTTTTTGATTGTCACGATGAAACACTTTTTAAGGACACGATTTTCTCAGTTTTCCCAGCCATTTTGTTTACTTGTTGTTATCGCTGTGAGCCAAAGCAATTGATTACTCTCGACCCCAGAGTGCAACATGGCTGTATCGCGAAAATACATTGACGACAGAAACCGGCTGTAAATGAGGTGGGTCATCTCGTGATTTGTACTGTTTCATTACCGACCACGCTTGTCGGACATAGGGGAGTCGCTGGCTTGGAAATTATCTTTTAAGTACCAGAAATTCTAAGTTTAATTTACTTGAATGCATCGAATTAGATAACTATGATTTGGAGATCAGATATGCGAGTACCAATTTCATATAAATTGACCGAATTGCAAAGAAATTTGTTGAAATTTTTGAGCTGCGCAAAACGTTAAGTGTGTAAATCCCATTGACACACAAAATGGCACAAGACAGTCTCTGTGTACATACGGCGTACATGAGACTGGCATGCGAGTCTATGCTAATCTTGTGTACATTGATTGATGGTTGTACATGCAGCGGAGCAGTGCACTTGGTGACCTCAAGTTAAAACTGGATTCAAGTAAAACTGGCTTGCTATAATTAAAGACAGAGATAAATGCAATTTATCGCGTCTGATGTCACTGTCAATTACGATCCTTGATTGGTTTACACAGGTTAATCAGCGCGTAAAAGGAAGGCCGATCTATCTGGTGCTGATGGGAGAAAAGGAATAGCAGCAAAGGGCGAAAAATTTCGTATTTAAACAAGACAAAAAGCAGCTTTTCTAGGCATTGTGGACATGGTGCATTCACCAAAGAAAGTTTCCTACTATAAAGACCTAACTTTTGAGATGGTTTGCATGTCGAAAGGTGCAAAATTAACAATACGGCGGCCGGTTATAAATCCGCGTTCAGCAAGTCATCATCACGACACTTTGTAAACAAACCGTGCTCGAGTTTGATTGACAGGTGACGTCAGACGCGATAAATTGTCTTTATCTTTGTCTTTAATTATAGCTGCCATTAGCATGATTAGTACTTTTAAGAATGTATTGTGGGTAATCTGTTTCAGCCAGGGTGTGCAGAATCACAAATGATGATGGGTGAATGCAGGGACTCTATTTTGGAATTTGCAGGAGAGCATTTATTTATAGCTCTTCTGGAGCCTTCAAGAAAGAGCTGTTTAGAGCATTTACAATAGAATGTAAGGAGAAAATGGTCAACTAAGGAGAGTTAAAAATCACTCTCCTATATCAGATTTAAGAAGAGCAATATCGCTCTCCTTATAAAGGCAGTCCTGCCTGGTGAATGGTAATTTGTAACCTTATGAATAATATTGATTTTGCATTTTGAACCCAAAAGTAGGCTTAATAAAAATAATGTTTTGTGTCCTGTAACATGCTGAAAAAAAGAGAGTCATTATTTAGGAAAATAAATCATAGTTCGCGGGAAAATGAAAGCTGCCAGAATATTTTTCTGGTATTAACATGTTAGTACGTAAAGGATAGACATTTAAACTGTAAACAAATTGGTTGTTTAAATGTAATTTTTTCCCCCAAAAAGTTGATAAAATTTGTATGGTCTGCACGTTTTTACTGGAAACATAACAATATTATTTTTTTATTTATTATTATATAGCCTTATAATCAAACATTTCACATTGGAACAATTCTCCTGGTCCTACAGCAAGTTTTTACACGTTACAGATCTATGCTAAAACTATTTTCAGTCAGGTCTACATTATTTTAGTCAGTCAGTCAGGCGGGAAACCGGAACTAATACAAATATTTTGTTTACTCTTCTTTTTCTCTCTCAGTACTGTCAACAAATCCGTATCACAAGTTTGAAATCACAGTGTCTTCAGAATCCACAGGAGAAGAAGATGAACAAGGTGAGTTTGAAGTAGAGAAGGAAAAAGTCACTCCCGCTCCTGTAAGGAATGGACACATCTCCTTTCCTCCCCACCCCATATCCCATCCCTGGAATTGGAGAGTGTCTCAGTTTGAAATCACAGTGTCTTCAGAATCCACAGGAGAAGAAGATGAACAAGGTGAGTTTGAAGTAGAGAATGAAAAAGTCACTCCCGCTCCTGTAAGGAATGGACACATCTCCCTTTCCTCCCCACCCCCATATCCCATCCCTGGAATTGGAGAGTGTCTCAGTTTGAAATCACAGTGTCTTCAGAATCCACAGGAGAAGAAGATGAACAAGGTGAGTTTGAAGTAGAGAATGAAAAAGTCACTCCCGCTCCTGTAAGGAATGGACACATCTCCTTTCCTCCCCACCCCATATCCCATCCCTGGAATTGGAGAGTGTCTCAGTTTGAAATCACAGTGTCTTCAGAATCCACAGGAGACGAAGATGAACAAGGTGAGTTTGAAGTAGAGAAGGAAAAAGTCACTCCCGCTCCTGTAAGGAATGGACACATCTCCCTTTCCACCCCACCCCCATATCCCATCCCTGGAATTGGAGAGTGTCTCAGTTTGAAATCACATTGTCTTCAGAATCCACAGGAGACGAAGATGAACACGGTGAGTTTGAAGTAGAGAAGGAAAAAGTCACTCCCGCTCCTGTAAGGAATGGACACATCTCCTTTCCACCCCACCCCATATCCCATCCCTGGAATTGGAGAGTGTCTCAGTTTGAAATCACAGTGTCTTCAGAATCCACAGGAGACGAAGATGAACAAGGTGAGTTTGAAGTAGAGAAGGAAAAAATCATTCCCACTCCTGTAAGGAATGGACACATCTCCCTTTCCTCCCCACCCCCATATCCCATCCCTAGAATTGGAGAGTGTCTCAGTTTGAAATCACAGTGTCTTCAGAATCCACAGGAGACGAAGATGAACAAGGTGAGTTTGAAGTAGAGAAGGAAAAAATCATTCCCACTCCTGTAAGGAATGGACACATCTCCCTTTCCTCCCCACCCCCATATCCCATCCCTAGAATTGGAGAGTGTCTCAGTTTGAAATCACAGTGTCTTCAGAATCCACAGGAGAAGAAGATGAACAAGGTGAGTTTGAAGTAGAGAATGAAAAAGTCACTCCTGCTCCTGTAAGGAATGGACACATCTCCCTTTCCTCCCCACCCCCATATCCCATCCCTAGAATTGGAGAGTGTCTCAGTTTGAAATCACAGTGTCTTCAGAATCCACAGGAGACGGAGATGAACAAGGTGAGTTTGAAGTAGAGAATGAAAAAGTCACTCCTGCTCCTGTAAGGAATGGACACATCTCCCTTTCCTCCCCACCCCCATATCCCATCCCTAGAATTGGAGAGTGTCTCAGTTTGAAATCACAGTGTCTTCAGAATCCACAGGAGACGGAGATGAACAAGGTGAGTTTGAAGTAGAGAATGAAAAAGTCACTCCCACTCCTGTAAGGAATGGACACATCTCCTTTCCTCCCCACCCCATATCCCATCCCTGGAATTGGATAGTGTCTCAGTTTGAAATCACAGTGTCTTCAGAATCCACAGGAGAAGAAGATGAACAAGGTGAGTTTGAAGTAGAGAATGAAAAAGTCACTCCCACTCCTGTAAGGAATAGACACATCTCCCTTTCCTCCCCACCCCATATCCCATCCCTAGAATTGGAGAGTGTCTCAGTTTGAAATCACAGTGTCTTCAGAATCCACAGGAGAAGAAGATGAACAAGGTGAGTTTGAAGTAGAGAATGAAAAAGTCATTCCTGCTCCTGTAAGGAATGGACACATCTCCCTTTCCTCCCCACCCCATATCCCATCCCTTAAATTGCAGAGTGTCTCAGTTTGAAATCACAGTGTCTTCAGAATCCACAGGAGAAGAAGATGAACAAGGTGAGTTTGAAGTAGAGAATGAAAAAGTCACTCCCGCTCCTGTAAGGAATGGACACATCTCCCTTTCCTCCCCACCCCCATATCCCATCCCTGGAATTGGAGAGTGTCTCAGTTTGAAATCACAGTGTCTTCAGAATCCACAGGAGACGAAGATGAACAAGGTGAGTTTGAAGTAGAGAATGAAAAAGTCATTCCTGCTCCTGTAAGGAATGGACACATCTCCATTTCCTCCCCACCCCCATATCCCATCCCTGGAATTGGAGAGTGTCACAGTTTGAAATCACAGTGTCTTCAGAATCCACAGGAGAAGAAGATGAACAAGGTGAGTTTGAAGTAGAGAATGAAAAAGTCACTCCTGCTCCTGTAAGGAATGGACACATCTCCTTTCCTCCCCACCCCATATCCCATCCCTGGAATTGGAGAGTGTCACAGTTTGAAATCACAGTGTCTTCAGAATCCACAGGAGAAGAAGATGAACAAGGTGAGTTTGAAGTAGAGAATGAAAAAGTCATTCCCACTCCTGTAAGGAATGGACACATCTCCCTTTCCTCCCCACCCCCATATCCCATCCCTGGAATTGGATAGTGTCTCAGTTTGAAATCACAGTGTCTTCAGAATCCACAGGAGAAGAAGATGAACAAGGTGAGTTTGAAGTAGAGAATGAAAAAGTCACTCCCACTCCTGTAAGGAATAGACACATCTCCCTTTCCTCCCCACCCCCATATCCCATCCCTGGAATTGGAGAGTGTCACAGTTTGAAATCACAGTGTCTTCAGAATCCACAGGAGAAGAAGATGAACAAGGTGAGTTTGAAGTAGAGAATGAAAAAGTCATTCCCACTCCTGTAAGGAATGGACACATCTCCCTTTCCTCCCCACCCCCATATCCCATCCCTGGAATTGGAGAGTGTCACAGTTTGAAATCACAGTGTCTTCAGAATCCACAGGAGAAGAAGATGAACAAGGTGAGTTTGAAGTAGAGAATGAAAAAGTCATTCCCACTCCTGTAAGGAATGGACACATCTCCCTTTCCTCCCCACCCCCATATCCCATCCCTGGAATTGGAGAGTGTCTCAGTTTGAAGTCACAGTGTCTTCAGAATCCACAGGAGAAGAAGATGAACAAGGTGAGTTTGAAGTAGAGAATGAAAAAGTCATTCCCGCTCCTGTAAGGAATGGACACATCTCCCTTTCCTCCCCACCCCCATATCCCATCCCTGGAATTGGAGAGTGTCTCAGTTTGAAATCACAGTGTCTTCAGAATCCACAGGAGAAGAAGATGAACAAGGTGAGTTTGAAGTAGAGAATGAAAAAGTCACTCCCGCTCCTGTAAGGAATGGACACATCTCCCTTTCCTCCCCACCCCCATATCCCATCCCTGGAATTGGAGAGTGTCTCAGTTTGAAATCACAGTGTCTTCAGAATCCACAGGAGAAGAAGATGAACAAGGTGAGTTTGAAGTAGAGAATGAAAAAGTCCCTCCTGCTCCTGTAAGGAATGGACACATCTCCCTTTCCTCCCCACCCCCATATCCCATCCCTGCAATTGGAGAGTGACTCAGTTTGAAATCACAGTGTCTTCAGAATCCACAGGAGAAGAAGATGAACAAGGTGAGTTTGAAGTAGAGAAGGAAAAAGTCCCTCCTGCTCCTGTAAGGAATGGACACATCTCCCTTTCCTCCCTACCCCCATATCCCATCCCTGGAATTGCAGAGTGGCTCAGTTTGAAATCACAGTGTCTTCAGAATCCACAGGAGACGAAGATGAACAAGGTGAGTTTGAAGTAGAGAATGAAAAAGTCACTCCTGTAGGGAATGGACTCCCTCAGGATTCCCTTTGTTACATATTGGTTTTCATTGTGCACTCACTATGTACAGTTACGTTACTTGTTTCACTTCAGTTCACATACATTGATACCTATGATGATGTCCCTGTATACAAGACAAAAAGATGGCAAACAACATGATTTTATAAATGTACCAGGTCGTGGAATAAAAATTCTAGTACAGAATGACTCACTTTTCAATTTCCACTTGTTATTTCTGACTTCCCATTATAGCTACTCATATGCATTACTTGCTACTCTACAGTTCACATACACAGAGACATATATCCAGATGATGTCCCTCCCTATCGATGAGTTGACTTCTGATGTCAACTCAGATTATTAAGTATTATTGAGTATCGATTCGCGTGTAACACCTTTATTTTGACAGACTAAAAAAGTATTGTCACGTGTTCCTATGTAGTAGCATGGTAATGTTCGTGTTGCGCGGACTTGGATGTCGACCTTTTCCCATGATACATCACGATTGCATCGCAAAACCGCTGGCGGCGCCCTTATTGTGAATAGCGAGAATTGAAATGGCAGGACAGATTGGTGGACAGATTCGATAGGGTCTATGCCCTAAGTTGGTGGACAGAACTCATCTATAGGGAGGGATGAGTTGACTTCTGACGTCAATGCCTGGCAGTATGTGAGCGCATCATATTTTGTTCAGGGCTTGTGTTTTTAAAACTCCCGCCACATCACAATAAGGCTGTTGAACAGTGTAGTGGTTGCATGGGGTTCACTCAAGCATATCAATATACCAGTCCCTTGCCTTTGCTGATAAACATTGAGGTCAACTCATCTATATACAAGGCAACAAGGCAGCAGATAACATAAATTTGCAAATGTACCAGATCTTGGAAGATCATTCTAGTACAGATATGACTAACCTCTCATTTCATACTTATTATTTCTTCCCATTTTAGATACATTACATGTTACTCTACAGTTCACATACACAGACACCTACCCAGATGAAGCACCTGTTTACGAGGTGACAGACACTGTTAACGTGCAAGATGATGAAATAGAGCCCATTATGCAATTACTCCAAGAACAAGTATGTATTCAAATATAGACAGCAACAGATTTAACTAGGGGGTACTACACCCCTTGATAAATTTGTGAAGTTTTTTGCATTTTTCTCTAAAAATAATAACACACTGGTAACAAAAGTTATGTATATTAATTATAGGGGCAAGGAATCCAGTTACTACACTGGAATTTCAGTGACTCAAAACAAGCTCTACGTTATTTATGATAAGAAAAGAGGTACCGCTAGAATGTACCTCATTTCTTAACATACATGTATATAATGAACCACTTGTCTTGAATCTCTGAAATTTCAGTGAAGTAATTGGATTCCTTGCCCCTATAATATACATAACTTTCGTAACCAGTGTGTACATGTAGTTATTTTTTGAGAAAAATGCAAAATTAGTCATAAATTTTCAAAGAGTGCAGTACCACCTTAACGTACCAGTTGTTTTCACCCATGTATATAATCCTAAAGAAAGACAAATGTATCAAAAAACCAGTACCTGTACCATTTAGCTCTAACTAAATTAAGACCTCATTTGTTGAAATCAGTTGAGAATTAGTGAAACAGTGATCGAAAACCCAAGGAAGGAACAAAATCAAAAGTTGCATTTTGATGCTCTAATCAAGGGAAAGCACATCACTAGTTTTCTTGTTGTAGAACACTTTATGCACATATCAATAGGTCCCAGGGCAGTAGTAGTTGTGCATACAGTGATTGTAGTAGATTAGTTGTGAAAATGTAATGTTGTGAAATGGTGATATACTTAGTAGAAAGATGTTAAAAAGTACACTGCTTTCTCAGTGGTGCGCCTGAAAATAGGCGGGAATTCCCAAATACAATACAATACAATAAGGCATTCAATGAAACAATCTGCAACTTTTGAATTTGCATCTTCCTTGGGATTTGGATCACTGTGTCTTTATTTCTTGACTAATTTCAACAAATAAGGTCTTAAATCCAAGACAAAAGATGTAACTACCGTATTTCCTCGAATAGTCACCCCCTTCAAATAAACGCCCCCATCACTTTTTTCAACCAAGATATGTTTAAAAAAATGCTGATATTTCCATGCTACCTTGTGTAATAAGCTTACCAAGGTGCACACATGGTGTCGGTAGTTGGCGAAAATCTTGTCGTAAACCCGAAAGTGAACCGGAAGTCATTGTTCCTAAGTTCATAGTTTGTCATTTAAGCACAAGTTTTAAGCTTATAATGATTTTGATGTGAATTATCATTCTAAAAATGACCTTTATTTTTTGGAAAATGAAACGCCCGAGTGGGGAGGACTATTCTAGGAAATACGGTATTTGTTGCTTTTTCAGCCTTTGTTAGGATATACAACCTGATACAGGGTTGAAACTGACTGGTACCTTAATTCGTTTGTTGTCTGTACAATGTATAGTGTTTTATAATATCAATTGAGACATTTTTCCGCAAAACTCAAATAAGTGCAGGCCTTGCCGTCTAGATTTTAAAGGCGAGTGGTCAATCACTCGCTAGCATGATGCTAGGAGAGGGGTCGAATCACTCTCTACATTTTAATCGAATCACTCGCTAGGTCTGAAAAATCATTCATATATACTAATATGAAACAATATTACCCACTGTTCACAAAGCTTTACAACCTTTCTTTTGCATCCAGGGTTGAAAGCTAACTTATTACGGTAGATCGGATACAGGATACACTGAAGTGCTGAAACTTGCATGTAAATTGATATTGGATTCAATTTTGGGCAGCGAGCGATATTTATTGTCATTGGCAAGTGGAAAATCGCTCGCTAGAAATTGAGTTTGGGCGAGCGGTGGCGAGCGAGAGCGATCGCTCGCTTCAAACGTGGTGAATGATTAACTTGTACTACCAGATACCCATGAGCCTTTTTGAAGTATGGCGGGCACAAAAGCAGAGGGCGTACTTTGATTTGGGTAATCTTTTGTCAGCTGAAAGGGCATACAAAGATTACCCAATTCAAAGTACGCCAGGGACTGCCTTTTGAGGAGAGCGGGAACAATTGCTCTCTACAGGGTGGGCCATTAAAAAGTTCACAATTTTTTGATGGCTTATTTCTCAAAAGTGCAAACACATATTGAAATAAGTTGAACATATTTGTAAACCTCTATGTCTGGACTGTCATTGCTGAAAAGGGCATTAACATCCATGGTCTAATTACAAAATGGCGGCCATTTGAAGCAAGGGGTCAAAAACCACTTTGCACACACGTAAGTCAAATGGAGCGGATGATCACGCGATATATGGTGGTCGCTGGTTCACACCACAATGGATTAGGAACAAAGGAAGAAAAATAACAGTACGCATGAAAGTTCTGTCAATAATTCTCTTGTAAATTAACCATATTTAAATAAATATTTATTTTTCAAACAGAATATGTAGCCTTCCAGTTGAACAGAATATGTAACAGTAGCTTTAAATAATCTGTGCAGTTAACGTTTGTTTGCAGTCGCATTCTAGATAATATGCATAATTTTATACCCGAGTCTTCATGATGGTTATTGCACTATAACATAAATCTTATATAGAGATATAACAAGATAAATTTATAAATAGGTGTCAGGAATGTCTCTCCTTCTCTTGAAATTATTTCTTCATATAGACACATGTAAACCGTAGCAGTGCTTCAATGGAAACGAAGTTATTTGTCTCAAATTGTCATGAAATTAAAAATATTGCACTAGAAAAGTAAGAATACAAGTAAAATCATATTTGACTCTGATAAAAATAGTTCTGTTCTTCATTACTGCTTATCATGGTTCCATAAAGTCACGTATTTATGCATGCCACAGTGAAAATGCTTCTATCTTTAAAGTGCTCTTATCGTCCTTCAACGTGGCCTCCTTGCTCGCGAATACAAATCATCGCACGATCGTACATATGGTGAACTGCTCTTGAAGTAACCCTGGTGCGTCGGATCCTTGTGAACGCATCTGTAATCGTCTCCTCAGCTCCCATAAATTCCTTGGCGGACCTTCGGCATACACAGACGCCTTGACATCACCCCAAAGCCAGAAGTCCAAAGGTGTCAGATCAGGACTCCTCGGAGGCCACTCCACATGATGTCCAAGGCCGACAACACGATGCGGAAACAACTCCTGCAATCTGTCTCTAACAGCGATAAGACGTTGGGCTGGCGCTCCGTCTTGAAAGAACCACGCCCTGCGGATGGCCCTGTTAAACTTGCTGTCCAAATATTTGGACCAGTTGAGGCTCTAGTTGATCATTGATTATGTCGAGGTAAACGTTTCCATTTATGTTCTGGTCAACGAATATCGGTCCTATCAACCGGTTGTTTCCTGTGACGGCTGCGAGAACACTAACTTTTGCGTTTGTCATGTGGAACGTTAAAAGCAAAGTCTCTCGGAGGATTGCCTTTCGGTGCATACATCCGTACGTTTTGAGAAGAGACAGACCCGTCCATTTGAAAGTTTGCCTCGTCAACAAACAACAGCGGTATCAAGAAAGCGACGTGCTCTATTAACTAACCAGTTACAAAACTGAAGTCGCCGATTTGGATCTCCTGGTTGCAGTCCATGACGCTTAAGGATCTTGTAAGGTGCCATTCGATATCATGAGTGATGATTCGTCTGAACGTTGTCCTTGGAATATGGGGACAATTGTGCCGTCGAGTACTCAATCTTGGGTTAGCTTGCAAATCCTTCTAACATCGGCAATGTGATTGGCTGATCTTCCTGTTCGTGGTCTCCCACTGTTAGATTTGTTCCGATTGAGAACAGTTCCATGTAAGTGAAACTTTTGTTTAATATTATAGATGTGTCGGCGACTAGGAAGTCTGGTATTCGGAAACTGGTTCGGCCATGCATTCAGGACAGAGCGCACCTTTCCGGTTCTTGAAATTTCCTCCCCGATGAAAATTTGTTCCTCCTTTGTAAACTGCCGCATTTTGAACAGCAAGAATCACCTCAAAGTACTTACACGGGTATCTCTAACATGAATGACAAGAACGCATGCATAAAGGCATTTTAAATTTGAAGTTCCCTCCAAAACTAGTGTATTTGTTATGTAAATGAGCATGTCCAATCAGCCTTTTGTGTCAATTTCACAGGTGAATGATTTTCAAACAGTAAACAACTCATACACGCATGAGTCCGATGACCCCGGCAATGACACTCAAGTAAATGCATATAAAGTCATCAAACTTTTTTAAAACTTGCTTAAGCCTAAAAACTTAATATGCATGATCATTGTCTATAGTCTTACGTGTGTGCAAAGTGGTTTTGACTTCTCTGCTTTAAATGGTCGCCATTTTGTAATTAGACCATGGATGTTAATGCCCTTTTCAGCAATGACAGTCCAGACATAGAGGTTTACAAATATGTTCAACTTATTTCAATATGTGTTTTCATTACTGAGAAATAAGCCATCGAAAAAGTGTGAACTTTTTAATGGCCCACCCTGTACTGCTCTCCTTAAATCTGATATAGGAGAGTGATTTTAAGCTCTCCTTTAGTTGACCATTCTCTCTTTACATTCTATTGTAAATGCTCTAAACAGCTCTCCTTGAAGGTTCCAGAAGAGCTGTTTAATGCTCTCCCACAAATTCCAAAAGACAGTTGCTGGTACGCCCTCTCCTTTTGTGCCTGACATACTTCAAACAGACTTATTACTGTTGCCCCAGCTTTACACTGCTGCTCAACTACTTCATTGATACTCTAGAGTACCTCTGGGGGTACTACTACACACATAGGAATCATATGTACATTGCTTACTTGTACACTGGTACTGGATTGGTACTGCATTGGTACTCTAGTAGCCACAAAGTAGCTGGGTAGCAGTGTACCTCTGGGGTCGGCAGCAATAGGAATCTGGTCGTGTGATTTGGGTACATCAGTGACTCAAGTCAATTTGGTAATTTAATTAAAAAGTAGGAGGCTTGCGCATCGCACATTGGAACAATGAAATATTGAAACAATACACACTAGCGCACAAGATCAAGTTGGCAATGCTTACCCACTCTTACTATATCAATAAACAACAGGGATAAAGAACCAAGTTGCATACTATACCAATTTTCACCCTGATGTGGCAGCGACGTCAACGTGTTGAAGCAGCTGTTTAAGCGCATCTATGTATCATCTTTAAACATAATGCGTGTGAACACCAGGGTGAAAAATGGTATAGAATGTTTTTAAATTAAATTACAGTCAGAGATTAAACAATAAGAATTGTTGTTTTTACTATCCTCTACCATGTGATCGATGATAGGCAGGTCCAATACTTTATTGTAGTGGATACCGGCATGGGAGTTGCGCGGAATTTTTGAAGATAATTGAAGTATTCACATATAAGAAAGAAAGAACAAATTACCTACCCAAAGTGTTGCAATTAAACAAGATAATAAATTAACACAAAAACAAGCAAGGAAATATGCTGGCATGGGATTCGAACTCACAACCTTTAGATCTCTAAATGGACAGCCTCACAGCTCCCACTGATAAACGGTGGTTAAAACTGGGTACTAAGGTAGGCATACAATACATACAAACAAATATTCTGCAAGTATAGACGAATCTGACGAGCCAAGTGATGATCAGAATTAAGTCGGCCATAGCTGGGGGCCATCCGATCCAAACTAGCTTAGTTCATTTGGATTGCGATCCAAGACTCCCACTTTCATGAGCGCATCGGAGCGCGTAGCACTTGCACCGCGTCATGGGAGCGGTAACTGCTGCAGGCCTGTGATACTGGCATCACGTAAAATGGATGGAAGGCCCCCAGCTATGGCCTCGGTGAGGTGTCGGAATGTGTCAAGTCGGATTCGTGTATACAAGTACAGGAGATCATTACTGATGCTTAATCATTCCCCAGCATAATATAAGTAAAGTTTGTAATGGGGCTACGCATCCTGTGCACGAGCAAATAAACAAAATGGGGAACGATTGCTCGTTACAAGAGGAAACTGAATATACTATATTGATGCAGATTGAAGATTTTTTTACATTTTTTTTTCAGATTGAAGAAAATTTAGGAATGGCCATGGTATTTGCCTTAGTTTCTGCCCTTCAAGAACACCTCAATGAGAGAGTGGATGAAAGGAAGAAAGAACTAGCTAAAGAAAGGGAACTGATTGAAGAAGAAAAGAGGAAAAAACAAGAGGAAGCGGTAAGAAATCATAATATGTGACATGATCTGGTCCATCGAGGTCAAAGGAGGCATTTTTGAAAATTAATTTACTATAATTATTACCTTATACAAACACTAGGCTATCATATTATGAAAACACCAAATACATAGTTTGGTTCTAAAGTTCTGAAGTTTTGTGATGCCTATTTTCTTATGTATTTTATTGGGTTTTTTTTACTCCATATTTCTGCCTTTATTTTAAGTGCTCTGGTAGCAACGTTTGCACAGTATTTTTTTGTGGGACATAAGAGCACTTCAGACATATCAAATTGCATTCTGAATACAAAGAATGTCCTTCTGATATCAAATAATTTTGATTTTTTTTTTAATTTACGATATAATACTATATTTAACAGCCCTCAAAGTAAACTTTATAAATCTAATGACATACATGTATACTTTAAGTGTATGTAACTGGGATGAAATGCCGACAAGCAAATGAAAAATTTGACCTTTCGTATTGATTTCCCCCTCCCCCAAATAAAAAAATCCATATCCTCAATATGAAAGGTCAAAATGTTCAATTGATCATCGGCTTTTCATCCCAGCTTACATACACTTTAAGTACATATCATAAAGATTTATAAAGTTTACTTCGAGAACTGTCAAATATCAAAAATTTGAAAAATATCAAATTTGAATAATTTGTCATAAAATTTGTATTATATCATTATTAGCTTATTAGGGGAGGGCGCTAATTAGGTCGAATACGGTACTCCAATAGTGATTGCAGACGACAATTTAAATATTCAAAATACCACAAAATACTTTTTTAGAATATTCATAAGGTATATTGCTGATAGCAATTGTTAGGCAAACGTGATGCATGCTGGGAATGAAAAAGGCTAAAAAGCTATTGAATTCATCACCAGTGACGGTGAATTTGAGCCCTTTTCATTCCCAGCATGCATCATTTTTGCCTATTACTCGCTATCAGCAATATACATTATTGATGATGATTGCTTCGAATGCTGATGACGAAGAAAAAGTAAATTAATTACTAATTAGCAAAATAATAAATCTGTTGATATGCAAATGATTGGTTGAACTATAAGCATAGTCTGTAACTGCGGTTTTTGTTTGTTTTTCTCTCTTCAGGATAATATATTAAAAGGCACTCCAGTAACTTTAGACTCCTTTTTAGAATGGAAAGACAAATTTGATGCTGAAAGAAGATTGATAAATAGTACAAAAGCAAGTGACCAGTCTAAGAAATTAACAGGTAAGATACGGAGCACCTGATTGGTTAATTACTTGATATAATCATCTGAGTAACCAATCAAAGTAGAGCTTTTAGATCTCTCAGCAATTTTAAGCTCAATCCCCTTCAGCCCTATTGATAATTCTTACCATATCTTTGATTGGCTAAATACATGATATAGTCTTCTTTGTAGCCAATGAAAATGTTTCTTACAATAATTTGGCCAGTAGTGCTCATGTATTGTAACATTTGGTGAGGAGGATACCCACATTTGTTTTAAATTCTGATTTTTACACAATTCTAATGTACTTTTAACTGGTAACACATCGAGCCAAAAAAAATAAATGAGCGACTGACTGACACAGGTTGATGATATACAGGGTGTCCTTGAAAGAACTGTATCATTGGAAACTTATTTTTTGTTTGTATTTCATTCCTACAGGACGGGAGCTATTTGAAAAGAATGAAGACTTATTTACATCGGATATAGCTCTGCTTGAAGAAAGTAAGTCACCTCATAAAAAGAAAGTGTACATTTGTTATAATTTGATCAGTGGGTAATTGCATGGGCGGGCCCCCTAACTTGGTTGTGCGATTTGTTTTGGGTAACAACGATGCTGAAAAGGGGGTTATAACGACCCTATACGCACATCACCTCCAAAGTGGGAGTGCCCCCCATCCCAGGGGTGTGCAGGTACGATTGGGTACTCCAACAACACATACATTGTTAGAAATGTCTTCCAAAATAATAAATTCCCCTTGGGCAATGTTTTGACCCCTTCAGAGGAAAAATTCACAATTGAAAAGACCAAAAAATTTGAAAATACCCCTTCAGCAAAATGCTTGAAACCCTGGTCACGTGGCAGGTACATGACAACTGGGTGACAGTACTTTTCAGTAGTTACAACCTGCCGATCTAACATTGCCTCTGATTGGTCAATTACATGATATCTTCACTTTAATCACCAATCAGATTGGAGCTTTCACCCCAATTTGTTTGTGTGGTGAAATTATTCTAACAATGTTTTTGATTGGTCCAACTGATAATGAAAACTTCTTTTTGGCCAATCGGCAGGTAGTTCTCATGGGGTTAACGAGGGTAGCCCCTACAGTAACTGGTACTGATCTCCAAGATATCCAGACTGCCATCATATTTGCGCCTCGCTCATGGAGTGCAAAATAGAGTACTTTCGGATTGTTTCACCATGCTCCAGACACACTTAGATTTATAAAATTGAGGTTCTGCGTATAATCGATGTGTTGTGTTGATAACTTTGTATCACTCCAGCCTGCTTAAAGGAGTATTTCGTGATCCTAGTATCCTCTTTTTATGACATTTTTCAGTACATATCCACGAAAAAGCATATTCCCAAAATTTCAGTTGATTCCGATATTGCGCTTATGAAGTTATGCATGATTATGTGTATTACACTGCTCCATAGACAATACGTTGTAATTTCGTTCTGGTGCACCAGAACGAAATTCAAATTTCACGATATCTTTGCTAAACGAATTAATCTGCAAGAAATATTTTGTACATAAACATTATGTAGCCAGAGGTTTCCAGTGATATAAAAATCTCAACTTTTTTTGAGAAAAGTGGGGGATGAGGCTGTGGATCACGAAGTGCCCCTTTAAGGCCAGTTTGAGTAGTTAGCTATTGTTAATTGGTCGAATTGTGGTATCATGTGAATAGTAATTACCTCTGGCGAAAATTGTTGCGGTTATTTTGAAGAATTTTACCTACAACAGGGGTGTGAAATCTCCGCTAAAAAGCGGAAATCCGCTTTTTTCATTTTTCCGACCGATTTCAATTTCAGCTTTTTTAAAACATCAAAAATCAAAATAGTGTCTGTGCACTTCTGATAGCATTACGTGTTGCAATAAAACGACTGGAAATAAGATTAACGATGTTTGAAAGGTCATGAATCCGGGTCATTGAAACGCAGGTCATAACATCATCGCGATATTCTTTGATTCCTCGCTCATACTCATTGTGTTCTGGAACTGCGCCCATCGGATGATGTTAAAAATGGCGCCGTGGTCGCTGTGGGGAAATACGAAATTATGTGATTGTTTGTAAGTGATTTACAATCCAAACCATCCATCGGAAGTTTCACATTGGATTTCATAAAAAGCATATGGAATTAAGAGAAGATACATCATGGCTACCATAAAATGTAATTTTGTCGAGCGACACTCACATTTAGGCCATGAAATGGAAGCTTATAATCTTCAATTTTTTGCTTTTGAAATACGCCATGCGAATAGCATCGAATTTGTACTGTAGTTTGGTAGGTAAATTTTCCGATTTTTTTCGAAACCCACTGGTTGGTAAATTTTCCGCTTTTTTTTTGAAAGCCATTTCACACCCCTGCTACAATAACAATGCACTTTGTGCTGAATTATCACTTATTCATTTGATATCTGTATGAAATGATTATTATCAATGCCATCTCTTTTTATCTCTACCCCATCTGATTCCACAGGTGACAAAGTCCAAGTAGATGAATCATTGTTTCAAGACATGGATGAATTGGACATCGATGATGAAGAGTTTGAGGATTGATGAAAGCTCTTGCCGACTACAGTCTCATCAAAAACAATTCAATGCCAACTCCCAGGTGACATGATTTATGACAATGCTGATCAGTCTGTTATTGAAAATCAGCATCAATGATGTGATGAATATTCAAAGTTACGTGACACATGATATTATGTGACATGATCTGGTCCATAGAGGCCAAAGGCAGCAAATTTGATATTGAGATAAAGGCAAAAATATGGAGTAAAAAAACAATAAAATACATAAGAAAATATATATCACAAAACTTCATAACTTTAAAACCAAGTATGCTAGACCTTTGTGGTATTTTCAGTATATGATAACCTAATGTTTGTAATTCCAATAACTCAATTTTAAAAAATGCCTCCTTTGGCCTTTGTGGACCAGAACGTGTCACACATTCGGTCGGTCGTTCGGCATGACATCACTTGCGATATATCGCTGCATCCCATTGGTTGGGGGTTTTTGCCAAGATTCGGCTGTTCCATCTTGCGCCCTCGGAACGAAGGGGACACATTACCATTGTACTTAGTGGGGGAAATCACAAAACACATCATAAAATACCTCTTGGTGAAACAAGGGAATACCGATAATTACTGAAGGAAAAGCAAATTGGTGTTTTCTATGCATAGAAAATTGACTGGAACTGAAAGGCTCTGTACAAACCAATAGGGATTTTGCGAGGGTGTCCCCTTTGAGAGTCGTGAGAAGTGGGTTAGTGCACTGGATGGAACAACCCGACCGGGAGAATATCTTGGAACAAGTTAATTTGGAATGGTAGTTCTTTTTTGTACAATTTCCAGAAAAATGAAGATTTTAAACTCACAGTTTTAATGCCGTTTCAAACAAAAATTTGGGTTTCATCAGACTGGCAAACCATCATATGTTTATAGGGAACAGGAACCACCATAGAGGGTGTGATGAGTTGGTCCACGATATTATTGAGTGAATATGCTCCTCTCATCCTTGTTTAGATTGTCTATTCTTTTTCAACTTATCCAGATGGCTTCTTTCAGCCACCTAGAGGTCTCGTCAGCTTCTCTGTCAATAACTTTTGAGTCCTCCCAAGTGATGGTGTAGAGGCAACATGATCAGTGGTAGCGGAATGTCTGTGATCGATGATTTACGGCTAGCACACATATATGGCTTAGTTCAAATTTCTTCACCTCTTTTTGCTGTTATTTTGATGGCTGGTTTCTCCAATATAGGCACCAGCACAGTCCCCATTAGTCTTTTCAAGGCATGGCGTACACAATAGGAGGGCAGTATTCAGTATAGGTAAAACCCGCCAAATTCAAAAGATTTTACCCACTTTGTGCACCGCCATCCCATTGTGTCCGCCATACCTCTAAAAGGATAAGGGGATTTCATAGATCGTCTCTACTTCTTGTTGAGGAAGAATTTTGTCCTAAGGATGAACAAGCATTCTGTTGGTTGTGCGGTGTGGTTTTATTGCAGTAGAAAAACAGTGTTTTTTAAAAACTTGGGAATTGTACAAAAGAACTGAGAAACAGACATACACTATTCGATGGTGTAGTGCATGTTAGAATATGATCGTTACTAGGTCAACTGGATCACGTTTTGTTATGAAACCACTGATCAAAATGATCACAACACAAAGCCTATGGCATATCATAATTCGGAACAGGTGTATGAGCCCAGGCTTGAACCAGTAACCAATGGTTACTAATGTGCAGTATGTTAGCGAATAGTTGTGATCAAGGCATATAGCGGATTAGAATCAATATATAAGATACAGGATAATTTTATTATCTTGTGTAAGTATAAACCATCTGTATCATTTTATTCTGTCAAGAACTGGCGATGTTACAAATTTTTTTAACAGCGAAAAGCTGTTTTTTTTTATGTTTACGTTCTGTGAATCGTCAAAATACTTCATGGGTTAGATAGGGGCGGTTTGTAACAAACTGTTATTCGGCACTTTGTAAAAATCGGAATGGACTATTCCACTTGAAATCCATACACCCCCTATGGAAGACATGACCTTAATCTCTCACACAGGGGGTGTAGATTTCAAATGGAGTCCCCATTCAGGTAATCCCATTTGAAATTCACACTCCCTGTGTGGAAGATTAAGGCCATGTCTTCCATAGGGGTGTATGGATTTCAACTGGAATACCCCCATTCTGCATTTTTTTGGAACAATGGAAATTTTCTTTGGTGGAATGGGTTGGGTTATCCAAGGATTGTCTATAAAAAGGAAAATTTTGTGCTACATTTATATTTGTGCTTTTCGCATTTCAAGCATTTACCACGAAAATACACATTTTTTGTTTGACTTGACATCTCTTTATATAGGCTGTTTCATAAGGCCAAAAAAATGTCTTCTCATTTGTTCTCTCATTTGGTATATTTGTGAAATCTCTCAGAACCCTTTTAAGCGCATTGGAGCACTAACTGGGGTGAATATGGTAACTTATTTTCCATTTTCAATTATTGTTGGAAAATAAGATTTTGGGTTACCAAATGATAACTAAAATAGTTAAAAGAATCCAAATAATTTAGTAGTTTGTAGCTTTGATGAAGAAACTATGGATACATAAATTTGTAGAATAATTTTATTTTGGATTATGTTCATTTTAGTTGAGCATCTTACAAGGGTTACTTTGGGCTACTTGGGCACGGAAATGTCTCAAAGCTTGGTAAGATCTAAAAATCCAATGCGGAATGCAGCCCCCTCAGTGGCATAGCCAGGGGCAGCTTCAAATGATAACTGAAGTATGTGAGAAGTCTTTTGAGAAGTCTTGTCCCCTCTTGACCCCCTGAGGGATGCTAGCTGCCCTGATATGTAAGATTTTAGCCCTTTTTCATTTTCGTCAAAGTTGGCTTGGCCCTCTTGCCCCCTCTTTACCCACCCTCTGAAAAAGTGCTGGCTATGCCACTGAGCCCCCTCTCTTTTTTTCCATCCAAACTTAGTCAAAATAAGAGGTGCTCGAAACATTCAAAACTTTCTTATTCAAATTATATTCAAATATTTTTACTAATTTAAAGTGTTAATCACACAATACTTCCAACAAAACCAAATATTTACCTATATTTTTATTTTGAAAATATTGGAGAGAGGGGGAGGCAGGGTTGCTTGATTGCAATTTAAATCAGATGATTTTTTTTTTCAATTGGATACAATTAAATACCTCTATGATGTCATATTATCTATTGCTAAAAATTCATCTTCAGGATGCAGAATTCATGTTTTCCTCCATGATTTTACCCAATTTTTTTCTTTGAAATTTTTACATGTAAAAACATGTTTTGACTTTTTTGTAAATACCTGACATCCACTGGTCTCTCTTGGCTTTATCATGGGGTACAGCAGTTCTTAGAATTACAAAAAAATATATATAATAAATGTATTTAAATAAAAAGAAAATCCAATTTAAATTAACAAAATCTTGATGTTTTACTTTTTTTTTTATTTTATTAAAAAAAAATCAGCAACCCTGGGGAGAGGGAATGAAATTGTCTAATTTCTCCAAGACAAATGCGACCGCAAAATGAACATTCACGGCAGCTTTGAGACATAATTTTTTTTCTTGTCATCCAAGTCATTGTATGATATATGCATAAAATGCATTATACAATATACATACATACATACTCACATGTGGGAGTTTATATTATACATTATGTATGGCTTCATAAATGAAACATCAACATGTCACTTATTTGTATAAAAATAGCATATAAAATAAAATACAGAAAATAACATTAACATTCAATGGTTTGTATTATTTGCTTGTTATGTACAGTTACTCAGGGAATATAAAGTACGAATATAAAGTTAAAGTCATTATGTACGATCTTATAATATGAATTTGGTTAATTTTTTTCAAACCTGATATTTTGGCATATTTGTAATGTTTACAGATGTCACAACTTGTACCAAAATGGAATCAGCCAAATTTCTTGTGTTTGTAGGTTAACAGAGCAAAGTTCGACATAAAGTCATAATTCAAAGAATTATGACTTTAAGTCCTCCCATAGAACTGTGTGTTAAACGGCCAAAATAACAAGCAGTGTTTCTTTCACTTTACCTCGTTATTTCAGCTCAAAATTAACAGAAACCATTCCCGATAATTATTACTAGTATTATTTCAGCATTTTGAGTATATAATGATAAATTTAAGATTTGAAGGAAATCGTACATTAAGCCTTTAATGATGCCTGTTACCAAGGGGTGCTCAACTCATTTCCCACTGGGTAAAAATTTGCTCCAAAAACATTCACTGGATGAGGTCACTATACATTGGTTCGCCTTAAGTTTGGTAGTGACATAGGTGCGTATTTTGCTGGCCACAGTATCAAATTACGCTTGTAAAGGTAATCGTGCAGACCGTACACACACACGTACTTGGGCAATTTGTCAGCACACATCCAATGCAACTGCGAAAATGCATTGACATCACTACTGAACTTGAGGTGAACCAAAGAATATGTTCCCTTTTAATTTTGAGCCGAACAACTGAGGCAAAGCAAAGAAAATTGGAATTTACTACCAGCGCCGATGACGCCAATGCGGTACGATCCTTTGATATGTGTATGACTATCCCACTCGCCATGTACATACTGTGTTATGAACATCCTGTACATGTTCGATAAATATTTCCATCATAATAAGAAACCGTCTTGTTCAGACAGTTTATTCAAAATCATGGATTTTGACAAAACTGCAGCACCTAAAGTTTTGATGTTTGCAGGGTATGTTAGTTTACTAAGTACATTACACTTGTATAAAAAACTGAACTTTGAAAAATATTGAGGGCGTGCTCCTCAGCAAATATTACAATATGGCTTTAAGTGTGAAATTGGTTTTTACAGTTATTTAGCCATGACAGGACTGCTTGACACCCACTGACATGCACATCACATTTTCTTGCATCAAGACCACTCAAGAGCCCTCTATAGTCAAAACACCATTTACTGTATTGGTTGTTTGAGGAAATGTAGAACCAGCAAAATGGGCAGCAGCTGAAAGGAGTATCCCATCATGCATTGCAGAATATCTGCATGCTCCATAGCAAATATACAAAATATAAACAAGAGCCGCTTAGTTATTGAGAGCTACAGATAGTTTCACAATACATCAGGGGTCATATTTTTTCAAACAAAAGTCTAAGCTCCCCAGATTTAAGCGAGTATTTGAAAGTTGAAGTGAGGGATTTTGTGTACATTTTCTATGACATTTTTAGTTCTATTATTGTACTGCAAAGCATTATGGGATACCCCTTTTACACTGCAAACAATATTTTACTCAACATTGAGTAAAAAGCTCACAACTCAACAAATGAGTAAAAATTACTCAACATGAACTCAATGTTGAGTAATTTTTTGCTCATTTGTTGAGTTGTAAAACCTGTGTGTGCATGTGCAGTTCCCCTTCCTCGAGCTAACTCCCATAAAATTGAATTTTTCATGCTAATTTGAATGGCCCTTTAACATGTACCTTTGTTAATTTTTTTTTATAATTTGGACCACCTCGGATACATTTTTAAATTTTTTCCCTGAAAAGCGGACATTTTTGTCAATATTTTTGGGACCCCTGCAAGACTGCAGGAATCAAAAATACAATCCCCCACTCCATGGAGTTCATTTTCAGCTTAATATTGCCAATACTAATTCATCTAATATGTTCGGATGTATTATATTTTGTCTAGCCGCCCTCTAATTTGCATAATTGTATAATTAATGAGCTAATTTGCATACATTTATGCATGGATTTTTAGCAAAATATTGTCAAAAATTACATATTAATGAGCTTTTCCAATCATTTTAGCTCATTAACTTCATTGATTATTGATAAAAAACAATTACTGTAGATACAAAGAAAATATAAATTGATGTATTTTGAAATTTTACAGTCTGATTTGCTTCAAACAAAATGCATAATAATAAGTGTGCTTTGCTCTACTAAATTAATCTGTTTGTTTTTAAAAACATGCATAGAGCACTCAAAAATGTATGTCACATAGCAATAGAAAACACTTCAAATATGCCAACTGTAGGTGTATCTGGATTAGTACGACTTGAATTTAAGTATAAATCTGTTCTGGCATTTCAGTTGACTGAAAAACAAACAAACGGATAAAAACAAAACAACCCAGTACGTCAACAAATGATTAAAAACAAAACAACACAATACGTCGACTCAAATGCATGTGTTGCACGTACACAAAACATGAAATTAGTGCGTCACCTCAAATTTGGCCTTTGTTTACTGAATACTATGATAAGAAAAGATGATCAAGTCATTATGCTGATGCAAAAGATTGACGTAAACAGTCAGACAAAAAATAAACTGAAAACATACATACACAATGGCCTCATCCCAATGGCATAGTTCAATAACCTCAATTAAACACTGGTTGTGCAAAATTTGACCTGAAGTTGCTTAGTATGAGTTTTTGTACCCAAATTTTCAAAGGTCATTCAATGAATGTACAAATGTATTGGGGTTAAAAAACTGTGCCCTGATAGATGAGCATGTTGTGTATCCTTGTGATAGATACAGGATAGTGGTTACATAATAAGAGGGGAAGTACTCAGGAAATGGGTTAATATATTAGCATGTACTACATGTAGTAGAAGTGCTCTTTTGTTTTTACTGAGAATTGAAAAAATCATCCAAAAGCTGCTTCATGCAAAACTTACTTTTGTGTTTTACTAAGGTGAATTTTAAACAAGAGTGTAGCTAGGGGGCAAGGGGGCAATGCTCACAGACACGGTGTTGGAGCATAGATCGTCACCCTTGACAATATATGGTTGGAAGGGGCGTTGAAAGGGGAAGAACGCAGTGGGTTAATTAATTAAGACTGTAGTAGAAGTGCTCATGTTTTTAATGAGAATTGAAAAAGACATTCAAAAGCTGCTTCATGCAAAAACATACTTTTGTGTTCAAGGTGAATTTTAAACAAGAGTGTAGCGGGGGAAGAGGCATGGGGGAACATGCTTGGAGGCGCTGTGTTGGAGGGGGCGCTGAAAGGGGAAGAACACAGGAAGTGTGATAATTGATTTAGAATGTATTAGAAAGGGCTCTTGCTTTTACTGAGAGCTGAAAAAGTAATCCAAAAGCTGCTTCATGCACAAAACTTTTGTGTTCAAGGTGAATTATAGCGTAGCTAGGGGAAAGGGGGGACATGCTTGGAAGCACTGTGTTGGAGGTGGCACTGAAAGGGGAAGAACACAGGTTAGAATGTGCTCTTGTTTTTACTGAGAACTGAAAAAGACATTCAATAGCTGCTTCATGCAAAACTTGCTTTTGTGTTCAAGGTGAATTTTAAACAAGAGTGTAGCGGGGGCATGGGGGAACATGCTTGGAGGCGCTGTGTTGGAGGGGGCGCTGAAAGGGGAAGAACACAGTGGGTTAATTGATTTAGAATGTATTGGAAAGGGCTCACGCTTTTACTGAGAGCTGAAAAAGTAATCCAAAAGCTGCTTCATGCATAAAACTTTTGTGTTCAAGGTGAATTTTAAACAAGATCGTAGCTAGGGGGCAAGGGGAAACATGCTTGGAAGCACTGTGTTGGAGGGGGCGCTGAAAGGGGAAGAAGACAGGTTATAATGTGCTCTTGTTTTTACTGAGAGCTGAAAAAAATCATTCAAAAGCTGCTTCATGTAAAACTTGCTTTTGTGTTCGCGGTGAATGAAACAAGAGCGTAGCTAGGGGCAAGTGGGAACATTCACGGAAGCACTGTGTTGGAGGGGCGCTGAGAGGGGAAGAACATAGAAAGTGGGCTAATTGATAGAATGTATTAGAATGTGCTCAGAGAGCTGAAAAAATCATCCAAAAGGTGCTTCATGCAAAACTTTTGTGTTCCAGGTGAATTTTAAGCAAAAGCATAGCTAGGGGGAAAGGGGGCACATACTCGAAGATGCTGTGTTGGAGGGCGCTGAAAGGGGAAAATAATCCGACCAACCGACCCTGCCTGGAGAAGTTTTTGTGGACAAGAATTGTTTTATTTTTGAATAAACAAAAGTTTGCATACAGCAGCCATTTGATTTATCCATGAAATGAAGCACTTGTATGAAGTCAACAGATTTTTCACATTCTTCTCAATATAGTGAAGTCTACATCAAATTACCTCTGTTTGTACTTTTACTAGGCTATAAGAAATAGAAAAGGTTGTTACACATCTGGAGGGCAGGAACATACAAACTAGAGTAATTGTCAGACAGAGGCTGTGTAGAATGTGCTGTTCCAGTTGGGGGAGTATTAAAAAAAAAGGAAAAAGAAAAGTGGGAAAGCACTGGTTTGGAATGAGAAATAGGTTACAAGGATGGTATGCGGAATTATGCGGGGAATTATGTAACCTGTGGATCTGGATAGGTAAATCCAACCTTGGAGGTTTAGAAGGCTGCCCGGTTTCATATCATATGAGTGCAATAAAGAATGCAGAAGTTGTCAAATGTCTATAGGGCAGCTATTGCATGTTGGGCCTTCTTGCACGAATCCCTCTATATGTTTCCAGTGTTAACCCCCTGAGCACTACCTGTCGATCTAACATTGCCTCTGATTGGTCAATTGCATGATATTTTCACTTTAACATGTTTAATCACCAATCAGAATGGAGCTTTGCAAATAATTCACCCCATTTTTTTTGCAGGGTGAAATTATTCTAACAATATTGCTGATTGGGCCAATTGATAATGAAAACTTCTTTTTGGCCAATTGGCAGGTAGTTCTCATGGGGTTAAAACATTAGAAACTCTTGTGATGTGTCAGAGAAGATACAAACATAGCAAATGTGCCAGACACAAAATAACATTCAATGAGTGAGAAAGTTTATGACTTATTTACGCAAACAAATTAAAATGACGTACAAAATTGAGTGACTCATCTGCGATACCTCAGCTGCCGTAACTGTTTGTTGATGTTGGGGCTTGGGAGGGGTACGCAGTACATATGGGGATGTACTGCAAACATGGGGCACGCTTTACATCCATTTCATTGATCTAGGCCAATTTTGGTATATGGATGGGTCATTTTGTCAAAAATGCTCTGAAAAATGTGTTGGGAAAAGTTGTAAAAAGTTTGAAAACTTAGTGATGGGTCTAAATTTTTTGGAAATTGGTATGGGTCCACTTTCAAATTCTTAGCAGCACATCCCTACCCAAACCCATTCCCTCCAGAGTTGATGTTGATCACATTTTGTTTTCCAAATTGGCAGTATACTTATTTAAGTGGAGGAGGGAGAAAATATGGGGCATGCAAATAGTTTGTGAGTGTGAAGCACAAGCACAAATTTGAGTCCTTGTAAGCTCTGAGCTGTGACCGGTTAGGGAAAATATCAAGCCCCAACAAACCAAAAATAATAATGACGAAGACGGCGACGACGATTTAGCCTTTCTTCCAGTTTTCAATTCAATAATACTTGAACTCTGAAGCAATGTAACTCTGAAGCAATGTTAACTATTATGACACAATTCCTGAACAAATAAAGATCTCACACTTTTAGATTTGCTCAAATGTTGACGTCCCTGGATCACGTCATAAAGTTTTGTTATATATAACAAAAGGAAATAATATAGGAAGAGAACAATTGATAAGACTGGGAATTAACACATGTTTTGTGACTTGCTACTTCTGGTGTGAATGAAACCAGCAGATTTGAAAAATTCTTTCTTGTTAAAATGGAACAATTAGAACATATTATCAGGCAAAGTTCCACTGTACCATAATAGTTGTTTTGTGACCTCAAACTTTTGGGGGTGAAGGCACTTAAGACAAAGGACCATACGGGTATGTTCCCTGAGAAAGATCCCCCCTTTTGGAATTTGCAGCTCCGAAAGACACCATACAGTTGACCAAAATAGAGCTCCAAAAGACCCTTGCTTTTGATAATTTCAGGTAAAAGACCCCTAAATTGCTCATTCCTCACATTTTGTGTTCTTTTAATCTCTCACCGAATGACCCTGTTTTTTTTTTCATTATTTTTCTTCATATTCTTAAAAAATTTCAATTTTCAAATTTTGAAAATTTTGTATCAACTTTTACATTTTGACCCAAATTTACCCAGTCTCACAGAAAGACCCCCTTATTTGGTAAGATTTTTCACACTCTCACAGAAAGCCCCCTTTTAAGTTGAGAGCCTTCTCATCACCGAAAGACCCCCTTCTTTTTTTAAGGTGTCTCGGCTCTCACCAAAAGACCCCTAGTTTCGAACTGCTGTCCGCACATTCCCGTCACTTCCAAAATTGAGTGCACCCAAAATTTGGGACCCGGGATTGGGGATTTCAAAAATTTTGTCAAATGTACTACGTGCTGTGGGATCTTGCAGGATGGGTTCATTGATATTGGTCAAATTTTCTGACATTTTAAGTATTTTGTTTGTTATCAAAAATAGCAGAAATTGCAAAAAAAATTTGTCATGTATGAAATAGGTTAATAAATTCATATCACTTGTTGCTTGAGAGATTGGATGCACTTGGTTGAATGTGGATGCGTCCAATGCACTCCCCCTGCGGGGCTCATACATAAGGATGGATCACCATCACAGCGTGCGTGCAGTATTCATGGTATTGAGTCCAATTTAATTTTCTCTCAACAAGTGGTAAACTTTTAATATTAATCTATAATTGAATACCTGAGTGGAAGAAAGGCCCAACTCCATCAAAACTGTTTTTGAGATATTAAGAAAAAACTTAATATTTGGAAAAGTTTTATAGACAGAATGTTTTTATCTTCAGGGGACCTTTAATACATGAACATACAATATTACATACATTTGAAATTATATATGAAGTTTCCATGGTAACGGTACAGGTCTTAATACGAGCTAGAGTTGGGCCCTTTTCCGTGAGCAGATGTGTTATAAATAGCTACAGAAATTTGGTAATTATCCATTAATTGCACACTAATAAGTAGAGGCATGTAATATGTTAGCAAGAAAGTTTATTGTAGTGAAAAGCAGATTTCGTGGATGAACAAAATTCCTCTTTAACCCAATATTTGTGGGAGAAGGGCCCAACTCCATGGAGTTGGGCCTTTCTTCCATAAAAACTATGATTAAGTGTACATGGAAGACTATTTAAGAGAGTCGATTTTGGCTCATCTTTCACAAATAAGGAAGAACAGTCTGCTGGCAATAAAATGCTGGGTCTAACTCATTTTTGTAAAAAATTGGAGTTGGGCCCTTCTTCCACTCAGGTATTCAATTGTGATATTGCATCTCAACTTCCAAAGAAGGGTGCAATTATTTAGCTAGCCATTCCTTTTGAAATCCATACACCCCCTGCATGACCTAATAATCTTCCACACAAGAAGTGAAAATTTCAAATTGGGGTTTCCTGAATGAGTGACTCCCATTTGAATTCCACATCCCCTGTGTTAGAGATTAAGGGTGTGTCTTCAACAGGGGGTGTATGGATTACAAAATGTAACAGCACAGTTCAAAAGATGGGCAAATGTGAATTTCTAGTTAAAACCATTAATTCTTTATACACAGTTAGGCCTATTATCACTTATATTGGAGTATTTTTCCCCTGGGAGAAAATATTAACGAGCACAATTTTTCATCTTCACTGCACAATTATCAGATGAGACATATATCAATGAGCACAACAGTTATCATTTATCATAGCCCATTGCACCTCAACTTCCAAAGTAGGGTACTATCATGACTATTAGCTGGGCTATTCCACTTGAAATCCATACACCCCATATGGAAGACATTTAATACTTTAATCTTCCACAAATAGGGTTACTCCCTGAATGGATGCGGGGGTACTTACTAAAAATGGGTAACAGGGATGTGCGGCCACATTGACCCCAATTTTTCAACTTCCTCTCACCCAATGACCCCCTTTTGTTTTCCTGTCACCAAAAGACCCTTTTTTTCAAAAATTTTGTGAAAATTTCTGATAATTTCTTACTGAATAGCCCAATTTTTTCTTCAATTTTTTTTCAAATTTTTCAGTTTTTTCTCAAATTTTGATGAATTTCTGAAAATTTTGTATCAACTTTCATATCTTGACCCTAAATTTTTCCCAGTCTCACTGAATGACCCCCTTTTTTGTCAGATTTTCCCCAGTCTCACGGAAAGACCCCCTTTTTTTGGACCTTCTCACTGAAAGACACCCTTTTTCAGTGTCTAGGCTCTCACCGAAAGACCCCTAGTTTCAAACTGCTGTCCGCACATTCCCGTCACTTTCAAAGTCGAGTGCAAATTCTATGCCCCATGTGTTAGAGATCAGGGGTGTGTCTTCCATATGGGTGTAGGTTTACAAAATAGAACAGCGTAGTTCAAAAGATGGGCAAATGTGAATTTCTAGCTAAAATCATTAATCCTTATACACAGTTATATGATCACTTTTATATTTGAGTATTTCCCCAGGGAGAAAATATTAACGAGCACAATTTTTCATCTTCACTGCACAATTACCAGCCGAAACATATATTAATATAGGATCTATATAAGAATTAAATGGGTTATATGAACAAACTGCTGTTTAACAAATTTGTCTAAAAATAACATGTTGACTTACAGGCATGTGATGAAACCTCTAGTCACAGTGGCGTGTAAAACATTAATTAAATTTCTTCGGTTTCTGTCGGCACTTCTGTATTATCAACACAGACTTGGAATTTTGGAATTGATTTAAATAAAAGCGTGTGAACTGAAAGAAGGATGACGGATTGTGGGCACGGCACGTGCTTCTCGTTTTGGGCTATTTACACGTAAATTGGTTCAATATTGACTATGAAAGAAAATGGGTATAAAAGTGGAATAGCTGCAAGATGTAATTTGTGATACTTTTCTTCACAGATGAAGAGTGCTTTTCCAGAACATTCTCAGTCCACCAACTCAATGTTATTTTATCTTCTTTCTATCTTTCTCCCTATCTTTCCTTCTTCTTTTCTTTCTTTCGTTCGTTCATTCATTTATTTGTTCTTTCTTTCTTTCTTTTTTCTGTCTGGTCTCCACTATACTGAGAGCAGGTCTCCACTATACTGAGAGCAGGTCTCTTATTTTATCCCTTGAGAAAGAAAAGTTTTGTCTTTTCGAAACGTCAGGTTTTTAACTTTGTTTATATGTCTTATGTTACTCCCCCATTGGATGTTGTGTCATATTTTCCCTGTTTTTAATTTTATCCATTGCTAGTGTGACACTGCTGTATCCTTTTGGATCCATCCTTTGGTTCCCCGCTGGTCAGTTGGAACAGATTTTCCCTGTTTTTATATTTTTTCTGTTTGTTTTTCTTTCTTTATTTCTGCCTGTCTTCCTTCCTTCTTTCTTTCTTTCCTTCTTTCTTTCTTTCTTTCTTTCTTTCTTTCTTTCTTTCTTTCTTTCTTTCTTTCTTTCTTTCTTTCTTTCTTTCTTTCTTTCTTTCTTTCTGTCTTTTTCTTTCTTTCTTTCTGTCTTTTTCTTTCTTTCTTTTTGTCTTTTTCTTTCTTTCTTTTTTCTTTCTTTCTTTCTTTTTTTTCTTTCTTTCTTTTTTTTCTTTCTTTCTTTCTTTCTTTCTTTCTTTCTTTCTTTCTTTCTTTCTTTCTTTCTTTCTTTCTTTCTTTCTTTCTTTCTTTCTTTCTTTCTTTCTTTCTTTCTTTCCCTGTCTGTCTGTTGTTCTGTCTAGCTGTCTTTCTTTCTTACTCCTTCTTTCTTTTCTTTCTTTTTTACAAATTAAGCGTATTGCTAACAGTCCAGTGCATACTATTATCCACAACTTCCTATGCACACGCTAGACGTCGTGCACATATGTGCGATGATAAACGCATAAATGGAATCTTGCAACAAATAGTACTGAAGACGGTATTTAATCAAGCCATATGTGATTATCATATATGGCAGCTTCTTCCCTTAATACCCTCGCCAACACACATCCAACAAGTTGTATACCCCTCAGCTATCGTAAGAGATGACGGAAGAAACTCACAATTCCAGCTAACATGCTTTCAGCGTCATCTACCGTCTGCTTGAGTAATCAAAATGATTTGTTCGGTAATCAGAACGGGTTTGTTATTCACTTATGAATGGAATACCCTTTTAGAAGTGGGGGATGGTTCCCACGTATGCAGGCATATCTAGAAATGTAGTATTTGCTAATGAAATAAATAGCAGCGCAGATGTAGCCTTCTTGGGACTGCCTTTTGACTTAAGAGGATTAATTTGATCAGTCTGCCCCCTTAAAGCGAGCCAAGTGGGATGGCAGGAGCTATATTTTTCCAGTTTTAGCCATTTAAAGGTAGGCATGATCACAAAATTTTCAAGTAGGTTTTTTCACATGGAAAATATTTTGTTTAAAAAGGTGATCATTTAACTTAAAAAATGAGGGGTCAACCATGTTTGTAGTTCAAATATCAACAAAGTTATGGGCAAATGTCTGTTTTTAAAATTTTTCATTTTTCTGCAGCCATCATTGACAATGCCTTACAATGACTTACTGTACAAAAGAGCCAGTAATGCATCATTTTTCACCACGATGATCCGTTTTACACCAAGGCGATTTTATTTTATGAAATTTAACTATCACTGCATGATGACTTCTGTATCAAGGATAAAGGACCAGCACTTTTTAGACTACGTCTCCAAGTTTCTGGTGTCCAAATTTCAAAATTTTGTATTTTCCTATGGGGATTACACAGTTAAGCCAAAATGTGGTCGCAACTTTTTGAGCTTTTTGAGTTGAACGTCGCCCTCTATAATAAGCAATGTGGACATACCTATTAAAGGGGCATTTTGTGATCCACAGCCTCACCCTCCCCCCCCACTTTTCTTGAAAAAAGTTGAGATTTTTATACCATTGGAAACCTCTGGCTACATAATGTTAATGTACAAAAAATTTCTTGCAGATTAATTAGTTTAGCAAAAATACAATAATTTGAATTATGTTCTGGTGTACCAGAATGAAATTACAAGATAGTGGCCTATGAAGCAGTGTATTACTCACAAATCATGCATAACTAGCAAATGCAAAATCAGAATCAACTGAAATTTTGGGAATAAGCTTTTTTCGTGGGTATCTACTGAAAAATGTCATAAAGAGAGGATGCTATGATCATGAAATACTCCTTTAATATTAATATTGATCTTAATTATAGGTTAAGCTTAAGCATATGGAGTGAAATTGTACAAAAAATTGCACGCAAGTGCATTATTTTTTTCCATCAGCTTACACCCAATGACCACCTTTAAAAAAATTACACCAAATCTGCATGCTTCACATCAGGGCTGTCAACTCTCACGCATTGGCTGTGAGTCTCACGCATTGGGTCACTTTCTCACGGTCTCACGCCAAGGTAGTATACTCTCACGCCTAGATAGTAAATCTCACGCAAAAAGCTGGAAAATGAGTAAAATCGCACGCATCGTCATGAATAATTTGTTGCTCCTAAACCCCCCCCCCCCGCTTTTTACATTCTCGAGCGCCGTGGCTCAAATAATCATGGTACAAAATGAACATTGGAGTCGGCAAATCCCGGTACGCCTCTGTCTCACGCCAAGCAATTCCAACAAGTTGACAGCCCTGCTCCACATGCTTTTTGAACAAAGTTGTGTAGCAATTTTAGCTTCAAAATAGCACATTTTTGCAAAATTATGCAAATTTTTGCACAGAAAGTTATATTTCACGGTCAATGACGCCCAATTTTTAGCGTTTCCACACATAATGACTCCCATTTTCTTGGAGCCGCCACTGAATGACTCCCTTTTTTGACAAAAATCGCCACTGATAGACCCCAGTGTTGTACTCCGGTAGGCACAGGTAAGTCACTTTCATATTGGAGTGCTCCCCCCGGATACGCACACAAAACAGCCGCCTCATCTCATTGACGTCACTGACAACTGTCTGAGAGTGACAATAACATGCTTTTTTTGCTTTGGGTTAATTTCTATGCGTGCTGCCGTGGTCTTTAGGCTTAAACATAAAAAGTCCAAATTTTGAGATATTTCTTCAAAATATCAAGAGCTATCTCAAAAACCACTGAACCAATACTAGACTTGTTTGTACTCATTTTAATGCATTTTTCATGCTGACTCCAAATATGGTCATGAAAATGTACAATTCTGAATTTTTTGAATATTTAAAGAAAATTTGAAACATGTCATCTGCAGTCGACACCTACGTGGAAAGAGTTAATTGATTAGTTTGAGCAAAAAAACACTGAGCTCATTTTGAATACTAAATTGTTTTACAAATTAATGAAATGCCACTGTTTTCAAGTGGCTCCCACATATATGACGTGTGCAGACATGGCTTAACATTCAACATTTTTGTATTTGAATTTGGTAGTAAGTGATAGTAAGCTCTAGAGTTACTATTTAATAATAAACCTGAACTTCATCTGAACTGAACATGTTGAATAGCTTCATGAAAATGTCAACATTTTTTGAATTACCACTTTCTTTTAATTTTCTTAACATATTAGCAAGGCATGTGCTATATGCAGACATGGAAGTGATAGTATGCTAGTTTAAGCCTTTAACATCATTTATATACTGTATAAAGTATTTTCCACCCTGATGTGGCAGTGACGTCAAAGCGTTGAGGCAGCTGTTTCGCGCACACATCTATGCGGCGTCTTTAAGCGTGTGCCTATGTAGGTCAGCGCATTGAGCAAACATTAGCGTTTTGTAGCTCCGCCCAATGAAATGCGCACTGACGTCACTGCCACATTAGGTTGGAAAATGCTTTAGAGGGTAATCAATATGACATCACTCATGACAGAGTCGTCCTCATTTAACTAAAATTCTGTACTCCATAAGGTAACATGGGGCAATTCACATGAAAATACAATAAAACAGGGAATCGATCTAGAGACCTGAACCTCTGCTATCTTAATGCTCTGCGTGCTAGCCATATAGGCTTCGACATAAAAAGTCCAAAAAGTTTTGAGATTATTTTCTCAAAATATCAAGAGCTCTCTGAATACTAGGCTTGTTTGTACTCATTTTAATGCATTTTTCATGCTGATTCAAAATATGGTCATGAATATGTACAATTCTGAAATGTTTGAGTTTAAAAAAAAATTGAAACTTGTCATCTGCAGTCGACACCCACATGGATGGAGTTAAGCTATCTTATTACTGTCCTCCAACATGGCTGCCATTTCAATTGTTATACCATTCCGGTTGGTTTATTGCATACACTCTATTTTGTTGTGGATTTGTTGCGAATATCAGATTAACCTCATGGACACTACTGCCTTTCTTACAAAGCCCCTGATTGGTCAATTACTTGATATAATCATCTGAGTAACCAATCAAAAAAGAGCTATAGATCTCCTATCACTTTTAACCAATCCCCTTCAGCCATACTCAGGCCTGATTTTGAAAAAGTGGACTTTTTTCCAAAGGGGGGGGGGGCGATTTTGTGAAAAGTGGACTTTTCCCCAAAATTTGGACCTTTTTTGACCAAAAACGTAAAAAACCTGATTTTTTTGATCGCTACGCTCGCAAATTCTTAAATTTTGGGACTTTTTGTATACTTTTGCAAATTTGGGGAGGTGCGGTCGCACCCCCCGCACCCCCCTGCGTATGGGCCTGGCCATACTGACCATTCCTCTGATTGGCACAACAGAAGATAAAGCCCTCCTTGCAACCAATGAAAATAGTTCTTAGAGCCTGGCAGGTAGTGCTCATGGAGTTTAAAATGTCACCATTTATTGAATTTGCATTTTCTTCGCAAATGGCGGGGGCCGAGGTGTGCATAATACATAATAAGAATTTTTTTAAGATAATAAAACGGCATTTATCCATGCTTTCTAGATGATTGCATCCCTCAAACCCTTGCAAACCAAAGAAAGTAAAGTAGATTGATTGATCATTAACCAAAAAATTATTGAATGCTAATTTAATTATTCATTTTCTGGAAAACAGCTAAGGGGCGACAACTTTTGACAAAAATCCTTTAGGCCGAATAAAAAATAAAACATGTTTCTCATCCCCTCCTGCTTCCTTTTTTGAAGCTGCTTCAAATTTATTTTTATTTTTTTAAATTCAGTTATAACTTTTGAAGAAAGATGTCTTGGAAGTTGATGTTTTCTATAGCTTTGCTAACTAGTATTCAAGAAACACTTCTGGATGGTTCTGTGATCACTAGAGGGGGCGTACCTACCAGAACAATAAAATAAAAGGGCCTCCTCCTTTTTCAGGCATTATTCTATACGCTAATACGGTGTTTATAATGGTATTTACACCTATTTTCAATAAAAAATAGAAAATAAAAAGCCTCTCTTCCGCCTTTTTTTTAAAACCCCAGACGAGAAACATGTTTTTATTTTTACTCGGCCTTAATGATTTAGATGTTTTTTAAGTAGTTAAATGTTGTGAATTGGATTGGTCGAATTGTTGAATTCTGTGCAAGATTAATGATACCACAATGCAAAAAGCAATTTTTCAAAGTGCATGTTTTTCATTCCGTACCCATTTAAGGTTATTAATTATTTCAAACTGTTGTGATTTGGTAGTTCACAGCATCTTACGAATGGTAGTGAGCTTTGGCAAAAACTGCATTGCTCAATTCATAGTGAGCGTGTAGAAGAATTAAAATATCACAGATATACTTTTATAGGTGCTGCGGTTCTTGAGTTGTAAAGAGGGCTGAAACAACAACACTTTTGTAAAACGTACATAACTCATAAACAATAAATTAAGCAAATTTGCAAAGTATACGATTTGTAGAATGAACTTTTGCAAAACATCAAGGTGTTAATTTTCAATAATATATTGATCTAGATAATGAAAATCGATTTTTAGGTTGCTTCGACCAACAATACCTCGTCTACCCTTAAAGCCATATTATAACATTTGCTAAGGAGGACGCCCTCACTGAATTTTTCAAATTCTTTTTTTACACGATTAAAGTCATAATGTACGATCTTATAATATGAATTTGGTTAATTTTTTTCAAACCTGATTTTTTGGCATATTTGTAATGTTTACACATGTCACAACTTGCACCTAAATGGAATCAGCCAAATTTGTTGTGTTTGTAGGTAAACAGAGCAAAGTTCGACATAAAGTCATAATTCAAGAAATTATAACTTTATGTCCGCCCATAGAACTGCGTGTTAAACGGCCAAAATAACAAGCAGTGTTTCTTTCACGTTACCTCGATATTTCAGCTCAAAATGGACAGAAACCATTCCCGATCATTATTACTAGTATTATTTCAGCATTTTGAGTATATAATGACAAATTTAAAATTTGAAGGAAATCGTACATTAAGCCTTTAAATTGTACTTTATTAAACCAATATACCCTGCAAAAATCAAGACTCTAGGTGCTGTAGTTTTGTCAAAATCTGAGATTTTGAATAAAACGATGGAACCGGCGCTTTATTATTACGATGGAATTATTAGTCGAACGCATACACAATGTTCATAACACACAGTACGTATACGGGCGTATGGGACGGTGATATACACAACAAAGGGTCGTACCATAACATGACCGAAGGAGTGGTACGTATTGGCGACATGTGTGCTGGTAGTAAATTCCAATTTTCTTTGCTTTGCCGTAGTTGTTAGGCTCAAAAATAAAAGGGAATATATCTGACAGTAAAAGCTAACATTTTATGGCAAAGAAATGCAAATCTATTTTGTTTGAAAATGTTATAATATGGCTTTAAATCTTCAAGGTGTAACTTTTCATTAATCCCCTAATCTAGACAATGAAAATGGATTTTTTGGAGTTGAACGACCATGACTACTCCGACACATCTTAAAGAAAAAAGTTAAAACCAAAGTGACGACTTCCACAGTTTGTAAAGCCTCAAAACATAAAACATTGAACAAAATTAAGTATTATAGAGGATGTATCACTAACCTCAAATTTATAATTTGATTATCAATTTCTGGAAAATCAGGACAAAAGCAGTTCCTTTTTCCTGACAAAAATCTTTCAGTGAATTAGATTTTAGTAGAAATGTATGACTTTCCCATTTTAAAATCTCATGAGTAGTGGTGCATAAAATATAAAAGGAACATTGAAAAATGGTACAGGATTGATCACTAACCACAAAATTATGATGCCAAGTTGATTATCAAATTTTTTAAAGATTTAGATCTGTTCTGTTTTCGTCTCGCCTGATAAGGCAGGAGACTATATAATCACTTTTCCGTATGTAGGGGGGGGGGTGTGTGTGTGTATGTGACAAATTTGGTTAAAGTTGTGGTTAAAGTTTGCCTTCCGCCTATTTTCTCGGAGACTGAGTCGCACGTTCCTCAAACTTGGTGGGTGGGTGCATCTTGACCCGAGACAGAACCGGTTTGTATTGGTTAGTGGGTCAAGGTCACTGAGGTCATGTAGGGGTCATCTGAGGTCAAATTAGTAAAAACTGTTGTATGGGCATGAAACTTGGTTGGTACAGTCAACATTTAAAGCCAAATTTTTGGAAGGTCATTTCGAGGTCACCAGGGGTCATCTGAGGTCAAATTAGTAAAAACTGTTGTACGGGCATGAAACTTGGGTGGTACAGTCAACATTTAAAGCCAAATTTTTGGAAGGTCATTTCAAGGTCACCAGGGGTCATCTGAGGTCAAATTAGTAAAAACTGTTGTACGGGCATGAAACTTGGTGGGTACAGTCAACATTTAAAGCCAAATTTTGGAAGGTCATTTCAATGTCACCAGGGGTCATCTGAGGTCAAATTAAGTAAAAACTGTTGTACGGGCATGAAACTTGGTGGGTACAGTCAACATTTAAAGCCAAATTTTTGGAAGGTCATTTCGAGGTCACTAGGGGTCATCTGAGGTCAAATGAGTAAAAACTGTTGTATGGGCATGAAACTTGGTGGGTACAGTCAACATTTAAAGCCCAATTTTTGGAAGGTCATTTCAAGGTCATCTGAGGTCAAATATCAGCCAGATAATCGTGCCCAGCCGATAACCACCAAATTCATTTACCTCTACCAAAAGTAATCGCAAAAGCAGGTGGTCACGAAAGCAGGCGAGACTCGTGGTTCGAGAACCGCCTTGTTAAAATTTATAACTCTCACATTTAAAACAGTAGTAATGGATAATTTTGTGGACAACATAAAAAGGATGTGTGAAGACTTTTTTACCTCCTTTTGACATGCATAAAATCATCCAAATGATTAAGATGTTCTCTTTGAAATAAAAATGGTACTCTTACTATTAGGAAAAAAAACATGTTTCCTGTAGCAGGTCAAAAAAGTCAAATGCGATATGCGTTTTTTTATTTTTATTTTTAAATCCATGTCTTCCAATGACAAAAATACCTTTTTTTGCTGCAAATTGGAATGGGAATTTACAGTGGGTCTCTCCGACACACCAAAAAAATCATATTCAAGAATATTTATGATCCCCTTTCAACCTGCCGATTAAAAAAAGGTATTAAAAAAAATGTGTGTGTTTTCTCCAGTAGTTTTTCACTACGCTCGTTTGTTGCGTAATGTGTAAATGTTTACTCCAGTAGTGTTTTGTATTATTTTTTTGTGATTTTCCTTTTTCTTTTTTTTTTTTAAAGTGAAAAAAAATCTAATGCACAAAATAAGCCGTCAAAACGTAATGCGCATGCGCTACAGGAAACAAAAAAAAATTTGACCTTAGCCTTATATCTTAGTGCTCCTTGTTTCCAGAATGTTTTGAAAAATAGGGGTAGGCTTATAGCCAAATCGGGAGTGGCTAATTGAGTTACTTCAATACCCAGCGCCTTTGAAAGTTGCCTCATCAAAAACAAAGTAGACATTCAATCACTAACCACAAAATCTTGAAATACCAATTTGATTATCAGTTTCTAGAAAATGAGACAAAAAACTTCTTTTTTTTTATTTGTCATAAATTCTTCAAAGATTTACATTTCGATTTTACTCTTTAGAAAATAAATCTTAATGGAAACTGATGACTGTCACATTTTTCAAATTCTAATAATTAATTATGGTGTGGAAAAGATGTAATGGATATTAGACTTTTTGAGTGAAAAAACAAAGTTTCTTGTTCCATTTTCAAGGAATTGATTAATCAAATTGTCAGCGAGAGATTTTGTGGTATTAGTTTTCTTTAAGGTCTGTATCTCACATTTTACATTAATGGTCACAAAAATATAAATGATCTTCTAATTGCATGCATTTCAGAATGAAGCAGAGTAATTCAGGCACTTAAACCCAGCACTTTTGAAAGTTGCCTCATAATAAATCATTAATTGGGAAGTGGGACTGTTTAAATCATAAGCAAGATGGGTTATTGTGAAAATCTTCATGTTTTCAGAGCTGTAGGCTGAATCATAGACAGTGGTAGCCCTACTCAGGTATTTGAAATAGGGCCTTTGGACTGTGGCGATGCAAAACCAAGCTACTATATATCATAGACCCTGGCTATATCCAGAGAACTGCTAAACCCAGTGACCGCTCCCGGGTGGAGCATGGTCACTGGGTTGGTACAATTACCGAATAGGGTGCAACTTGCTAGACTTGAGTCCAGTCCTTGTTTAAGGAGTTTAGGGTTAGGATGTACGGTTGGGGTAGGGCAGTCTTGTAATAAGACTAGTAGAGGCCCTATTCAGTAATCGCTTCGCTGGGTTTTAGCGGTTCTCTGGGTAGAGTGGTTTTAAAAGTCCCTATATTAGGGCTAGACAGTGGAAGGATGCAAGTTTCAAATTTACGGTTTTATTTTTCAGAAAAAAGGAGGGAGAGTTTACAGCTGCTAACAGCTTACTATTTAATTTTTTCAAAAATTTTCATTGCTAATGCATTCCCAGTATCATAACAAGAGCACCAATGGCTGTAGCCTCGCATTTTAGCCCTACTATAGGGCCTTTTAAACACACTATATCCGAGAACCGCTAAAACCCACTAACCGCTCCACCCGAAAGGAATAGCAGTCACAGGGTTTAGCAGTTCCGTGGATATAGCAAGGTTTTATGATATAGCATGGTTTTGGATCACCACAGTCAAAAGGCAGGCATGAGAATGATTATCCATGAAAAAACCTGAAGTGTTTGAAAAAGCCTGAAAAAGTGCGTGAAATTGGGCTAAAAAGGCCAAAAACTGGCTGAAATTAAAAGAAAGTGCGGAAATTTGGACAACAAAAAAGCCTGAATTCAGACTTAAACCTGAAAATTCTCATGCCTGAAAAGGCCCTTTACTAGTAGGGCTAATGCATTTGGTGTTTTTGCTCTGCAGGTCATTTACTCATTTTCAGCTGTAACATCTAACCCTTTAACTAGACAATGGTCCATCTTTTGCACTTTTTCAAATCCTAGGGCTCTTGAAGATGTTTTTCATCAGTAGCAGGGTCAGAGTAAACAACTGAACTTACAGATTTTATTAAGATATTGATTACAATATTATGAAATTAAACGACTGTATATCCTTTTCAAAAAGGTCCTGTCAAGGGTTGGGTGTTTGGATATATCGGTGCTTATCAGTAACCCTGACCATCAGGCCTGTACGCAGGATTTTTTTGGGGTGCTGATTTTCAAAAAGAAGACCTTTTACCAAGAGGGAGGGGTAATTTTGTGAAAAGTGAATCTTCTTCCCAAAATGTAGACCTTTATTTAACCAAAATAGCAGAAAAACCTGATTTTCTTGTTTGCTTCACTCACAAATTTAAGAGTTTTTTGACTATTGAAATACTTGGGTGTGGGGGAGAGCGGTCGCACTCCACAATTTTTGGCCAGCCGAAGGGGGGGGGGCATTTTTGGCATACATTCATGGCACGCCATAGATTTTTTGGCAGGCTAGAGGGGGCAAGCAATTTTTGGCAAGCCAAGAGGAGGGGGCAAGCATTTTTTGCATGCCTATTGGAAATTTTAGGTCCTCTTGAACTGAGAGAAGAACTATCTTAAAAAAAAAATTAATGCCATGGATGAAGATTATGTTTCTTAATTTTGCATTGATAAGTGCCTAGAATGCTGGTAATTTGTTTTGTGTGTAAAGTAATTCACCCGATGGGAAATATCGGTATTTATTGGTAAATAACACCAAGAACATACTAGGTAATACTGTGAGTCTCACATACCAAATGATAAAAATTTGAAAATTGAAATGTGGTTCTTATTGAGGCGTCATTTGTTTTATTAGAAAGCAATAATAAATACAAGCAAAAATGACTTACAAAATATAAATAAAAATTCAATTTTAACTGTGAGTTGTCCATTTTGGTAACTTTCACATTCTTATATAAGTTACATACATGTTATATATTAATATTTACAAAGCGTAGTCATAGTACAAAAAATTGCAAGTTTTATCTCACTATATACTATATAGGAAAATAACAAGGTATTATAATAATACTTATGTATCAGTCAAGTTTAGTAATATTTCCAGTGTTAGTATTTTAAAAACACCATGTTTTTGACACTATTTGGGTCAAATACAATATGATTTATGGTAAATTTGCCTAGAAATCTAGTGACATCTTATTTTACTCAGAATCTAGTCAAACTCGACTGGATCTTTTTTACAGTGTAAGTAATTACAGTATTTTGAGTTTTTGAGCAGAGCACTGCTTCAAAAACTTATGCCTCCCAATAAAGTAGTATCCAGGGCTGTCGCTGGAAGGGGTATGGTGGGGAGCACGGTGTAGCCAGGGGGGCCATGGGGAGCCCCCCCACAGGGATAAAATGGGGACGGCAAAGAGTAAAGTGACCTTACAATGATTACAAATGGGACACAAATTGACAAATGGGGACGAAAATTTGGCTTTGCCCCCTCACACTAAAATCCTGGCTACTACTGGTGGTGAGATATTGAAATGCAAGGAAAGTATTTAGTATTTAGAAAAATATTTTGTCTATCAACACCTCCACCACTTTTTTTAGATTCTTGAGTGTCCTGTCGAAAAAAAATTGGTGTCAACAATTCCCAATTTTAGTAGCAAGAAATATATCTGCTGGCAAAAAAGGCTGGACACCCACTGCAGTCCAACTAGCGACAGGCCTGGCAGTACTAGTACTATATAGTTTATTTACACACACTGCCAGGGCAGATATGGGGTATCCATATAAAATATACATTGTAGCCTATATATTAGATCTATAGTCGTAGATTTGTAAATAGTGTTATTTTCAAGATGCTTTCAAAGAACAATAACAACAACATAAAAAGACTGATAATGCAAAATTTGCCAATAAACATGGCAGAAAATTTCAAAACCGTACAAATTTTGTACCAAAAACAGGCAAGTAAGTTACACACATTGTATATAATCAAGGCTGCCGAAAGTGTTTTGGTCCAAGATGGTGGGTTACCATGGTTACTCATAATAATGATAATATTAAGTAAAGTTCATTATTCTATATTGGGTTATTCTATTTATAGTCCACCCTCCCCCTGTGGAAATTTGGAAATATCTTCCATAGTGTGTATGAATTTAAAATGGAATTAGCATATTAACCAACTCTATTTGAAAGTCACCCTCCTTCTGTGGTATTCAGGTTGAATCTTTCTCAGGGGGTGTATGGAATTCAAATGGAGCTGCCTAATGTGTTCATTCCATTTAAAGTTCATACTCCCTCTGTGGAATATATTTCCAAAATATTCAATAGGGGGTGTGGATTTTAAATTGAATAGCCTACTCCACCAAGGGCTGAAATTTCTACCAAATTCTAGCAAAATTGCAACTTGACACACTGTTAATAACAATCAATAACACTTTAAATTTAACTCTTAATTATGTTTTTGTTTAAGAAATTCATACATAAAGAGTTTGAAAAGTGTTATTAATTATTGATGTCCCCACTGGCTTTCTCCTTCTCTGTCCTCCTCCCTTTCTCCCACCCTTTTCCCTTCTATTTCATCCTCCTTCCCTTTCCTCCTTCCCTTTCTCCTCCCCTTTAATCCTCCTTCTCATTCCCTTTCCTCCTCCCTTTTCCCCTTCCCTTCCCTTTTCCCTTTCATCCTCTCTTTTCAACTTCTCTTTCCTCCTCACTTTACCCTTCCCTTTCCTTTTCCCTTTCTTCCTCCCTTTCTCCTTCCCTTTCCCATTCCCTTTCCTCCCTTTTGCCTTCCCTTTTTCCCTCCCTTTTCTCCTTCCCTTTCCTCCTCCCCTTTCCCCTTCCCTCTCCACCACTCTATTCCCCATTAGACCCTGCAGTGTCCCTTCCCCAAATATACAACCTTTCAAATCACTGACCAATATACATAAAAAAATAAGATATATACATGAGACGATATTAAATAAATCAAGATGATATATAAAGTAGTGTCATTAATTTAAGTCTAGGTGGGAACAAAGTTCAGCTCACCTTAGCAATAAACATAATAAACAATTCCAATATTTACAGTGTATCCTAGATACATCAAAAGTATACAGGAAAATGTGTATTATTTGCTTTGTAATGATACAGCCTGACTACACCCTACATATACCTTTTCTATAGTTTCTTGAAAAGTCGGTGTTAGCTATTTACTGTCGTGCTCAACTTGGAAGGAATATACCTGCTGGGAGCACTCTCAAGTTTAAGTTTGGTAGGGGGGGGGGGGGGAGTGCCCATGCTGCGCCGAGCTTTGGGAACTGAAAAATAATTTTCAGGCAAAATAGGGGCTTGTGAACTGAAATTTCAACATTTTGTTGGTCTAGTGAACTCAATATTGGGCCAAATTATAGGCTGTACGGGAGCTAAGAAAATCCAAATTTTTCAAAATTTGAGCTAAATAGCTAAATTTGCCAGAACTTGAAAAAAGGACAGTTGGCCACACATACCCATACCATTTTTGTGTGTGAGTGCCCCCCCCCCCCATATGTTTAGTAATTAAAATCATGACTTTGCAATTAGCACTTTTGAAGAATGACAACCAATTTCAGTTGTAAGATGCACAAAGCCAATTTTATTTTATTTTTTTTTAACCTTAGAAGATTGCAAAAGGATATTAAGTTGAGGGTTAACAAAAATAACATAAGCTTAACAAATTCTTCCAATTGGCTTTACTTTGTTGCCAAGAAGTTAATTAAGACTTATTCCAAATAGAGACACTAAACTAAAGACAGCATGTAGGCGTAATGTTTTTAATGGGTTCAAATTCCAATTTGTGTGACATTTTTCATTTGACCCACCTTTAAATTAAACTTTACAGACCAAAAAAGAATTAAGGTGCCATTTATTTGCACCCCTGTACATCCTAAACAAAGACGGTCAGACGATGTCACATAAATTAGAACCAGTAGCCAGTAGCTGTATCGTTCAGCTAGGATTTACGATCAAGGTTACCAAGGATGGTTATTGATAATTATTTTAATTAAACATTTTCTTTTTTCTACCATTTTCAATTAATTACTGCAATTTGAAAGTTTAACAATTAAATGCAAACTACTTGAACTTCATTGAAATTATATCAGTTGATATTGTTGTTTTATTGTTTTATGAGAGAGAACAAACACGATAACAATGTCAAGAAAATTGATATTACATTATTGCATTAAAACCTTTTTTCCATGTTTAGCTCAAATCATGTCTGGAAATGGAGAACAATAAGTGACACACAGGCCATAACCAGGATTAATTTAACACTCATAAATGGGATTTTTGGGCCTTTACGATGGGGGGGTCTACCCCCTCACTGATAATACGGGCCTGGTGATGCATCATTTCTAAATATGACAGTTTTCTTCCAAAATGTACATTTACATTATTTTGTTTATAAAGTAAAATAACTGCCTTTTGGCTTCAATGTGACATCTCACCAGTGTTTACTCAAGAGGCCGTATGTCACAATTTGGCCCAGTGAAAATTATTTTTGGCGCACACAAATTTGTAATGCTGTATTACAATTAGTCAGTTTGGGGAATTACTGAGCCAAAATTGGGCCAATTTGGGAAGAAAATGTTTCATTTGGCGCACCCAATTTCCAGAGATAGTAAACACTGCATCTCACACATTGACGTTGGAGAGATAATGTTGCTTTTATGCCTGAGATCAATTATAATGATATTTTTGTCTCAGTTAGACACAAACTGAATACTACATGTACTGGTACAAATAAATAAAATACTGTTACACACTATTTACAAACAAGTAATAATAAGTTAACTCTTCAAAAACATACAAAAATAAAATAACAAAAGTAAAGCCAAGAGTAACTTTTCAAAATTTTGATGTCCACAAAAAAATTCTTTGGCTGTTAGTCTGTTACTACAACACATTTGATTATTACACCATGAAGAAAATGCCCTTAAAATACATAAATATTGAAATAGTTAACAATTCATTAAAGTGGCTCTGAGCCCTTGTTTTGCAAACAGACAAATCACAATTATGTTTGCACACACATGGATGAGAACTACATTGTAATTGAGGTCACCAGCATAGCTGTTACTGTATTGATCTGGATATATGCTCGGTTTACTGGCAAAATATGTCCTTAAATATATAAAAATTGGTTTAAGGCTCTGAGCTTGTGTTCTGCAAACGGACAAATCACAATTAGGTGCAAGTTTTCACACACTGTCCTTGATCATACAAAAACAAGAGGGGACAGTGTTACCTTCCCTTGCTACCCCCACACCCCACCACCCCCACATCCTACCCCATCACAACAATAAAAGTAATGAAAATTGTATAATTTGAAAATTGCCAAATAGTAATAATTATTGTTTTAGATTTAGCACCTCTGAAATTCTCTGTACCCCCTCCCCCAAGTAAAAAGATAAAAGAAGGACTTGAAGTATGTAACTGGTCAATTCACCTTTATCTTTCGACAATAATAAATAATGATCCTAAAAATATGCATACATAATATTATGTATTTCAGCGATAATACATGTTTTATTGTCATTTGTTTTGTATAAGACCAAGGAACCATTGTGACATTGTCATGATTATCTGCTGTTTAAACACACAAAAGTTTCAAAATAGCTGGTATTCTAGATAAATTTCATAATGCGGATTAAGATTACTCTTGAAACAAATGTTAGAAAGTTACTGTTATGAAGCTTTGAATTTAGCTGATATTTAAATATAGAATTGAACCCCGGGAATTGAACTTAGGCAATATATGATACACGGTAATATTATACATGTATGTTGGCCAAAATGATTGTTAAAATCGAGATGTTAGGCACTATATATCAAAGATTTATTACTTGATATTCTCATACCTTTAGAAGTAGAATGAGGAATGGCATATGCATATGACAAATATGCAAAATAGTGAACTTTGATCCTTATGCACGAAAGTGCATACCAAATACATTATAGAAGTAACTTTGATCCCTATGCATGAGAGTGTAATAACAACATATTTACTATGTGAGCTTTGGCAAATTCCTTTTGCAGGCAAATAGACTGCTTTGCAAACTTTGGTTTATGAAAGTTTCAAAATCGGCTAAATCAATAACCCATGTATATAGATATAAAAGCTTAGTTACTGTTTACAGAGAACTCGTATCACAGATGCATTCTCGTTTTTAATATATCTGCCCTTCCACAAGTTTAAATGGGCCATTCCAGTTGAAATCCATACACACTCAATGGAAGACATAATGGCCTTAATCTTCCACAGAGGGAGTGTGAATTTCAAATGGGTTAGCTGAATGGGTGACTCAAATATGGGCCACAAGAATGGGTCTCAATTTCGGACCTCTAGTATAACAATGGCCCCTTTTTCTAGATGGAAAAAATACCCAATTTCACAAAACTAGAGTCCATATTTTTATAAAAAATTGTAGAAATTGTGTTAAATTTGTCCAAAAATCTGGGCCTTGTGGTAGAATAAAAATGGGTTCAATTTTCTTGAAAATTTGGTATAAATATGGGTCCACTGTCCGATTTTCAGAGGCACATCCCTACACGAACCAAATTTGAGTCCCCCAGGACCTGTTCACACTGGGCTACACATAAATGGGTGAAAACAAAATTGTCAAAACAAGATGAAAACGGAAACATAACAATACAATATAATGCACATGGCTAATATAACCATACAATTAAGACAGAACTACTAACTGTAGCAAGTGAAAAGAAAAACAACGGAATATCACCTATGGGGGCGCTGTTTACTAGTCTGATGCATAACCGATTTTAAACAAAACTGATCATTACGAACAGGTATCGGAAACTGCCATGCATTCAGACTAGCAAGTGGCCATCCCATTATAAAAGAATTAATCCCATGGATTTCACTCAAATTTAAGAAGCATTGTATTACAGTGGATTTGATTTCTCGCAGCGCAGCTTTAAAACTTCTCTAATTCTGCCTTCTGAATCCTACGACAATGGCGGCCATCTTGGATATGCAAGTGAGATAAACATATACCGTACTGACGCGAGTATAGTCCCACCTTCGAGTAAAGTCCCACCCCCAAAGTTTCAGAAAATTCTGAGAAATATTTTCGGTTTTGGAGTGTACCTGGACCTGGAGCTAAATGTTAGGATCATTCATGGTTGATTAAAAAAATTAGGCCTATATGTTTTGAATAAATTTGTACTCATGTCATACTCTATTATGAATTCAAAATGCATTGAATTTGTATACAAATTTATTCAAAACACATAGGCCTACAATTAAAATTTTAAATTTTAAATTTTTTTTTTTTATCAACCATTAATGATCTTACCATTTAGGTTTAGGTCCAGGGACACTCCAAAAACCGAAAAAAAAAAAAAATCGAAATTCGAGTATAGTCCCACCCCCAATTTTGAAAAATGTTCACCCCAAAACGGGGTGGGACTATACCCGAGTCAGTACGGTACTACAATTACTTCATAAACATTGCAAATGTCATTCCTCATAAACAGTTTTTAAATTCACCTTCAACTGCAAATCCAAGATGGCCGCTCATGCCATGGCAGCCATCTTGGATGTGCAAGCAAAGGAATACCATTTTTGTGAAATCCACCCGGGGCAAATTAGAGGGAGTGAAATATTGACAACTTTCACTTGTTTTCATAACAAACCCAGCAAATACCAAAAATAATTATCAAAAATAAAGATTGAATTGTCAGACATATATTGATACATGAGAACAAGCAAGGTGTTATAAAATGAGCAATAAAATGACCAATAAAGTTATAAAATGATCAATAAATATGCTTTAATATAAGAATTAAACACTCCTCAATGTTAATTCAAAAACATGTCATACAAGAGAGTCTGCAGCTTCACTGAACTTTATTGTTCCTATTTCAGTTGTTCCCAGTGAATACTCTCGCACAGTGATCATCAGTGAATACAACACAATCCCACAAATCATTGCAAGTTGTGGGATATTGAACAACAGCAGCCAGGTTTCACAGTTATGTGATTAATTTCAGTTCAATAGTGCATTGTGGGATACCATGTCTATTTGAGCTAAGTGGCTTCAAATGGAATGCATCACACACATTGCACATGGCGATAGGAAAGAACCATTTGCAACTATCCCATGATTCATAGTGTCTGAGCCTGGCAAATAAGATTTTGCACACACTAATCTATCATGGGTAAAAGGCAATGATCAAATTCGAATATCACCTATTATGGTCAACCATAGTTACCACTATGTGGCGCTGTTGATACGCACTGCAAATCGTCGTGCAAGATTAGTCACTGGGGTGATTGGCACAGCACAAGAACCTTGGTCAGCGTAAACCTGTAAGAATTCTATGAACCTAGGCCATACGTCAACTGCTGCATTCTGGCCAATCAGGCAATCGAAGTGACCGTAATCGGGAATGACCGCTCTCTCGTAGTGTTGCGCTGGGTTGATGGCCGTACATCTGTCTAGCGCGCGTCGAGTGGATTCGGGATCAAAGCTCTTGTTCTTTGCGCCGCTGAGGAAGAAGATAGGAATGTCGAGCTTTCGGAGCTGGGTCGCGTATCTCTCTGATTCGGTCGGCTTCGACTTGTTGAAGTCTGGCAAGTAGATCTTCTTACCGCTCCTGCTAACTATATGTTCATGGCTGAAGCAGTAGCTGAGATGTCTGAAAATGGATGCGTTTCCGTATCCGAATTGCTCATGGAGGGTATCATGCGTTTGATTGTTTAGATTACTGTGATTGTACAGCTGACCGTACATGAAGGTGACGCGATGACATACGCTGTTATCGCACTGTTCTTCCACTTTCAAAGCCGCGTCAGCAAAGTTTTCGACAAACTGGTTGAGCGCTTTTCCTCTGAGTTTTGCCATTTCATCTGTGTAGGCAGATAAGCCTTCCACTCCCAGCTTGTGGAGTATCTGTGGAAGCTTCAGGGTTGATTTCATCTTGTTCGTTGCACTGGGCACAGTGCAGAAAGTGGCCTGCGATGCCACAATGCATCTGATCTTGTCCTTATCAAGATAGCCAGCTAACAGTGATGCAAAGAACATCACGGAACTTGCACAATGAGCAAACACTTGTACATCCTTTTTGTCCGTCACTTGTAGGATGGTATCTATTGCAAGAGGGATGTCGTACTTTGCACCTTCATCGAGATCAGATTGCGACATTGCATTGCTTTCGTCATAGATGGAGTTACGATTGTCGAATAACCAGACGTCAAATTCTTTCTCCACCAGGTATTCTGTTAAATTCGTATCTATCGTATCCATGAGGTACCCATCTGAGGATACTCCCATTCCGTGCATCAGAACAATAGGGCCATTCGGACCACCATGGTATCTCCTCAACCGTAACTGCTTCCCATCTTCCGTGGTCAGCAGATGCATATCTGGTTCAGGCAACCGTAGAGCACGCTTGTCTCGTCCAGCAGCACCATCGATGTCGTCAACCCTATTAGTAGATACACCGCCGTACACCTTCCACATGACGCCAGCAAACCAAGCGATAAACCGGGTCTTGAGTTTAAACTTCTCGATAATACCACCGCAGTTGAAGATTTCAAGAGTTCTGAGTTGCTTCATAAAGTCTCCTAACTTGATGATAAGCTTACCCGTTGCTTTGACATCACCGTGCTCGTTATCACCGTGGTACACCGTTACGAACAATGTGGTGGTGTCACCGAGTCCAATCTCTAACGCAGAATCTTTATGAACGACTTTCTTTCCAATGAAATAGTACTGATTTCCTTCATGACTGGATAGCAACATCTTATAAATCATCTGCCTGTGATCGTCATCGCTACTTTTCGAGAAGAGTTCAAAGTATCCTCTGGATACAGTCAGTGGCTCGGCTGATAATCCCGCGCATTCTACCGTCCCGTAGATGCTAGCCGAATGCTGCTTGTCTTTGATCATGCTTCGGACATCTTGGCTCTCTATGGTGACGGTGAACTCGGCATGATGCATGGTGTTGTCCACAGAGAGTTTGCCGACCATTCTCTCTGTGAAGCGGATACCGGGAGGGAGTGGTTTGTTGTTTGTTTCTGTGTGAGGAAGAGAAGAGTGGAAGAATATGTGGATTAAAAAATGTTCTTAAAGACAGACCATTATGTGACACAATCAAAGGGAATGCATCAAACTGTTGCTGATATTGATTTTGAGTTATTGGCAGGAAACTGCTTAAATTCTATTGTTTCTTATTATTTTCAGCAAATGAAAATTTGTAAGGGTATCACATACAATGTACTGGCTGATGTGGAAAATCGGATGGATTCATAGTGACGGAGGTCGCTCGTAAAAAGATCAAGAAATGAGCATTGTGAAAACGTTGAGTAGGTGAATTGTTTTGGGCATAGATTATAAATCTTAGCTGCCATTTATGTTCAGCAATTCATGTGTCTATTAAAAGTAGACATTTGAAAGTTACATAATTATTATAATGATGTAAAATCATAACATGTGTAATAGATTGTTAAATGTCACTCTGTGGTTTTTATGATTATTGCAACATACGTCATTATATCCACCTGACGAATTACCTTGGTACCCAGAAGTTCAAATTTTCATGTGTTTTGTATTAAAAACTTGGCATTTTAGAATATTTTTCACAGACTCATTTCCTGTGATCGTGCTACATTATATTACCTGCCAAAGCTATACATGATACATTACAGATTTCATTTTGGTTTGATAACTGATGAATTTCCAAGGAAAATGATCGTATGTCACAGTCAGTCCCTTAACACATACATGTACATTGAAGTTCCTGAACACATAACTATTTTTATAAGTTTCATTAGCTCCATCCTGTAATTTTCACCAAATGTTCTCAAATCCTGCAATTTCTAACAAATGATGACCTCATACATTCATTGGGCTATTCCATTTAAAATTCACATCCCCCTGTGAAAGATTTTGGAATTTATATCTTCCACAGGGGGAGAATGTTTTTCAACTGTAATTGGTCAGGGTTAATCATTTTCAAACCCCTACTCCCCCTGTATTATGATTTTACCTATATCTTCCACAACTGGAGTTAGTATTTCAAATAGAAGTTACCCAATTGTCTATTCTATTCGAAACTCATACTACCTCTGAGGAAGACTTGAGCTAAATCTTTCACAAGGGTAGTGTGGATTTTAAATGGAATAGCTCATTACATGCATATTATGAACAGATGTAAAATGATAGAGCCAAATTAATCATTTGGAATTGGAACAATATCAATGTTCAGGATCTAACATTGCAGAATGCAGCCTACAGTCCTTTGAATCCCCATCAGTATTTGACTCTGGGCATTCTGATAAGACAATGATATTTTTCATGTTGTTGAAAATAAGAAAATTCAAGACTTTAATTTAATATTGGGACCTAATCTAAAAATGTATCTTAAGTAAAATAATAAGTTTTGCTGAATCATGTGAGATTGGGTTATTGAATTTGAAATCCATATACACCCTTTATGAAAGATGTGACCTTAATCTCCCACACAGGGGGTGTAGATTTCCAATGGAGTCGCCCATTCAGGTAATCCCCATTTAGAATTCACACTCCCTGTGTAGAAGATCTGGGAAAATGGCATTCAATCAGAACTCTTGCCTCCCCCAGATGCCCACAGTAAAAACCAATATTATTTTCACTTTTTGCGGCAATTTTGCGAAAAAGTTGCTTAATTCCCCCCAATTCACTTTGCCCCCATGCCCCACCCCACCCTGCCACTGACAATATCTCCTCCTGTATCGGCAAAGCAGATAGCATTATAACATGGGACAGAACTTTAACTTACCTACAACTTTCCAAGATTCGTAATCGATATTCCATCCATACTTCTCTGCCAGTAATCTCATGTTTCTCTCCGCAATCATAGCTATACTCAAAGACGGATTCACCCCTAGACTCCTTGGCATAATAGCACCATCCACAACAAACAACCCTTCATGGATCTCGCCTGTATTCCCATTGAACACCTCTCCCATGTGATTAACGACTCCTTGCGCTCCCGTCTCGCCCATCCCGCAACCTCCGAGAGGATGCACCGTAACCACTCCTTTAGTGTTTCTCAACTTGGCAAGCATACCACCCCATAATGGGTTAGGAATGTAGTCTCCTTTCAAAGCTTCCGTCGCTTTGCGCATCCCACCGTGGATCTCCTCAAAGTTTCGTCCGCTGCCGACGCCTTGATAGTCTACCCACACTCTTCCGCTGTCGCCAAGTTTCAATTCTCCTTGCCCGCTATCATTACTCATGGCAAGGAATGACATGGAATGCTTGAAGTCTGTGCCTTTAAATTGTCTTACAAGTTGCTTCTTATTCTCCATAGGAGACACATCCTCGCTCGACCAATTACCTTCCGTTTTCAGAGTCAACTTGAGCGGCAGTTTCGTGCATCGAGGAGGCGTGCCATCTTCGATAACGTAACTTTCTTTTAAGTCTCTTCCCGGTCTGCCTCTCATATCAATAACAGTCGTAATGCACGGTCCAGGAGGCTTACCGTCTGCAACTACGTGTTTTGGATTACGTCCGACAGGTCTCGTGGAATCCTCTCCGTTAAAACTGAAACCGAGCGAGTCGCCGTTCGTGCTGAAATGCTTGCCTAGGTTATCAGATAAATCAAGTCCTCGTTGTTTTGATTGCAATAAGATATTTGTTGAACCGAGCGCCCCTGCACCGAGAATAACCACTTTGGCACGCACTAATTGTTCTTTGAGTTTAAACCTGTCTCCACCAGGTAGATGATGAATGTAGTGTATACACCATTCTCCAGATGATTCGTCTTTTTCTATGGCTCGGACTTCCACCTGAAACGGAACACAAAAATAAGAATAAGTATAGATCGAGTTGAACTACTACAGGGCATAAGTCCTAAGTAAGTAATCACTTCTAGATCTTTCAAAATTTACGAACTAAAGATATTTGATTATTTATATGTATCAATGCTTGTTACATTAAATCAAAAACATGTTTACATCCTGTAATGATCGTACTCAGTTCATCCATGCCTGCATTTTCTTTGTTTCAGGTATAAGATATGAGCTCTGTGCAATAATCACTAATCCAACTTCAATGAATTTTCTGAGAGCATTATGTGACGTAGCATCAGGTATGAACATCTATTTTTAGCATCATGCATTTTAGGGACCAAACCAAAAGATCAATGGAGCCCTATAAAAGTAACTAGTTTCATTTTCCAGCTGAAACCCTCCCTCCCAATCTTGTGTGGGTCAACTGAACATAGGGGATAGGTAACCGTAATCATCATATTGAACTCCTTCCCTTCCTCCCCACCTAACGAAGCTAGTGTAGTTAATAGGACATCAGCGATCTTTTGGTTTGTCCCCTTGTCAATATTGAATTTGAAAGTTTTGAGTGAACACAGTGGCATAGCCAGGGGGAAGGGGGAAGGGAGCAGCTCCCCCCTGTGAGAACCCTTGCCCCCCCCCCCACTGGGGACAGCTGCCCTGATATTTAAGATTTTTAGATCTTTTTTGTGGTTTTTTTCTGATTTTTGACAATTTTCATCACATTTTGCCCCCTTGAAAGTTACCTTGTTCCCTTCTGACAAAATTCCTTGCTATACCACTGAGTAAGCACTATATTCTTTACATGTTGGCTATAGGTGACTAAACTAAACGTACATACAAACGGGGAAAAACAAACTTACCCTTGTGAAGATATGAGCCCCGTGTGCTTTTGCGTCTGGTAGATAGTTCATATCAAGAGTGTTCTTTGCACCAACATTGCATCCGCTGCAGCAGTTTGAGCACCCTACGCATGATGGCTGTGTGATACCAACTTTGTTGGTTCTCTCTTCAAAATTTACATATAACGGAGTTCTGTTGAAAGAGAATACAAGAAGACATTAAATATTGAATATTTCAGAGTCTTAAATTTTAAAATCAGACAAGCGTAAGATTTCTTTATAAGTTGTCATCTTTTTTTTTTAAATATGTGTTGTCAGTTACACTTGGATCCACAACATGTTCATCTATCAGGGCACAATTCTTTAACCCCAATACATTTGCACATTTATTGTATGATCTTTGAAAATTTGGGTACAAAAACTCATACTCTTCAACTTGAGGTCAAATTTTGCACTATGATTGTTTAATTGAGGTTATTGAACTATGTCATTGGGATGAGGCCATTGTGCTCCATCACCAAACACACACAACCACCAGTCAGAAACTCAATTGAATGAACACTATGTGCCGTTTTAAACACATGCATAATTGCTGCGCATCTATTGCATTCCGTCCCCCAGGTCCCGTCCCTGTGGAAGCATTGTCATGGTTGAGTGGCAAGAATGCATCAATCCTTGTAGTTGTGTTCACACTTCGAGTTACACCCACCATAAACTTACGCTAATATTGATCAAAATTTCACAAATATTTTCCCTACTCCTACTGTGTGTCCACACCTAGCCTACTCGTAGCACTACGCCGACCAGTTGCACCAAGCATTCACTTCTGGTCAGTGTAAACATCGGCTATCACTGCCAGTGTTTATGTGACCTTTTTCACCAGTGTTACTCCCGGTAAAATTAATTTGAAAAAAAATCTTCAAACAGATTTTAAGTAGAAAATTTTAATTTCTTTTGAAAGTTGATAATTTGTCATTCTTTTTTGAAATTCATACACAGGGATATTCAGGAAGGAAGGCCGGTAGCTGTGTGGTAAGTCATTTTTCCTTTATTGTTTCATGCTTCAGTTTATTTAGATATTATATTGGTATTATTATACTGCAATATCAAAATATCGGGTCGGATATCCGTATTTATAACCGGTTACGGGTTCCCACATTTTGAAGATAGAACAAAGAAACAGATTCCCTCAGTTTTAAGAAATTCAGAAATGATATAAGAAAGAAAGACAGAAAGAAAATAGGAGAAAGGGAAAAAAAGGAAGGAAAAGAAAGAAAGATAGAAAAACACAAGGAACAAAAAAAAAAAAAACACCACAAAAGAAAGATGAAAAAAAACCCAGAATGATATATTATAAAGTCTTTTGCTAAAACATTAAGTTCCAGATTTTCTAGATGTAAACCTGCTACAAATTTGCTAATTATGTTGAAGATCTTTGAAGTTTCTTAACACAGGAAACATTGCAGAGCTGGAGAAACATACTCCCTTGAAAACAAAATGTTTGTTAAAGAAACTTCTGGTGTAATAGTTTAGGGACATTGACTTTATAGTACAGGAAAGACAAACAAATGTAAGGTGGAACACAATGGTAGAATCTGAAGGTACATGGTGCAAAGGAAGAGATATAACACCCGGATCAGCTACGGACATCCCGATAGGAAACTAATCGAGTTTAATTATTTGATATCTGATATAGTTTATTGGAATGTTTTTTTTAAATTAGCACGCAATCTGAAATGTGTTAAGACTTTGGATTGCGTTCGTTTTTCCAAGTTAGTGATCCAAAACAGGGTCTATGGCCGGTCTTAGCTAGGATATGACAAGTGCCCGTCTTTTTTACCAAAACCGCCTACTGCCTGTCCAAAAGTTGACCCTGATTTGACCCCTGTCCTTGCTAGGGGTTCAGTCAGTTCAAACAGCTATTTCTACAGCCTTGGTTTATTAATCTGTTCTTGTTTTGAGTTCACAGAACTTATTCAAGCATTATTTTTAGAATTGACCCAACTTACTTTTTCAATATTCTGTCGACATTCAAATCTTCAATATCAGCAAGGTGCGTTGCTACTTTTCTCATCGCCTGTTGCTTGGGTAAATCGGGATGATTCTCTGGGTATGTGACTGGTTGTAGCATTTGCTCAACATGGCTTTTATCTACTGTGTTAAGGTTGGTAATGTCATCCCGAAACTCCTTGGGCCACACCTGTGAGATGAAAAATGTAAAGGATGAAAATGTTGAGTTGTTTATCACAATTTTCAGACAAGTAACCAGCCTTGGTGTTTCAAAAAAACCCGGTCACTAAATATTTTGGTCTGGATTAGATTTAGAGGCGGAAGAGCATTCAAAGATGGCTGCTTTACGAGAAATTTTCATTTATTCCATCCCAAATTGACCTGAAAATATTTTTTGAGGGGACAGTCCATCTTACCCCCCTGGATACATATCTGATACAGCTATTGCAGTTGAAATCCATACACCCACTACGGAAATTTCAAATGTATTCAGGTAACCGCATTTTAAATTCACCTCCCAGTGTGGAAGATTACAGAAGGCCATGTCTTCCATAGCGGGTGTATGTATTTCAGCTGTAATAGCCCTATGCAATCTTGTATGTCACTGGGCGAGAAAAACATCATATGTACTTCTTGCCCTTGAACATGGATAAAGCTTTGTAGGTGTGGATTTTATATTGAAGAGGTTGCTTCATCCATGTTCAAGGGCCAATAGTACATGCAAGAAACATCTCATATTTACTTTTGGCCCTTGAAAATGGATAAAGCCTTGTAGGTGTAGGTTTATATTGAATGGTTTGCTTCATCCATGTTCAAGGGCAAAAAGTACATATGAGTTTTTTCCCGCCCAGTGACGAATTAATTTGTATTCTTTCAATGCAGTCTAACTCTTTTCATATTTTAAATATAACGATTCAGTCTACTGGCTTCTTTCAATAGATTACAAAGCTGAACATTTTCTAATTATTCCAGGTTTATCGTACCACATTGATGATTAATCCATGGGATTTTATTTCATTTATCATTCTATGAATATTCACCATAAATGTCAGATAAAATGCAAGTTACAAGGAAATCATAACACTTTAGTTGTAACAAACTTATGTTTTACAAAAGAAGTGGTTAATCAAAATCACAATAATATTTGGTTAAGATAAAGTTTCATTTGGCCAATATTTGCTTGAACCAGGAAATCAGCATATTCATTGTTTTTCTATAAATATTCTTTCCACTCTTTTTCTTCATTGATTTCAATAACAGTCCTCTTGTCAATGTTCATCAAAAATAAGTCACTGAAAATTTTACAAATTTGTCATCACTGACTTTTCAATGTTATCACAAAAATAGTCACTGAAAACTTTGTAAAATTTGTCATCACTAACAGTCCTCTTTTCAATGTTCATCCAAAAAAAAGTCACTGAAAACTTTACAAAATGTGTCATTTCTATTTTATTGTGAAAACTTAACCCTCTCAAGATGGGTGTCAATTGCAGATGACAAGTTACAAATTTTCTTTCAAAATTCAAAAGAAATATTATTATTTCAGTGAATAGATTCATCAGGTTTGTAAGACATATCAATTAGAAATTTTCGCTTGACAAAACCAGTAAGTTTTTACTTACTCTCTAATATTTCGTCCTACACGTCGGAGGACTTCTTCAGATGTGAAACATCTGATCCACTTTCCCGGGAAACTGACTTCCGGTTCGGAAACCTGATGGTACGGTAAAGCTCCTGGTATATAGGAAACCAACCCACACTGACCAATATCTCAGTTTTAAGTCAGAACACCCTCTCCATCAGAAAATGGGTGTGGTCCGAACTCTATTTGACCGTATGTACAGCGTGGTCACGGAAGAAACGGATAGAGAAAATGAAGAAAAACATGTGCGTGGAGCCCTTAAAAACTGTGGCTATCCTAAATGGGCAGTAGACCAAGTCAAAGAAAAAATGAAACAAAAATCTAAAGGGACTGTGAAACCTAGCGCTAAGAAAGATCAAAAGATTGAGGACAAAAGCAAGGGGATGGTAGTGCTCCCTTATGTCAATGGAATCTCTGAACGAGTTCAAAGAATTTTCAAAAAACACAAAGTAGACACTGCAATGAAGCCCCACCAAACCCTCAAAAAGATTTTGGTCCATCCAAAGGACAAGAGAGACAAGCTTAAGACAGGCAATTGTATTTACGAGATCGGCTGCCAAAATTGTGATCTTAGTTACGTTGGTGAAACCTCTCGGTTGTTCGGGATTAGGCTCGCAGAACATCAAGCGGAGGTTAAGAAAGCGAATGACAAAAGGTTCACTCGGTCAGAGCGAAGGACATCGGAGCAAGAACAAACGAAGTCAGCCATATCTGACCATGTCGCTAGAGCAAATCACGTTGTCAACTGGGAGGACTCCAAGATACTTGGCAAAGAACATATCAGAAGATCCAGAGAAGTACGAGAAGCGATGGAGATCAGAAAGAGGGGGACAAAGACCATGAATAGAGAGGAAGGCACTTATTTCCTAAGTCACGATATGACCCACTTTTGAAGACTGGAAACAAGACCAATCACAACCGGAAGTCAGTTTCCGGAAAGTGGATCAGATGTTTCACATCTGAAGAAGTCCTCCGACGTGTAGGACGAAATATTAGAGAGTAAGTAAAAACTTACTGGTTTTGTCAAGCGAAAATTTCTAATTGAAATATTATTATATTGATATTTTGAGAAAATATCTCAAAGCTTTGACTTAATGTTTGTGTCCAGTCTGTACTGGCCATAGGCAATACACATAGCATTTAAACTGTAAAATGAATTTGAAAAGAACCTAGCGAAATAATTATTCTTTATTCGGACACCTGAATAAAATGTGACCTCTAACAACTTTGTTTTCTTTCATGGATTAAGTTTGGTTTTACTTGCATTTTCAATTTACAATTTGAATTGCAAACTAAGAAAAACTCAAGGAAATTGTTTGTTTTTTTCCAATTGTGTGACAATTCTTTGGTCATGATGTAATGAAACCAGTAACATTTCCATAGCTGAGCAGCACTAAATGCCTCAAAAGAAGATAATACTATAAGTCTAATCACATGGTCTAATTATCATACCAGTGGTATTTATGTCCATTTCTTTTCATTTGATTGGCTAGGATACTTATCAGCCATGTATATAATGCTTAAAAATGGCCATATTTGGGGGTCCCATTTAGCTTTATGTCAATGTATTCATAAACATGATAAAAGCCACAATAGGCATGTAGGTATTGCATCACTGATTACCATAAATGGAAATAAGCTGAAGCCTAAAAAATAAGATAGGGTCATGCTTAATCCTATTTTTCAAAATATAATTACTTTATTTCATGATTTATTTTAATGCTGCTATATTTCCTGGCTATACTGTAAAAGTAGAAATTTTCGCGAGGTTTTTATTTTCGCGAATTTCGCGAGTGGACATAAAATCGCGAAAATAAAAAACGCGCATAAAATAAACTTTTGCATTAGGTTTCTATTGTATCAATATCAAAACCGCTGAAATTTAATTCTCGGCAATTGACAAAATCTTCAAAATCGCGAAAATATCTTCTCGCGAAAATATTGACTTTTACAGTACTTCTATTGAAATTCAACAATTACAATTGGTTTTAAGAGTACTACTAGTGCTAAAAATGTAAAGACCCTTTAAATGAGTGTTTTATTTTTATGATTTTTCAGCATCCTCTTTTTATGATATGTTTGAGTAGATATATCAACAAGTTTATTCCAAAATTTCAGTTGATTCCGATTTTGTATTTTTGAGTTTATGTGCATGATTATATTAGTTACATTGCTATATACATTTTTTTTTGGTTGAGAAAAGTGGAGGATAAGGCTATACATCACGAAATGCCCCCTTTTTCTGAACAAGTTGGGTCTGTATATTTGCCAGTTTTATAGGACAATTGAGTTCTAAAAACTCCTTTTGCAGCAAGCAGGTAGTATGATAACCTTTTGATCTTACCAGCTCCCTTGCAGAATACTGTGTATCAAATAGTACCCAAATAGTACCCAAAATATACTAAGTAATCCATTATACATTACATGTATAGTTTGTATACCAGGAAAGTTCTCAATTTTCAATACAATAATGTTATTATATTTTGTATGTATCCTGGTTCAATAACCAGCATGGTGTTTATTATAAAAGGCCACATCCTAGACCTTTTATACAGGGTTGCCAAAAAATTTCAGCCCAACTGTCAGTCAAATTATTGAAAAATCACCCAATGTTTCACTTAACCATTGGTTTCTATGGGATATGAAAAGAAACTACCGGAAGTCACAGGAGCCAACATTGAAAAGTCACCCAATTTTTTTCTAACCATTGGTTTCTATGGGATATGAAACTATCCAAATTCACAGGAGCCAACATTGATAAGTCATCCAATTTTTTTCTTAACCATTGGTTTCTATGGGACAAAAAGCAGCCAAAAATTGCTGGAAATATTACGAAGTCGCCCAATTGGGCTAATCTATCAAATCACAGGTTTGGTAAGCGTCAGTGCAACTGGACATTCTTTCACCATTTCTTGCTGGGGAGGTCTCCTATAAAGGTGATTTTTGTTTAGAAGTGTAAGGGATATTAGATATTTTACATACAGAACCAATTTCTTGTTTTTTAAGATCCCTACACACTGGAAAACCCTAGTGTGTAACTCCAAAGGTGTAATTTAGTATTCTGGAAGAGGTTCATTTGGATAGTTCAATGTTCAATTGTAGCTAAGTTCTATAAAGCATATCCATGTACAAAGTACTCACATTTTATGGAGACTCGACATTTCGAAACCAGATGGATAAGGGAATCCATATGGATTCGTCGCAGGGGAGACAAAGCAATGAACAACCAAGGGGGCGCAGCATTCAACCTCAGTCACAGTTATGACCATTTGATCCAGAACAATTCTAGAAACACTACATCTTCTAGAAACACCACCAGTGTTGCTGGATCAAGTCATCACTCATGATTAGGAAACCAGACAAGAAGGTTTCGAAACGTCGAGTCTCCATAAGGTGTAATTTAGGCCTAAAAACAATAATATTTTCAATATTACTTTTTAAGCCAATAATATTTTCTTTAAAATGTCATACATTGCATATAATGTAGGGTTTTCCTGCCCTGAGTCACACAACATAAATGTTGTAGGGCCATCATATCGGCATAAACCCTAATCATCAATTATGGTACACCATAGGTACTAAAAGGTCCCACCAAAGGTACCCCAAAGGCATTCAAAAAGAGGTAGTAAGGTAAATGCACATCTTAGTTTTCAACAAGGAATGTAGTCATGTATTACTGATCCTCGTTGTATGTTGCGTGTGAAAACGCTTGTTGTATAAAGTTGTAGGAGATTGAGTTTCCACTAGAGTATTAAATGTTTCTAAATGTAGCATGCTTTTCAAAATATCTCAAATTCTTAGGAACTTGTAAAAGCAACCACCACGACCACCAATCCGGGAGACCATGGAGGTGTTGGACCTCACCAAATGGTATTATTTCGGTTCCGGGTATGTTCTATCACATGTTTATATTAATACATTACATTACATACATTTGATCCAAAGTATGAGGGCTTTTAGTTCCTTGAATATGCTTATCAAATAGTTTCAAATAAATTCATATAAATATTAACCAAACTCATGTTTAGTGGTTCCAACCAGGATCAAAGAAACCATGACCACATGTCATTTTTAGGACAATTTTTCCTTGATTGATTAGGATTTAGTTTAATACAATGTGGTATACGCTGGTATGTACCATGATGTACACCACTTGATAAGTTGATATTTCGATATAAATATGGGTGTAACCCATTTCTGCGACTGGCACTGGTTAGAAATGTAAACTAGGGGTGGTTAAAACTTTTACCCAAAAGTATTTCAGGAAGAAAGAAACCGCTATGAAAATAAACATGCATATCTTTTAAAATGATCAAATTTTATTGTTGAGGTTAAGTGGTACCAAAATCAAAATTACAGGGGAAAACACAAATATACAAAGTGATTATCGATATGAGTCATTTATTCAGCTATTGAATCAATGTTTATTATAAAGTTGCCTTTTAATGGATGATTTGAAAAGGTTTCCTGAAAATGTGTGCCAATAATTGCTTCCCCCCTTCCCCTGTTTGACATGGAAAAAAAGTGTGCACCATATTTGCTTGCCCCCTATCCAAAACAAATATACTGACCATTCCATCCAAAACACTGTGGGGGCACCAGAAAAAAAAGTCAGGGGGCAGGGCATTAAGGGTGGCAAAAGGGTTTTTTTTGGTGGGGGGGGGTTAAATATATGAAAATGTGCCCAAAATTGTTAAATTTTCAGTTATTTTAGTTCTGACTCAGGAAACTGCTTAAAGGAAATCACTTCAGGTAAATGCCCTGTACTGAACCAAATTGAAAGTTTATACTGTTTCTTGGAAGCTTTGAAATACTTTTAAAAGAATTTGAACACTTTGTTTGGCCCCAACTCAAAGGACAGATTTGAGTGATGAATTGTGCATGATCCTGGCACCTGTCAACTGCATATTGAACAAAGTATGAGTTAGTCATTCAAGCTATGTAGGTTATCTATGTCATAAGGGATTCCCAAACTGAATCATTACTTACATCCAGTTATTAAAAGACTAAATATACTTATATATACATACATTTTTGACACAACCACATTATTTATTTTATCATGAAGCGTATCCCTATACTATTATTAGTATTGCGGTAGGTCATGCTTAATTTAATTTGGCATGGAATCCAAGAAATTCTTTACAAAAATGTTGCATGTTCTCCACACAGGCAATGTGCCAAACCTCAAGTTTTAAAAATGCATGTATTTGGGAAATAATATGTGTACCAAGTCTAAATTAATCCTCTTTTGTGCACTCTGTAACCACACATGTGGTAAATAGTTGAAAAGAATTTCCTGAGGTTTTACAACGCTTTTCCCCAGGTAATTGATTATAAGGGAAAAAAGAATCAAGAAGGGGACACAGTTTCCAAGAATTTCCTCTTGTTATCCGAAACTACTCATTTTGATTTTGTGTGCTGATCATTGGGTGTTTGGTTTGGCATTTGGTTAAAAATCTATTTCAGAATATGTGCAAAATTTTTAAACCCAAATTTGTTTAAATGCCTTGATAATGATATCTGAAACATATAAAACAATTGTTTGCACAAAATAGAATATAATTATGATAAGATCTTAATAAATACGGTAATATGCATGTGCGAGCTAAGCTCATAATTTGGATTATACTTTTAAATATGATTTTTTATTAAGTATAAATGCAATATTAGGAGAAAAGAAACAAAACGCCTTTGCTTAAATTAAATCTGGTAAAGGTTTAATTCTAAATAATTTCCATTAATATTCGACTTGACATACGATTCTTTTCAAGACTTTCCAAATCACCAGGTTCCAGATCATTTAATGCCCTTTATGCTTAGAATCATGTGAGTTTGAACCCTTGTCATGTGAGTTTAACAAAGCGTGATGTTTTTGTGGTATAATTTTTTTCGCGATTTGAATTATTGGAGCAATTTGCAGTAATTCACTTCTATCATACACGCATTCCACCTGAACAATACTCATTTCAAAATGTTAGGTACCAGTTATTTATAATTATTGTAATAATTTTGGTCTCTGAAGTAAAAGGAATGCACCTATAATGACCTATTTCTCAATATTTTTGTATTTTCATATATTTTCATTCCAGGATTATGATGAGATTGATAAATATGGTATTGTTATTAATGTATCTCTTCCAAGTTCTTAGCATATTTTGTTTAGTACTTTTGTTAGTTTCGATAGATAAATGGCCTCTTGCATTTTCTTTTTTGAATAAAGTTTTAAACTTTGGTTCAAAGAAACTGTACTTTGGTTAAATATCTATTAATAAATAATAAATAATACCTTTTTGACATTATATTTCGCACAGTCATTAACACTGCTTACAATGTTGTTGTTGTTGGTTGTTGATATTTAACGATGTATGAACTCTTGTCCTAAATGTAATTGTGTGGAACAGTTAAGCAAAATATATTATATTTTCAAAAGAAAACCCATGATTACCTCTTTAAAATACTGTCTGGATTTTGTTGATCAAAATTACCATTGTATGCAAAAATGTCCAAAAATACCAATCACTTTGTAGTAACCAGACAATCTATCTTAAATTTTTATGAATGAAAGTGAATTAAACTATTAAAAGATGATGTAGTACTATTTACTTTTGTTGGTTTTTCATTCACTAAATTGTCCTATTGTCAATAAACGTTCCAAAAATTCCAACCCACTTCGTAATGGCAGGGTATTCCACCTGACTGGGTAACTGTGGGCCAATTGAACCTTTCATTAACCTTCGAAGGGTTCAGCTTTGTATTCAATACTAGTATTTATAGACTGAACACAATAAAAGTGACATTGAACACGTTGCAAACTTGCATCATTATGATGAAGTTCTTTGCATCATGAGATCATTGAATTACCATGGCAATGTAAATATTATAACAAACAACCCAAACCGAGCAAACAAGAATCATTTGTTGGTAACCGCTCAATTGATCTTATTAAACCACTCAATTTTTTTGTTGAATAATATTAGTGATGACACACAGTAAGTGACATTGGTAAACAAACTTGTGCTTGCAGCCTTGCATCATATTATGATAAAAGTTTAGGATGTTTTGCATGTAAGATCATTGAATTGCCATGGTAATGCAAAAATATTACAGAAAACAACTCAGGCAAACAACAATAATTTTTGGGCAACCAGTCGCTTATTCTTTTCAATAATATTTGTGATGACACACAATAAGTATCATTGGTAATGCTGTGTAAGCAAACTTGTGCTTGCAGCTTTGCGTCATATGATAAAAGTTTAGGATGTTTTGCATAAGATCATTGAATTACCATGGTATTTTGAAAATATTACAGAAAACAACTCAGGTAATCAACAATCATTTTTTGGTAACCAGTCTATTATTCTTTTGAATAATATTAGTGATGACACACAATAAGTGTCATTGGTAAACAAACTTGTGCTTGCAGACTTGTATCATATATGATAATAAAAGTTTAGGATGTTTTGCAGAACATTGCATTACCATGATGGCAAAGCGAAAATATTCCACTAAACAACCTGGGCAAAGAAAAGTCATTTTTTGGTAATCGGTCAATTATTCTTTTGAATAATATTACTTATTAGTGATGACACAGTGACATTGGTAACACTGTGTAAACAAACTTGTGCTTGCTGCCTTGCATCATATTATGATAAAAGTTTAGGATGTTTTGCATATAAGATCATTGAATTACCATGGTAATATGAAAATATTACACCAAACAATCTGGCAAACAATTATTTCTGGTAATCGATCAATCTATCTTATTAAACTCAAGTTATGACACACAAGTAATGACATTGGTGACACTGAGTAAACTTGCACTTGCAGTATTATGTTAAGATGTTTTAAATGAGATCATTGAAATACCATGGCAATGTGAAAACATTACACCAAACTACATAAAGAAGGCGTATTCTATATATATATGTATGTATATATACATGTACAGTATATAAATACTGCCTCATACTGCTTCTATTGTGTTACAGCTGGAAACTTGAACGTGGCGACGATTATTGCACATAAAGAAAATAATAGCGGGTCAAGGTGGTGAAACAGCCACAGGAATGGCTTGTCTGGCTGTGCAATAAGTTTTAGTTCTGACCAATACTAAAGTATTCTTTTATGTCATAAGAACAAATATTGCATTACAGAATTTAAAATATTTGGATGTGGGCAGATATAAAGTATTCTTTCTTTTGTTAATCCTGTTAATGACATCCTAAGATCTTTGTAATATTTTATATTATTTTTTGATCCGATTTCCGGTACTTTGAACAATTTATCGCAGCTGACAATTAAATATCACTTTTGCATTTTAAACTTTTGATTAAGCTTAAAGGGACGCTCAGTCGTCCGTTGAGGACTCAAAATATTTGTAAAATTGTGTGATACCCTTAAAGAGGAAGCCCTGCCAGAGCAGATCTTCTGGGGTGAACCAAACCTACCTAGTTTATCAATGACAAGGTAATCTCTCTGAACTTGACAGGTGCTAATTGATGCAATAACATTAAAACATCAATTAGCACTGTCTAATTCAAAGATAACCTTGTCATTGATTAATTTGATAACCAGGCAAGTTTGGTTCACCCCAGAAGAACTGCTCTGTCAGATGTAACGGCTTAACTATTCTTCAAACATGCTCACCTGTCAAGACACAGTTCTTTAACCCCAATATGTTGTACACTCACAGAATGACCTTTGAATATGTTGGGTACAAAAACTCATACTCCACAACTTGAGGTCAAATTTTCAGCTATGTATTCTGAATGGGGGTTATAGAACTATGTCATTGCAATGAGGCTATTTTGATGCAATCTTACCTCATCTTCAAATATTTTTGGTTCACATTCTAAGGCTACGTTTGCATTGATAAGTGAGGTTCCTCCTAAACCACATCCTTGTAGTACTGTTACGTCTGGAGATACTATAAGATCAAATAATCCTGTTGGGTCTCCTGTAAGAAATAATGAAGATAGTATGGTTAATAACTACATTTTGCAATGTCATAGAAGTATAGTATAGTATAGTATAATATATATAATATAATATAGTATATAGTATAGTACACTAAATAGTATAGTATAGTATAGTATAGTATAATATAGTATTGGTATAGTATAGTATAATATAATATAGTATAATATCTATTCCCCACAAATTGATGATGACATACCGGTACTGTGCATATTTTTACAGAGTATCGCCAGTGTCCGGGATAATCATTTCATTTGCAACATCACCATCATCAGTGGCAGCATCATCATCATCTTCATTTCCTCCTTCTTTAATAGCAATTTGAAATATAATTATCAAGTATTTGCATTAACTTGAATTAGTTATCGGAGGTGTTTTTATTGTGAATGTCCAGTATAAAACAATAGAAACACTTGTTTGTGGAATTGAAATTTGTTGATTGATAGTGAAAAACATTTCAGGAAAAGATTATTTAAAGAACAATTTAAGTTTGGAAGGTAGTTTGTCTTTAGGGTTTAGCCTTCAATATACTTTAGAAAAAAGCCAGTTAGTGTTTACTCGAAATCTGTGGAGTATTATTAATTAAATTGATCAGGTTGTATGCAAATTGCAAAAAGTTGCACTATCACTCCAACACAAATGATTTAATTATATATGCTTGGGAGAACTTTCTTGATGTTTTCCATATAAGGTAATACAGTTTGCAACAATGAATGTATTGTTAAAATATGTGAGGACTGGAGTTAAAAAGGGCACACCAATCCCACGTAAAATTATGTATTTATCAAATCAAAATTGATTGATAACAATCTTAATTTCGAACCATTTCAGAAGCTTAAAATGCGGTCTAAATCTGCGTTTGTATAATTGTTAAAATGTTGCCTTTAATTTTGCAAGTTATGCAATGCAAGTTTTTGATCAATCATAAATTACATTTCTCGCGATACTACACGTACTTAAGCTCGTGAAATAATATTATTTTTTGTAATTTGTAATTAAATTGCATTATTTAAATACATTTATTTTGGTTAAAAAGTGCAAAACAATATTTGAGGTGTCAGAATCTAATGTATGAGCTTTAGTGACAAACACAAGTAGTTAAAGCATTTAACAGTCTTAAGGCCAGAGTAATGGAAGACACATTCGTCGACCGAATTTGAGATTTTGTGATATTTATCAACGCTAAGATGTATTCTTTCACTTGAAACTGATCAAATACAACTTGCTAATATTTATTCGTATTTTTGCTTGATTTATTTCACTCTTTTCAACTCTAAAAAGTCACATGGCTCAAGACAGCTTAGTAAATTGGCGGGAAATAATGAGTCAGAAATGCGCGAATGCGAAATATTGTGATTACGCGCGCAATTCGCGTCGCGTGACGCGGCGCAACTCTGCGCGTATGTCCAACGCAGTCAAGGCGCATTCGGTATGTTGTTAACGCCAGCAAATGTGGTGTAAACAAAACAAAAATTTGCAATCAAAATGCCACTTAGGGTAGGTGCAGGTAATATGGGACAGCAGGTAATATGGGACACCTGTTTTCATTTTAACAAAAAGTAGCTTAGAGAAGGTAAACACTTTAAGTTGATTTGTTAAGTGTTTAGAGACATCAATTGTGCTTCTAGAAATGCAGTTTTGGAGTCTGTGTATCAAACTCTTGGAAATCAATGCCAAAAAGAGTGAAATTGCCCAAAAATTATGTCGTTTTTTTGGCCTGATATAAAATCAATGACGTCACATTTTATGATTGTGTATCCAAAAACTCTGGTACTGAGGGGGCATTTGTCATTTTTATGATCTTTAGGTGATGGGTTAAGCTTATCAGCAGGTAAAATTCCACTGACAAGTGGCACTTTCCTTTATAAATGATTATTTTCTCTGATTTTCAACTGAATGGGTGCAGGTAATATGGGACACATAGGAAATTGTGTGCATTGTCAATGCGAAAAGCAAAACTATTTAGAAAATTGAATTTTCTTGTAGAAATTTGCATTTAACATTCAAAATCATGTAACAAAAATGTTTTTAGAACAAAAGAGTGATTTTCTGAACTTTTTGATTTTCACCATAGAGATAACACAGTGTCCCATATTACCTGCACATGCAGGTAATATGGGACACTTGACGATGACGTCATAGCGTCCAAACAAACATAAAAACAAGGTAACATTGCCTGTTTTATTAATCTTAAAGGACAGGTTGTTCATCATAACAATCTCTTGTGGGCATATCTTCTTTAGTTTTTATGCAAATAAGCTAAACGTCCTTAATGGTCCCATATTACCTGCAGGTACCCTAGATTTTTTAATTATTTTGAATTTTGGCGCACTGAAAGCAGAGATTATAGATTCATTGGTGTAAAAAGATGCATATTTAGACCATGCACCAGATACAGCTTTTACAAGTGTGAAAGTCTTACCGTTTTAAAATTTAAGGACGTTTTGTGCATAATTTTGACATTTTTTTACTAAAACGTCGATTTCTCAGGGTTCACTTTTGACAATATTGCGCGATTTTTGTGACAAGATAACTCGAAAAATATGCAAGCAAAGGGTAAACTTGTTGCACTATCCTTTAGAGTACATCAAAGTCTAGGGAAGGTTTTTTCATTTTTTCAAAATATTTGTTTTAAACAAAAATATACACCATTATGTGTAATTTTTAGCTTGATAGAGTGACAAAATGGCTTTTTTCACATGTTTTTTTCAATATTTCGAAAAAAGAGACGAATTTCAAAAAAATAAAAAAACCTTCCCTAAGTTCATGTCTCTTCTTCATGAAAAGGTAACTGAATTTGTTTTACTCCGAACGGATTTTTTTCTAAGTTGTCACAAAAAAATTGGGGTAAAAAGTGAATTTTTGTGACTTTTTCAAAAACTTGAGATTTTTGAACAAATCTGACGTCACCATGGGATTCCTTGACTCATTTCCTTTCCAAAAATGTATAGTTTTATATACTTTGAACATACAATTCAGAAATAATGAAGCTCGAAAAGGTCCATGTTCTCTCCCATTACTCTGCCCTTAAACGAGTGTAATACACAATTACACGACGTCTGGAGAAAAGGTGCTAGTATAAATAAAAGTAGTATTGAATTCTTACATACACTATATTCCAATCTAGATCTATCTTTCATTTAACTCCCTCAACGCGGGTGTCGACTGCAGACGACAAGTTTTAAATTTTGCTTTAAAAATTCAAAAATTTCAGAAATGTTAATTTCCATGACCATATTTGGAATCAGCATGAAAAATGTATTAAAATGAGTACAAACAAGCCTAGTATTGGTACAGTGGTTCTTAAGATATCTCTTGATATTTTGAGAAAATATTTCAAAACTTTTTATGTTGAAGTCTATGGCTAGCATGCAGAGCATCATGTTAAAAGTTACTACTTCTTTCTCTACCTACGCTAGACGTCATTGCTTTATATTGACAGATTGCTGCAATCAACACGGGTTTTTGTTCTTCAACATAGTTTTAATTCTTAAGAAAATGTTTAGTTAAACTGTGATGCTCACCGTTAAAGCTGTATAATGGAATTCAATTTGCGCTGTCAACAAGCGAGAGCGCGTGAAAATACGTGCTTATTTTCACTCTTACTAAGAAACTTCAATTTTATCAATATTGAGTGGGTAGGTGTTTTCTTACTTCCTTGTTAAATCTGAGATACTACTCTCTGAGGTTTAATCATGTTTAATTGATACACTTACAACAAGTGTCAACGCTGACAACAAGTGTCAACGCTGAAGATGACAAGTTATGAATGATGAATATGAACAAAATGCATGTGCAAATTTAAAACGAAGACGTACACGCTTGCCGATTACAAAAAAGCAATTTTACCGTAAATGCTAAAATGCTAATACACTGCAACTAACTGAGGATGTTATCTAAGAATCTTGGTTGAAAACAAAAAAACTAGTTTCTGGTAATATCTAAATATAAAATTTTGAATCCGCGGTTCCACTTATATCGTTTTTATTATCAAGTTGATCAATAATCAAACGCTTTGCTTAGGTCTAGGAATAAACCAGCAATGCACACATTTTGTCCAAAGAATTTGAAATTAATTAAAGTTTTAAATATTTACTAAGGTCTAGGAAAAAGATCGCTGACCACTTAGGAAAGGAAGTGATATGTGTAAGAGCGCTCAAAACATGGAAGTAGCTTCAAACTTCGAGCATTGTATAGCTCTTCAAAAATAATAGGATACGGCTGATTCCTCCTACGGGTTTTTGCCACAACTACAGATCTGCGCCACTAGCGGAAAGAGGAAAGGCATATGTACATATAATCTATCTAAAGATTATTGGTTTTTGTCAATCGCATAACTGTAACTTATTCACCGCAACCAATAACAAATATTGTGGTATAAAACGACTGTATATTTTGACATATCGAATGTTCCAGAGTATTAAATTATAATCTCTTATTCTTATGCTGCCTCGAATTCTGTAACCACAAAAATTTGATCAAAACGTCATTTTTGCGGCCACTTATTAATTGATCATTCGATTTTAATGAAAGGTGTAATTCAAAAGAAAGTTTATATATAAATTACCAGGTTAAGATAAGTTCAATATTATTGACAGGTAGATATACACCCCAAAAGTACATAACTTCCGTATGATGTTAGCCCGGACGTGGGCATCTTCCGTTCCTGTCAGATGGGAAAGACACTATCTTGTTTTTCATTCCAATATATTCGTGATGAGAATGATCATCCATGAAAAAACATGAAGTGTTTAAAAAGCCTGAAAAGGTGCGTGAAATTGGGCTAAAAATGCCAAAAACGTGCTGAAATTAAAAGAAAGTGCGGAAATTTGTACAACAAAAAAGCCTGAATTCAGGTTTAAGCATGAAAATTCTCATGCCTGGTTTTATGTTGTTTTTTTACTTTTATATTGAAAAGTAGGGTCTATCATCATCATCATCATCATCATCATCATCATCATCATCATGACCATCATCACCCTGTCATTAAATATATTAATTAATTAATATAAACAAGGTCCCTGGTGTATGAACTTTTGGTCATCTTTATGCCCATATTTGGCTTGAAAGTGGCTTGCCGAAATAATTACGCAACCCCCGCTGACATTTCATAATATTGAGCAATATATGTACAAATTATGTGTCCACTCAAAATGGTTGACGTAAAAACGTTATAATGTTGTTCAAATTCAGTCCACGACTTTGACTACTTACACCTCATGTTCTCGTGTCGTCTATTAGATCGTTCTAATCAATTATTTTATCTGGTTCATGACGAGAAAGCACGTTTTTTATCGGCATTCCCGACTTTTTACGCTCAATGCTATTAACGTTCGCTGCCTTAACACAAGTTTGAAACTATATTGGATTAGTAAAGAAGATCCACCCTGCTCTATTGACAATGTTGACTCTCGTGATCGCGTTAAGAAGGTTTAAAAATAATTCAAATTTGGTTGTTTTTTCAGTTTATATTTTTCGTTTTCCGCGATCTATTGTTTCAGCTGACACATAACAAACACGCCATCATTCCTCTCATTTAAAAGCTTAATTCGTGTCTGCAATTTCTTGCGAATGTGTGGGTATCTGGACATTAATTTCACATCATATTTAAAACGGTGCAACACCTTAGAAGTAAATCGATTTCAGATTTTTTTCACATATAAAATTGTTACTATTTTGGTCTAATTCCATAGAGCATGTTGTTTACCATTTCCATGGTGATATTAATCATCGATACACGTGGGTTGTTTTTCATTTTTGGGCTACACAGATATTTATTTTATAAAGTAAAAGCAAAACAGTTAAAAATTCGTTCTTGTCCGAGCAACTCGCTAAAGGCAAATATGCTTATTGACGAATTTTTACGGTATGATTAGAATGAGATAATTGATGATAACAATGATGCTTATTAACGAATTTTTACGGTATAGTTAATGAATCACCTGACCTGTATGAACTCTTAATTAAAAGTTTTAATCACACCCACTGTAACATCTGACTGAACACGTTGAATGTTATTCAAAAATGGTAGGGTGATCCAAAGTTGAGGCTACTCTGGATGAACTTTAGTGCCAACCACAAGAATATTTAGCGGTCATTATGTTTATATGAAATGTTTATAGTTACAGATGTTATTGTCCACATGTGTGAGACTTATGAGATGATATAAATAATAATAATAATAATAATAATAATAATAATAATAATAATAACAATAATAATAATAACAATAATATTAATAATAATAATAATAATAAATTACATATTATAATAAAAACAACAATAAATAAATAAATAAATAAATGTATATTATGTTAAATAAATATATATAAATGTATATTATGTTCAATAAATATACGTAAATGTATATTATGTAATATAGGGGCCTATATATTTCGTTTGTTTTGTATAATGTACGGCTCTCTTTAATTTATTATTCTTCCAGCACTACTCTGGCTGCACGTGCTTTTTGCATATGTAATAAATACATACATAATATTTACTTTTCATCACAAATTTATTCAACTCATCAGAAAGTGTGGTCTGTAATTTATACTGATTTTGTTTTGATTGGGTTTTAACAAACCTACTTACGATCAGGAAAACAATGTAATGTGTGGGATATCCCACGCATTTGCCAAGAGCTATATATTATCTAGGTTTCTTTGCGCTTCGCTCGCTCTTAAATCACTATATCTAATTAAGCAGTGTTAATTAGCTTATAATCAAGATTTTAGTGACGAATTTCACCTGTTTAGAATGTTTCCAAGAAATAATTAGACATACTCAATGAAGATTATACAATGTAAGTGTGCGAAACTTTGCTTGAAAGAACATGGTCATGGTTATTATTTACGTAAATCCTGTAGTCATATACATAATTGCAGGAAAAAAAAAACACAAAAAAATAAAAATAAGTAAATAAATAAATAAATAAATAAATAAATAAATAAATAAATAAATAAATAAATAAATAAAACAAACACAAAATTGTTTTGTTTTGCATATAGCATAAACATGATATGATTTATTAATAATTAATTTAACTCTCTCCGCGCTGGTGTCAACTGCAGACGACAAGTTTCAATTTTTTTTGTTCAAAAATTTCATAATTTTCATGACCATATTTGGAATTGGCAAGCCTAATGTTGGTTTGGTGGCCCTTGTTCTTGATATTTTGAGAAAATACCTCAAACCCTGGGATTTTTTTATGTTGAAGTCTATGGCTAGTACGCAGAACATGAAGACATTTTAATAGGCCTATATCATTAAGACATTTTTAGATTCCTAGTACTTATAGAAGAAGATCATCTCACCGTCCGTTCTAGTCGAACTTGACTCAATGGTGTCAAGTTTGACACGAGTCGGGATGAAAACTATGAAGAATTTAATTTGTCTTGGAATGTAGTCAAATTTAGAAACATTACTTATTATTATTAGCATAATGCTAACTACAATTAGACATTGTCCTTCAATACAGCTAATATATGAAACTAGAATAGTTTAATGTTTATTACTTTTAGCATTCAGATAGGAAGATACTTTGTTGATAAGGAAGGTCTTTTCGCTTCCTTTCCTTTCAGACCTTGGCTCATAAACCTAGATATACTGAAAGGTGAAAAAACTTGATTGCGAAGTGTTTCGAACCAAGAAACACTGGGTGAAGAAACTTGATTGTCATAAGTTTTTCGGAGCCAGAAACATTACAAGGGTAGAGAACTTTCAATGATCTTCGAAAAGTGGACTATGCCAATTTCGTCCTATATATTTTGAAAAAAATTAACTCTTTTTATAAACTATTTGTCCATGATTCCGGAGAATGACATGTCACATGGATCTTTGGGACAAAAATTAATGAAAGATATTGATCACGAGCGACCTTATACAACTGTCAAAAAGAACGTCGCATTGACAAAAGCTCCCGGTTAAAGCGCCTTCGATAGCGCATTGAAGATGCAATATATTTAGTACGATCTAATATATAGGCCTCCACATAAAATATGTAAGATATTTAACATAAAATATCAGATATCAAAACACCAGATGTAGTTATTATCAATAGTTTCGAAACTAATTATACAACTTACCATATACTGATTTTTGATTATTGTGCGTCATCTGTATTTCTCCAATGGTTTCTGTCTCACGCTCCGGGAAATCTCCAGGACGCCATTCTTTTCCTCTCTCCAAGACGCATACCTTCTGACCTGCCCTGGCGCTCCGACTGGCCGCGATGGACCCTCCATATCCAGATCCAATAACGACAACATCATAATGAGATTCTATGTGACTTAGTGGTAGCGAGAGTTGAGGAAAATATTTTTTGTCCACTTTGCTCTGAAAATACATGTAGAAATGAGAAAGCTCTTGTGAGATATAATTTGTGTACGGTATTTCCAACATTTTTGAATGAATGAAGATGGTGAACTTCAAAAAATTATATGCGACCACGTATGGTGATGTCACGAGCACTATATTATGCATGAGTGGGCGATCAAGCATGCCCAAAAGATTTTTGCCTTCGGGTTGTAAGCTAAAATTGTTCCAATCTAAATAAGGACAAATCTTGTTTTAAACTATGAGTATAGATTGTCGAACACCACTCACACCCACTGATTCATTCATTTCTCGGTATAGACTGTAATTAAATCTTAATTTAATAAAGTGTAGGGCCTTAAGCGAAATTGAAGACTTGAATGGAGACTAATAAATTCCCAAGTATTCCACAATTGAAGACCTGAGCGCAAGAAGACCGTAAGCCCACTTGGCCCCTCAACATGATTGTATACACTAAAGCCGCGTATAATTTCTTACTTATAGTTTGATAATGTTTAATACATGTTCAGGGGCCAAAACAGATCTTTCACAACCTTTCATGAGGTTTTGACCCCGGAACAAGTATTACACATTATCAAGCCCTAACGTAACTTTAGCGTATGTAGCCTACATGTTGAGGGGCCAAGTGGGCTTACGGTCTTCTTGCACTCAGGTATTCAATTATTTATCTATAAACTCAAAATGAGGTGATGTTGTTTCTTGGTTTAATCATGGTTTAACCGTACTCCTACGAGTCATTTACAGCCTTATCAAAAATAAATACACAATATGTGACTCTGTTTAGATAAAAGGGACTTAAGAGTTGCTGGGAAACGAAGAAACGATGAGAAAACCATTAAGTAGATCATGTCAGGGTGAGCGTAATTAAAATGTGGGCAACAAACACACGGAGCTATAACACGAGATAATCTTGACATTTGCAGCAGTTTCATCTCATGCAAAAAGTGGTTTCTTTTGATATTGCAGAATCAAACATTTGTTTCATCCCACTGGACTCAGAGGCTGCTTCCAAAAGTCATTGCATCAATATCATATTCGGCAGAAGAAAGGATTTTGTGTGTCACGAAACTCAATGTTTGGAAACCCAGTAAGTTATTGTCTCATTTATACATTACATAAACATGATGAATGAATACGACTATATAGAGTGTACCAGTTAAGTTTCGAATGGATATCTGATTAAAGAAGTTGTGTAATGGAAGGTGGACATTCTTCATTACCATGATTCCATAATGGTGATAAAATACCGTAAAACCTCGTCTACAAGCATAGTGTTTTTGATGAAAGCTATATTAAGACGAGAACACGCGGAAATATGCCAATACAATATATTGGTCTTACAATAATACTTGTTTGAATATGCTTTGATCTGTAATTTATTTGCTCAAACTCCATAATGGCACCTGGATTAATTTAGCTTTCATCCGAAGCACTCTATATGCTTATAGACGAGGTTTTACGGTATGCTTTCTACAAATCTGTAAGTGAAGATCATACTATACTTTGGATTTCCACCATGATATGCGCTAGAAATATGTAAACCAGTGAAGCTGTTCGTCACTTTCTTAACCCTTAACCGCATCCTTTCGCGCTCTTTTAGGACACTTTCTCAATATTTTTTTTATTGGTATACAGCAATGGAGTCTGACGGTTTTAGTTTGATATGTTTGGAGCAGGTACCTAAAAACCAAAGATAATTAAATCTCCTTGTTTTAGGTGTCTGATTTTTAATACTTTTTTGCCGTTAACTGAATATTTTTTAGTAATCAATCCAATTTATCTATAATATATTCTTGTTTTAAAAGCAGTGTCGATCTGCCTTGAAAATAGAAACCGTCAACTTTGCTAAATTATCTGGTTTACCACATACTTTAATTTGAAATCCATCTGTCGTGAAAAAGTAAGACAAGATTGTTCTAATGTTTATTGATGATACGTTAATGGAACAGATAGTCATTGATAAGCTAGAGCAGTTTCTTATATAATTTGATACGCTAAGTGACGATTTTGCGCACGTGCTGATACTTATTGATGGAACGGTCTACTACTGCTATACATGTTGATGGGAATGAACTACATGATGTGTTGTATAGCTAAAACTTACGAACTACCAGAAAAGCTATACTTGCTTGGAGCACCTCGATGCTGGAAGAATGGCGATAGATGAAATAAAATGTGTATACGACATGATTTCATCTAATTATAAGGGATGAAATCAAAACTCTATTCTAAACAATGGAAACCGGACGGAACCGCCGTTCAACCACCGGTCGAGTTTTGATTTCATCCCTAACCATATGTAATGTATAATATCTACTCCGGGGTAACTATCTTGTATGAAGATGATACTTTATGCTAGTTGATCAGTAAGTGGCTATAAAGGTAGTATATTTTCCTGCCGAGTTACACATTTAGGCTTGCTTGAAGACATGTTGGTGATAATTAAATTTGATCTTCATTACTCCTAATTATACGTGATCGTAACAATTACTACAATAAGCCAAAAATTATTGCCATCGCATGCTAAACATCCTCCCCATGTACCTCACTAAAATCATCATCAAGATCCGAAGAGTCATAATCGTCATCTTCATCGCTATGCTCTTCATTATCTTCAGTATATTCAACATACTGCTGAATCACGTGACTCGGTATCGAATGAGCTCTACAACTATGTTCAGGCTGCTGTGTATTCCCACCATTGTTATGAAATTCATTTTTATCAAGTCCAGAGTCTGACAAAAGGACAGTTGGTATGTGGCCGAAGAGCGGGTGAATGGTGTGGGGACGGCATTGCCGATGCGAGGGGGTAATGTGACGAGGTGAAGAACCGTCCTGTTGACATTGTAGGTTTACTTGAAGTTGAGTTAATGAGCTAGAGCTATGCTCCACGTCATGTTGCATAACAGATGCTGCTGCATGCTGTCGTTGCACAAAATCAGGAGAAGTCATAAAGTTGGCGATTCAAAAACGTGCGTCGGTAAAGAGATGCCTGGTGATCAGTTCTCTCTGCGAGTCGAGTCTTCTTTCACAAAATCGCTACGATGTGTTATATCTGCGACGATATCTACTAAAATTCGCTCTGTGTATTAATATGGCTGTATTGGACGCGACGATTGTGCCGATGTCAATTGTCGCAGACCTAAACAACTGTATAAACTTCACTTCCAAAAGTATCACAACTCTGTAAACACGTATTGTATCGTAAGTCTATTAAAGTTTTGTGACCAAAATTAATAGTGTCAAACTATAACTAAGTGTGAGAGGATGAGCCCCGCCCCCGATTGGATGATAAAACTGTACAAAACTCCCTATAATTGCACCTACATGTGCACCATTTCCGCATTCGATATGCAAAACCGCATTTATTCGTGTTGGCCTACTTTTGACATCTGCGTTTGGCATGTGCTATATGTAAGTTCGACCCGTTGGTAGAAGAAATATATTTTGGACTGGTTGCAAATTTAATCTTGGGGTGTAGGATCCGAATTTCTCCCGGGATTTCCTTCAGGAGTTGATATCGATAGACGATAACAGACCCATCGGTTTGTTGCCTCACATGAAAACAAACCAATCAGGGTTTCTAGTGCATAATTCAGAACATCAGACCATACACATTTTTGAAAAGGCAATTTGGGGAATGTCGCTTCAAAATCTGCCTATAGGTATTGTGGGTTATGAGAGAGCGTTTGACAACCTTGATCATCAGTTTTGTCGTTACTCTGATGGGGAGAGTCGAACTACAATTAACTTTATCAAACATGCATCCTCATTGGACAAAAGTTCAAAACACGTGGTTTTAATGCAAATAAGTCTAAGTCTAAGTAGCAATCAGCGCTGTCAGTCCGAATAACTCGCCTTTGAAGCTAACAACATCTCATTCTGATTCTCCGAAATGTAGGACAAAACTAGAAAAGTCACGTGCCCAACAGCTATGTCTTCCTTCATTTATACTATTTCAGTAGTCCCATTTGCGCAAATAAAATTGTAGGCGCGTGTGGTTTATGTGGTGGGTATATATATTGGAAATGGGTTTGTCGTGTTATAAATAAAACGTTAGTAACCTAATTATCTAAATGTGTGATGTCTGGGCAATAACATCAATCTTGTCCTAGTCGGCTAAAATTTGTGATATATTCCGTATTTGGTCACGTGATAAAGATTTGGATGAACAGACCAGGATCCAAGTTAATGCGATGTCTAGACCTAATATAAACTATTAAACTTAGATTAAGAAGATACAAACAAGATCTGACTTAAGCCTCAAGCACTATCCTATGAATTTGAGATCCCTTTAGAACAATGCCTCAAACGAACTCATTAAACTCATCTAACTTATTATCTCTTAATCATGTTAATGAAATAACGTAGTTAGTATCTAAATAATTCGGGACGTGTCTCGATAAATGTATACATTCACAATTCACCTTTTTAGTAAATCCCATAAGCCTTTGCGAGTACACCTGAGAACTCGTCATTTGACGTCACGCCGATCTGCGCCGATGCGCACATCGTTTATCGGAAATCATTACTGCGCATTGCAAGTCGGCATGACGTCAAATGACGAGTTCTCAGGTGTACTCGCAAAGGCTTATGGGATTTACCGAAAAGGTGAATTACTTCTACACTTTGTGATGCAGGCCATTGCAGGGTGAAAAATTTGCAAAGTCTGCAGACGAAAACATTAGACCTTTTTCCTTATATCCCATAATGCACTATTTCAGAAGGCGTTTAGTATCATCTCAAAGCACAAGTTTCAATGTGATGCATAAAACCGGCGTTCGAACGCAGATATGAGAAATCGCTACCGCGAGTACCCGCAAAGGTGCATTTTGGGATATTGAAAAAAGTCAATAAAAATAAACGGTGCTTCCAACCATGTTCCAACCCACCAGAGTTTAGGTTGACTGAAAAAATTGGTTCAGTTTTCTGTGGTTTTGTCCACACATGGACAGAACTCTAGGCTTTTCTGTCAATTGCTCAATAGGTGAAATGAATTGGATGATATATAAGCATAAAAATGACAAATATTAATATTGTAGTCAGTTAGGGAGTCAAGATAAATATAATCGTCATAAGCTCGACTGGTTCCAATCATTTTACACCCTTAGGATAACGACACAGACATATTGTGTTTGTTTTGCAATTTATTCTGAGATTTCTTGTTCTTTAAACATACTATTGAAAACAAAGTCACTCCTCAATTTTCGTGGGTCAAACAATTATGTCATTAAAGGAAACGGCACCTTTTCTTCATGATAAAGTAATGAACTGATAGATATTGAAAGGAAAATACAAAAGGGCGTAGCTAGAACAGTCTGAATGGGGCGTGTACTGCCTTTTGTGCCGGCAGAATTTGTGACATTTTTTTAACCAAATTTTGTCTCCGCAGAATTTGTGAAATTGTTGTCCGCCCGCGTCGAAAATTTCGGACGCATTGCAGTTTGCCGACGGACACGTGATTCGCAGCCAAAATGCGTTTTTGCCGACAATGATCTTTCAATGGGGGTGTAACACCCCCACAAGCGACGGCCCTGATGAAATGTCATAAAACATGATTTTATGTTTGTCTCGGGTGATGAATGTGATGCATCTACTGTTTAGTGATCATTAACATGATTAATATTAAATAATATGATGATTAATTGTAATGATAGCGTGATACATCACAGATGTGTTCCAATATCTGTGGATACATACACTGTTAACGTAGTTAATACGCTATAGGTATATTTAACCTGCAGCGTTGGTTCAATAATGATCAACCAAACTATTTGTTTGTCTGTTTTTCCTCGCAAGCAGTGGAGTTGATCATTGTTGAACCAACCTTACATATCGTTTTCACAGAGTAAGTCACAAAGCATACCTCCTCCATGTGCTGTTTATCAATGGAATACCCACCATCCTGGTATGTTCCATAAGGCATCTCTATGATGAGCTCCCGTAATGCCTATAGCATTTTATGTACAAAACAGAATCGTGAGTCGGTATGTGGATGATACATTAGCCCAAAATGTCGCAAAGGTTTTTTATCATGAGTAGTGCATTGGTAAACTACAGTTCCACCAACAGTGATATGGTTAGCGGATTGTCGTCAATTTTGAATGTGTCAGAGAATAACTTGTTGCCTGGGAAGGTCTTCCGAGCTGCTGTTAGTCCACCCCAAAAGGGGGAAATTCTTGAACTATGACTTTAACCAACTTGAGCAGGTTAATGTTTCTGCAGCAATGTTCAAAACAGTTTAGATATCTCGTACTGGTAACGTCAGACAACTGGTCAGTTCATTCAAATTTTTCAAATGAAGGTCCCAATATTATCTTATTTGATACAAATAATCGTAGCATTAGTGGTCATTTACCATGTTTACAGAATTTACAATGAATGAGGAAATAGTTTGACCACTGGTGGCATTTTTGACTATTGACGTCATCAATAATTTGACCAATTTTAATTCGATGGATATGCTTGAATACCTTGATGATAAAAATAGTATTTCCTGTTATTTTGATATGTTAAATTTAGTTAAGTTGGTGCCGTGTTATAGAATGTACGCTAATTTATATGAACTATTATAATCCGTAAATCCGAAGAATAATGTAAGTTTTTGAACAAACTTTTATGATTCATATTTAGAAAAGACGACCTGATTGGTGGAATATTACCAGGTACATTGTAATATTACATGAATATATAATTTAGTGTGCTAAACAGATTGGTTCCTACCGATTATCAGTACAGTGGCCTACATGTATACGAAGTCTTCTATGCTTTCCGTAGTATAATAAATAATTCAAAATAATCAATGATGGTTGTATCAGATTTTATGTTTTAGTTGCTGCAATAACAATTTTGCAATAACACGTCGTGCTGGTATAAGAATTGGATGCTATTGTAACACCTATAGTACAGGTAATGATCGAACTTGTTTTTAATAAAAGAAAAATATCAGTTTCACACTTGTATAAATATATTGGCATATACTAGTTCCTAATCTAGTATGTGACTTTCACTCGACGTATACTTTCATATCACGCTTGAAACACAACCTTTACAGCTCAGGCAATTGTAATGGAACATATAAATGATAATTTGGAAAAAAAGGCTCACAAATGATTATTTTTGAAAATATTCAGATTACAAGATGAAATGTTGTCGACCAAAAATTTGAAATTATCTTTAATGATTTCGTCAGCAAATACAACCTGGTCGAAGTTAGGCATTATACTTTATTTGAACAAATTATTTCATTGAACCGTTTTGTAAACTTGAATTGAGTGAACCTTAAACCATGAGAGAACTTACTTATAAATAGACAATTGCTGTATTCTACTTTCATGTTTCAGTGCACAAACACCAAGCTTAAAGGCCGAGAAAGTCAAGGTGCGATTTAACCCGAAAGCACGAAAAGTAAATGTGTACATCTACTACATGTATGAGCCGAAATGGTCTCAGTGGTAAAGTTCAATAACCTCCATTCACTAACCATAGCTCAAACTTTGACCTCACGTTGTAGAGTATGAGTTTTCATACCCAACACATTATAAGGTCATGTGATGAATGTACAAACAAATTGAGGTTAAAGAACTGTGCCGCGTCAGATTTGAATATTTTGGATCTTATGATGACCTCAATCCCGATGGCATAGCTCAATGACCTCCATTCAACAATATATAGCTCAAAATTTGACCTCAAGTTGTGGAGTATTGAGTTTTTGTACCCAACACACTCAAAGGTCATTCTATGCCTGTAGAAGTCTATTGGGGTTAAAGAACTGTGTACTATGCAGGCCTACTGATGGATGAGCAGGTTCCTAAGTAAAAACATAGTATCTGTTAGTAGACACTAGGATCCACAACATGCTCATCTATCAGGGCACAGTTCTTTAACTCTTATACATTTGTACATTCATTGAATGACCTTTAAAAATCTGGGTACAAACACTCATACTCAGAAACTTGAAGTCAAATTTTGCACTATGATTGTATAATATAGGTTACTGAACTACACCATTGGGATGAGGCCATTGTGATCCATATTGAGAGAACAAACTGAAGAAGATACTGTTTTTTCGTTTGGGAGACAGGTGGGCAGGAAAAACCGCCTTTGTGTCATTGGCCCCTGAACATGTTTAAAGCAAAACGTCCCATGTAACCGGTTGGCAGTTTTGTTTTAAGCATGTTCAGGGGCCACAAACACATAGGTTTTTCCTGTCCAACGACCTTGTATAAATTGTGAGGGCAAATGCGTGTAATTTGTTATTATTTTGTGACCCGATGTTCATAACAAACTTATTTTTTTTTTTCACGTGAGCAATTATCCGAGCCAATTTTGCACAAAGGTATAAAGAATTATATTTTCTTTGCACAGATTTTCAAATCGGTCGTGAAAAAAGTGTGTTAACCTTTTCGTATTATTATTTTGAAACATTGTAAATATGCTCTTACTCAGAAACATTAACCTGATTTTATATTCTAAGAGAATATCGTATTTATAAATTTCATATAGAATGCAAAAATGAGGTATTTTTAACAACTAGGCGCGACATTAATAAACATGATCAATTATGTAACAGTTTAGCGTCATTGTATACATGTACCATAATTATGTATGCATGCAAAACCTTTTAAAAGCATGTTTTGTTCATTTCATGCATTATCGTGCAATGTTACATAAACACACATATACATTCAATAACATAACCGCATTACGCGCATAAATGCATAGATAACGTCAATGTATCTTTTCATTCGAGCAAAGTTCGAGGCATGCAAACTATGCTTTAATATCATAGGCTATACATACGTGTATGGATTTCCCTGCAATTCTTTACTTTTATATTGGTTAAATGCTTATAAATGTGCTACTTATGTTTTTATGATATATTATTATCATATCCATGCATTCATAAACATGTAGCGGTAATGCATTAATGAACTGTTATTGATTTGCCGCATTTAATGCAAATCACACTCATCAACTCCATGTTGCTTTCGTTGCATTTAAAATGCTTTGTTTTCAATTACGTGGCCTAATTTCTAACGTTTTCAATGTTCTTTGTTATTAAGAGTAAGATAGCATACAGGTTATGACATGTCTTTCGGTCATGACTTACATGACTTAGGCCTTCATAATATCATAGATGATATTTAAAAGTGAGTTTTATGCTGGTATCCATCTATTATACAATGGTATAATTTATTTCACAATCATCATATTCATGTTAAAAATATTATCTTACCTTTTTTGCTGATGGTGGAGCAGTTTCATTATGATTCTCATCCTCAAATAATAATTGCTCAGTGGAACTGTTGTGTCCCATTGCTGGTCGTCTACTAGGCATTCTAACCGTGCCCTCTGTAGATGAGTTATCTGACGCCGATGATGAAGCGGCTTCTGAATCTGTTGTTTCCTCCGACTCTTCCTCCTCTTCGCCTGGAAATCCTTGCAAAAATTGATTCTGGATAAAGAAACATAAATACGCCATCTTGATTGAGAAACAAGTACTATATATCGATGTCTGATTTCAAGTTCTTTCCTTCAGTAGACTTCAGCAGTGGTCAGGTCACGGGTTTATCCAGAAGGCCACTCGCGAAATTAGTTTTTTGTTTTCAATGTTTGTAAATCACTCAATGACTAAAACTGAGTGACACAAGCGCCATATTATGAATCACTGATGTTTGCTTCTCTGTCTTAAAGTCCAAGGGTAAGGTTACGGCATTAAGCAGGCCAAGATCACAGAGGTCGTCGCGAAAGACACATTTATAAGAGTTTTTAGTTAATTATTAAACTCTTATCACGCGAAAGTTGTACAGATACATTGAAACACTCTTTGTACGCCATTTTGAAACTAATGACTATTTCATAGGCTGTGAAATGATACACTGTACAGATAATGGTTGGTTTGGTTGCTAACTCCAGAACAGATGTTCGAAAGCGATCCATCAATACCAGGTCATATAGGCAGCTCATAGATAGCTACCAGATTTGTATCATAACAACATCATCATGAGACTCCGACGTGCATTTTAACTGTGACATCATTTAGCTAACTGTAACAACATCATTATCTATTTCTCTATGATAGATGTTCAACAGATGGAGTTAAGGTTAAAGCCATTGTCTGTTATAATTAATTTTCTATCACAGCAATGCAGCAATACATTTGTTCTTTATACAAGCAGTCCGTGTTTACATACAATGCAGCCTTACCAAACCCTGGAATACCAGTGCATATACTGTTTTGCATACTAAATGGAATTGAAAAGAACCAGCAAATACAATTTTCTTGTTCATGACCATGCAATGTTGACGTTTTATGCATGGATGGATGTTGATTTGGCTTGTTAGTATTATTAATATACGCACCTGGACGGAGCTACCGTGGCATAGGGATGTCAAATCAAGTCGCAGGTCTACTGTAGGCCATATTGGCCAGCAACAACAACTTACCGTACACCCCATTGCCCCATCATCGCAACAAAAACTGGAGTTATATGAACTGGTGTTTTTAAAGAATTTTATAGATCAAAATCCAACCAAGCAAGGAAAATCTAAGGTAAGTCGATTTTGTTTTATTATATTTAATACCAAGCATGATATGATTATATAAGAGCAGTCTTTATAATATTGAGGTATGTATATAATTGTGTTATGCAATGTGCATTGTGGTAAATATTTGGTTATTGTATATTCATGACATTTCCTTATTTTCGGCCTGTAAATATGCGGTAACGCCAATGCTATATATTTGTAAGAAAATGCTATATTTTATTTTATGCATAGGCCTCATTCTATATAAGGGCCTTTTCACATAACATAAGGCCCATCCATGCTTTGTGAAAGTGGCCATATATAGACGAATTAGATAAATAAATTCAAAAATGATGTGAATTCGTGAGAGATGCGGTCCAACATAGAAATTTGATACAATGTGTATTGTGATCGGTCTTAATTTAAGACCGATGTATGTTTTAATTTGACACTTTGAAACAAAGAATCGAAATTAAGATGAAATTGGCCAATATGTGCACTATATTTTGTCTTGACTCGAATTCAAAACAAAGGGATAAATCCTACATGTTATTGTTAGCGATGATATAAATCAGCAGATCAAAATGAGGATCAAGTTCCGATATAGGCCAGACCTATGGTCCAATAATTGTTTTTTTATTATAAAGATATCGTGCATAATATTAAAGGACAGTGCACTATAGTATAAAACCTGGAACTATCCCAAAACCCATTTAAGAACTGTACTTGACTTACTGATCTTCGTGATCTAGGCCAGGCCTATTGTTTCTCCTATTATCATGATATAATTTAAGGTCTTTGCCCGGGGTCTTTGCACTCAAACCTATACATTAAGAAATTTACATATCCTGCATGGTAGAACCATCAAAATGCAATGATGCATTGAATCTAACCTGCCTGTTTTCCATAGGGATATGTGAAAGAACAAAAGACTGCCCACTTCAATTAAAATAGTCAGTTTGAATTGATGAAATGGAAAACTGATAAGTGATGAGGAGGAGGATGCCATGAGCCGTGCTCGCGCATCAAAGGTCATCTTTGTAAGGCACAAAATGTGTTTTAAGGTTATGAGCACGCACGTGATTACAAAGTGTCTCAAAACATACCGTAGATAGTGAAGGAGACACCATCCATGTTTAGGGTATTAGTATTATGACTTATTAAACACAACATTTTAATATATTATTTGTCGCAAAAAATATGTATTTGATAGTGAGGTATGTGTATGGGTCGTTCATAAAAGATGCCATTGAAAATTTACAATGGTACAAAATGTAAGGGTACTATTCCAAAAGAAATCCATGTTTGACAAATTTAAGGTTGTGATATATGCACATTTGTAGGCCTGTTATTATCATTTTCAGACACCCTAACAAAAGTTAAGTAAATTGCTTTCTTTGAAATCGTAATTTACATTGACTGAATCCGCAGCTGCGATATATAACTATTTATATAAGCTATAATCATGATAATACGTGCTTAAAAATGATGTTTCATTTCTACACACGCATTAATGCATGTATACATTAAAAAATTGTACTTAGTTTAGCCTTTTTGTTCAAATATAGGCCTACTCCAAATCAATGACAAGTCACAATGTAGTATAAAATAATGACCTACATATTAAGTATTATCTATTTAGGGCCTATGATATTTTAATGCCTACCTTAAAATGTGATGTTTTGCACCCATAAAGAGGCGGATCAAGGCCGTATAAAATTAATAATGCATATAACACACGAGCTATTTAATTAACAGTCGTATAAATAATTTTACCACTAGTTATAAAATCAATTGGAAATTATTGTTTGTTTTTGTAATACAACCTTGGTGCTCCTTATTTAATAATTACCAATAATATTTTCAAAGCTTAAATCGATTAAATCACAGATTGAATCCAGGTATTGATAGAATTTAACTTTAGTAATTATCATTAATAAGTCAATTAATTTAGATTTTAGAATACATGCATTGTCATTGGCCCAAAACATAATAAAAAAGTTTGTTTCCATAATATTAATAGTGGCCTGAAAACCAAAATGCGGAAATACGGTTATTATTTTGTTTATTTTAGACTAAGTGGGCTTATACCAATATAGGCTATGGGTGTTATCCTAAAATCATGATGCCTCATTTGCATAAATTGATGATCAAGTCAATTATAAAATGTTTGCTTTCACCAAAATTATAAGTTTGTGCAGCACGGAGGATTGGTTTTTATTGATTTTGTGGGTTTTTCTGCATAAAAATAACACTTTTACTGAATTTGTTTCATGTATACACAATTGCTCATCCCAAAATGCACGCGTTCTGAATGTGGAATTTTGTTTTTGTTTTTTTCTATCTATGAATAATATGTCAATATTTGTCACGTGGTGAATTCATATCATACATATTGATTTTCAACAGACACGCGTGTTTATGTGATAAATGATGCGATTGTCAACAACAAATAGATGGATGGTGAGTGGGTGTCAAACTCAAACGTGTGATTTGGTGACACTTGGTACGTCAAGTTTGTTTATTTTTACGGTGTGTATTTCGGATTTATCTATCAATGATGAAGATGAAGGTCAGTAGCCATGATTTTAGTTGGGGCAAAACTTTACTCTTTACCGTCCCCATTTATCCCTGAAAAATGTATGTGGGGGAAGTTCCCCCAACGTCACTGATGATGATGAGGATGAAGATGGGGATGACTGAAGATTATGGTGGCGATGGTGATGATAAAGTGATGAAACACCAGAAAATGGTGATGAGGATAAGATCTTTTGATCATCTGAATCATTTGATGATCAACGGTATGATGTTGATTTGATGAGATGTGCACCATTAGATTTCTAGAGGGCATGGACGAAACCAAACATTCTGCACTGATGAGCAAACAAATTCACCTCACCCCCACCCCACATCGATAATCGATTGGTGCGCACCTAACGTTCACTATTGATTAAATCATAATCATATCATCATACTCATCATATAGTTAGCATAATCGCATACGGTATTAAACGCCTGGAATAGAGGTTCCCTGTGCGAATCAAAATAGTATAAATGCAATATATGTTATACCCATTCAGTAAAAGCATGGTAAAAGTTGTGCTAAAAATACAGTATATCAAGTAGCTCCGTGTGCGGCATGCGGGGGTTTAATTTTGCGGAATTGCATAATATAGTGTCGGATCACTAGCTGAACTTGACTGGAGGCAACTTGCATTGTAAATTAATAGGCATACTTGATTTGACCTTTTCGTGGTGGTATTCTCGATCTCGCCTGGATGGTGTGGCCATTTTAATACCATTTACCATTATGAATGATTTGAAATCAACAAGCCCATATGATAATAGTAGCAGAATTTACGTTCAACACGACATCATTGAGGCACAGATATTGTATTTCTTGATAAATATTTAAATGAAGAGAATATCAACAAAGCATAAATTATGCATATACTAGTATGTAAATGAACAACTTGAGCTCACGTCAAAACTTTGCACATGTCTTCGCTGCTGACGTCGCGATGTTTTATGCACAGCACAGATATACTTGCAATAACAAACGAATATTTTATAATTTTATATGAATATCCGACAAGTGCTTCAGTTTTCTTCACATTCCGTATGATTTTAAGTTTATAAAGTATAGAGGGGTTAAGGAGTTTGAGTAAAAGCAAATCTATGGTGAAAGGCTTTAAATTATCATGCTTATATAATACTAAGTATATTAACCTTTTAACTTTTTGTTTTATATTAAATTGCAATTAAATTATATTATATAAAGTGCCAGCACCTTGGGCTTTGCTCCAGGCTCTGCTATTAAGTGCTATATAAATATATGAATATATATTAATATTATGATAGATGAGAACATTCTCATCTCCTCTGTTCTAAAGAAAATGTTAAAACACTTTAACACGAAATACACAATCACCAACTGGGTAAATCACACTGTTAAGAGAGCAAATCAAGGATGATATAAAACGCACAATAAAAATAGGCCTACATGTATACGTAAGATATGTGGTAAGATACAGTCCACGGTAGACTTACCTACTGTGTGTAGTATGTTCGGTAGTCCTGTCCTTGAATATATAAAATCAACGAATCAATAGTATCAAAGTGTTGTAACAAGTGTCTGTGGTTTATACGTCCATATCTTTTCGCACTTGTAGTAGTTCTGTTCGCCTGTAACCACCTACACGAGTTAAATATTCATTTGCCGGATGTAGATAGATCAATCAAATGATCAAATCAGGGGTTCCCCGAGAGTTCGATTTCATGACTAACTCAAGTCTGGTAGCGAAAAGTATAAACATGGAATTTGGTCAAATACCGCAGCGCAGATATGTACATGTATTTTGCTGACTGACTAAAGGTATTCCCTCATGCGATTGAATTTGATATGCATGGTGGTGCCCATTAAGTCACCCGCCTCTGACTCAGGTTTCGTCGTGGATTGTTTTACGTGATGTTATCAGCGGGATAGTGGTGGCGATTGTGGTTGGTCAGAGATGGGGGCGTGTCAAAAGTGATTTTTGGTGGGGTAATGCTAATGATGTCATATGGCTTGAAATAGTTTATACCGTGTGGCGGTTTGCTTAAAAAAAGAGAAAATCCTGATTCCTGATTCTATAGGTTTTCCTCGGAAAAGTCAACTGTGCCCGGGCACTGTGGTCAAACGTTTGAATCAACTTTATAATATGCTCACATAACTCACGTAAAATAGGGGCCTACATTTGAAACTCAGTCTTTATAGGGGATGTCATTATTGTCATTTTCTTTGGAAGGGGGTGGGTCATGAATATACTGGGAGTCATAGAATTTGTATACCAAAATAGGGGGGTCGTATTTTTTAGACCAAAAATAGGGGGGGGGGGGTTACAAAATTACTAAGGGCTGGTCGGACTCAAAATTTTCGCTCGCTGAGTTCGAGCATTCGTTTAACATAAAATCAAAATGTGCGCACAATCTTTACTTTTTAGTACAAAATTTTTGCGAGCTTAGAGCGAATTCTTTATTTACGATCAAAATTTTAATGCGCTTTGCGCGCTTTCTTGTATATACTAAAAGTATTTCGTCACACTTATACAATCAAAGTTTTTGCGCGCTTCACGCCTTAGTTCCGACAATGAATAATTTGGGTATATCCTTCATTATGATAATTTGTCTAAATGACATCACCCTTTATATTCAAGCGAAATGCAAACTCATAATTTGTGTGTTTTATTATTGCATTTATATGAAAATTTAACAAATTTCTTCAAAAGTTATTATTGTATACTTCAAATATTTCTTTTCATTAACAAAGGTAATTTAATTCTGGAGCCATTGAACTCGCAGTAGAGTAATTAACTCTTCCGTCTGTTAAAACAGGGAAGTGCCACTTCCCTGGTTAAAAGTACAATAAAACTTTTTCCGAGTTTGTATACCATAGTGGTTTTTTTCTTTTGAGTAAATAATTATGCAGTATCGGACACGGGTCAAGAGAATGGATTTTTTCCCGCCATTGAAACATTAATTCTTTTAATGTAAAATCATGCTGCTATTGTTTTTTGTTTGTTTTTTTTTTGTTTTTTTAGTTGTCCTCGATTTTCTGTCTTGGGTCAAATTTCAAATTTCGGCACCGATTTGTGACAGAATGACCCTTAAATCGACCCGTAAAGTGCATTTTATACGTATACATATACGTACATGCAAGGAAGTGCCGAAGTTATCTTAAAATGTGACCTCATGTTATCTGGTCACAAATAGCAAGTCATAGACCATTCACGGTAGACACTGGGAACAGAATGCAGAAGTCGATGTTAGGAGTTATATTTTGAGTCATAGAAGCCAATAATCGCATTCATATTTTCATGTCTTGCTGTTTTTGAGGTTAGGGCAAAAACAAAACAAAACAAAAAAAACCCGAACACTTTTGGGCATTTCCAAGCCCAAGAAAAATCATGCACATGGGGTGGAAATGACACCCCTTAAATAAAGCACTGGGTAGCATTCATATACAGAAAGAACCCATCCCATACTCTTGTGTGTCAGCTTTATTTGTCTCAATATAACACCGCTATTATACGGCCGTGCTCCCCACCGACCTGCTTTAAATGACCGTTGCGAGATTTTGTTATCTTTAGCACTGTTTAGGGTATAGTTCAGTAGATGTCCACGAAAGCTTACTAGTATATTCCGAAATTTTCAGTTGATTCTAAAATCATTCTATTCGGACATTCAATTGATCAGCGCATTCAAGGTACCCCTCTTGTATCATTTTATATAGATCCTTGATGGTTTTGTTTGTGGTTTTGTTTGTGATTGTTTTTGTGTTTTTTTATTTTGTGGATTCACCATTAGGCCCTATTTAAGTAAATACTTAAATCAAGTATGTTTATTGTATTATGTTTAAAATTGTCATGTTTGTCAGGCATAAGCCTTTATTATAGACACTTTAAAAAATCTCAAACAGTTCAGACATTTTCAAAACACAAAGACTGCTGCATTACATCACACTACAAGAAATTAAATCTGTTTCAAATGCCTAGTTTGCATTTGGTTAATTTTGTAAGTATAAATGAATGTCGAATCGTGATCATTTTGACACATTAAATCTGCATATGCCTTTGTATTTTGTTATAATTTTGCAAGGAATAAAATGTCAAATCGTGCGTCACATGGTGATTTGATTGAAATGCTTTGAAAAATAAATATGCACCATTGATGGAATAATTGATTGACATGGAAATACTGTTATTATTTTAGGGGTACGTGCAAAAAGGCCATATCTACAATAGCTGCCCTATTGGCCTATTCCAGAAAATAGGTGCACTATTCCAGAAAATAGATGCACTATTCCAGAAAATAGATGCACTATTCCAGAAAATAGATGCACTATTCTAGAAAATAGATGCACTTTTCCAGAAAATAGATGCACTATTCCAGAAAATAGATGCACTATTCCAGAAAATAGATGCACACCCCTATAAGAGGAGTTCGGATTTCTGGGCATTTTGTTCAGTCATGATTGTTGAAAATTCCATAATTTTTCATTCATTTAATTGCATTCCCAAACTTATTCCAGTAACATCCCAGTCGTTTTCAGAAAGCAACATTGGAAATCCAGACATTTTATTGAAACGTTACTCCTCTATAATAGGGGGTGTGCACTTATTTTCTGGAATAGCCCATAAGACATATATCTGACAATTTCTGCATTCTACGTCATGCGTCTAAAAATGTAACAACTGGCAGCTATAGTGGCTCCGGACCCGGGGTGGTGGGGGACGGGGACCGGCTCCCGCATTAATTTTGATGGTGAGGGCAATACCCTAGGGCCCCCAATAATTTTAAGGAAAAGCCATAATTTTAAGGTAATCCCATAATAATCCATGCAGAACTTAAGTCATACAAGATTGTGTCTAAGCTAAATATGGGAATTCGTTGGAACCCATTATATATCTTTAATACAAAAATCATTTGATGAGTGTTAAATTTTTAGAAATGAGTAAAAATGCATACATCAAGAAAATGCTTCATCTTTGTATATAGAGGGAAGCAGATAATGTAAGTAGTGTATCTTTCAACGCATTTTTCGATTGTTACAATAAAGTTTCTTCTTCGGGTCATCTGTCAAAACGTACTTTTTGTACACAAAATGAAATAGTTTTTCTTACAATTTTAAGTGTTACATGTAATTACATACTTCTTCAACAATGCTTTTATGCATTTAGAAATATGGTTTTACACAGGAAAAAATTAAATTGATCATTTCCTCCAAGGCAAATGCGCACCGAAAAACGAAAGCGCGCGGCAGCTCTTTAAAAATATTGTGCTTTTGGATTTGTTTCAACTTGGACGTGGTCAAGTGTCTTGAACATTTTCGTGTTTTGCAGGATGTGGGAAGCATGCCAATCCACTACAATAGCTTACAATACCAACATGATGATCATGATGATGAAACACATTCAAATGATCTGCATTCAGATCACACCCGGTTGCGGTCAATATTGCAAAATAAATTTACATGCAGACCCAAATGTTTGCAGAAGGGCAGTTTGATCCATACACATCCTATTTGATTGAAAGGGTCACGAAAAAATATTAAAATCTGCTGTCTAAAGATGAGACGTGCATGTCGGTAAACTGTCAAATACGCACGCTTCTTTGCTTGCAGACTGCAGATGTCGAAAAGGCGGATTTCGATATTTGAATTAGGATTTTGAGAAAACGAGTAGAAAATTAATTAGGCTATTTTCAGACGTCATTAGGTTTAAGGGCGTACTACACCCATATATTGGTTTGATTGGTCTAAAAAATGTTTTTTCATTTATAGCGAGGCGATATATGCACGGATCATGTGAAATAATTTTTTTTTAAAAAAAATAAATAAAAAGGTGCTTTTAAACCATTGTTTAGTAAGTCATTTTAGCCCTATATATTTTTTGTTTACCGTATCCTGGTAACTCAGATGAGTGTTTCATAACAAACCATAATTTATTCTTTTCAACATGTTCAAGTATGGGGTACATGAATAGAATACATTAAATCCTTTGTTATACTCTCTATAGAAAATCTAGTGGTGCTTGCAAAATATATAACACTGAATAAATTAAATAAACACTTACACAATGGATGCGTAGTCATTAGTCAATTTGATACTATAATGTGTTGTTAGGAGAAGAAAAGGCTATTAGGTCACCGTATGTCAGGTTATAGGTCAATTGGTTCAGGTCAAATTTAAGCATCAATTTTGAATACACATGTGAGAGTATGTGATACAAAATGTATCATAATGAGGAATAATTTTAATATTCTGTCTTTAACTGGATATATATCGAGAAGTGCAAGGTGGATATACTAATATACCTTGGGGTGTAAATGGTGAGTACAATTTAGAATGCCTAGTTGAGATGGATTTCACAAATAAATATAAAATAGTTACCAATATCACAAAAGTTAAGCTTACGGAAAACTACCCAATATGGTGGTATAGGTTACAAGAAATACAATATTTTTCAACATTGCTGTAGTATGGTTGTGGTAACCTGTTACCTGTGGCTTAATTAAGTTTTAGTGAAATAATGTCGCAAGTTAAAAATACAAAATATAGCTCAACATTGAAAATAGAAGCATTTTAACCGTTCCTTTTTTGATAGTTGTGGAGCACTAAGTTCATGAAGTCATAAAAGAAATCAGGAACCACTTATTCCCATTTTACATATCAACTTTATTTCCCTAACGTGTTAGCAACACATATCCAAAATTTTAACGAAATCCGTTGATCGTAAGCTTTCCAAAATGAAGTGAATTTAAATCATCAGTGACATACCACCTTTTGGCTTCTACTTTCAAAAGCATGTAAGCTACGTTGATACCAATGCCACCAATAAAACGAGAAGATTTGCCCCTTCATTTTGCATACCACTTTGTCCAATTTTTTTTGTAATTTCTTCATAAAATGCAAAAAAATGCAAAAAAAATTCAATGGGTGTAGTACCCCCTTAAGCATGACAAAAAGATTTTATTTGCTCGATTATGATTATTCTTCGATTAGGTTGTTAAGGGGGTTCCAACTTAATCTTCATTTTTTTAAACAAGTTAAGGGATCTAAAATGAGCGTTTATTGCGTTTCGACAGTATTTTTTGTGGGATATGAGAGCACCTCAGACCTATCGAATTGCATTCTGAATACGAAGCATGTGTTTCTGATATCAAATAATTTTCATTTTTTGAAAATCACAATATAATACAAATTTTATGACAAATTATAAAAATTGATATTTTTCAATTTTTTGATATATAACAGTCCTCGAAGTAAATTATATAAATCTAATGACATATTCTTAAAGTGTATGTAGCAGGGAGGAAAAGCCGACGGTCAATTGAAAATTTTGACCTTTCATATTGAAGATATGGATTTTTTCCCCAAAAGACCTAATTTTTTTTGGTGTTTTGGGAAAAAAAATCCATATCTTCAGTACGAAAGGTCAAAATTTTCAATTGATCGTCGGCTTTTCATCCCACCTACATACACTTTAAGTAAGTATAAATCATCAGATTTATAAAGTTTACTTCAAGTACTGTTAAATATCAAAAATATCAATTTTTAATGATTTGCCATAAAATGTGTATTGAATTGCGAATTTCAAAAAATCAAAATTATTTGATATCAGAATGACATTCTTCGTATTCAGAATGCAATTCGATATGTCTGATGTGCTCTAATGTTCCACAATAAATACTGTCCAAACGTTCATACCCCAGCTCTTAAAAGAATCTCGGTGTTTCAAAAGTTAAAGTACTAAGTAGTAATATAATATTATAAGTAATATCCAAAACACAAAAACGGTTTTAAGATTTCTTATGTTTTTTCTCAAAATGTTTAAATAACAGCATATGTCGGATTATATGAGACCGTACATCACGAATCAGCCGTAAAGTCGGCCCGGTCAATTTTGTTTAATTTCGTTTTTAGAAAATATATAACATAAGCTTTAAAATGGTATTATCATTTGAATTCAAACGATATCCAGAAGTGGGGTTATGGTTTGTTGAACTCTGCTCCTTCAACAGAATGGTACTTTTTTTTTTTTTTTTTTTTTTTTTGAAGTTTTTTATTCCCTGTTCTTGGAACTGGTGGAAGGGAGAAAAAACATACACAATGGGCCACCAGTTCCCAACGATCATGAATTAAAACATAATATTATAGTCAACATTTTTAAGAACAGGTACAAAGGACAATCACAAAAGAGACAAAGACGATGGACAAAGAGAACGTTCACTCTTACAAACAAAACACAAGCACAAGTCTTGTGTCAAACAAGTGCACACATTACTTGGTTACACCTATCTTGATCCTGCCATAATCAGTTTTTTTTTGGTACTTTTTTTGGTTCTACATGTACGTGTCTCTTTTTCCACATTGCTGGTAATAAATATAAAACAGTCATAATTGGCGGTCATTTCAAATCATCCCCAAGTCAACGAGGTTCAGGAATGTCCTCTCATACCTAGACAAAATACAATGCTTTGTAACCCACCACTTGAACAGGATTTAGCAAAAGCAAACAAAGATTAGAGCTATTTAAGGATTCTATAGAAATAGGTAAGCCTATTATATCTTCAGCAATAGGATTATTGATTATTAACCCGCGCTATCAAATCAGAAACATGTCGCACCAAATTGAGGTACCTTCACGCACATTTTTTTACACTGTAACTCAGAATACAATTTGCCGACTTTACGGCTCATTCGTAGTGTACGGCCACATATAAACGTTTTGTAGAAAAAAACCACAACATTTTAACATATTGTGTTCTCTAAACATGGGTGTCTTTTATGAGCAAAGAAGCTTGTGGTTTCCTACTTGACATGTTAGGTCGCAGAACGAACTCTGGACATGCTAGAGATGTTTGCATGGTCTGTGCTCGAAGTGTTTTCCGCCCAGGCCAACTCAAGCACCTGTTGAGCGTCTGAATGGCCCATAAATGAAGATGTTTTGTTTGTTTTTTGTTTGTCTATTTGTTTGTTTGTTTGATAAGTTCCATGTTTCACGTGAGTTTTCTGAGGAGATTTATTTAGGTGTAATATGTTTATATAGACAAATCCAGCGAGCCAAGTCATGGTCAGGATTTGGTTGGCCATTACTGGGTCCCCGCAGCACCAAACTCGTGCATGGTGTTGTGACTGCCCAATTGGGTGGATTTAATAAAGCCGTTTAAAATTCGATGTTAGATTCTTTTGTGTTGTAAACTGTCATCATTCTTTTGTCTACGTGTAACACTGGTGATAGAATGCAGTTTAAAATACCCTCCAAGGCCTCATTATTTCACATTTTAGGTGAGATGGAGCCGACGGGGACCCAGCTATGGCTGCCATTGAGGTGTAGGAATGCGTGAAATTGGATTCGTCTACAGAGGCAATTTATTATCAATCATCGGTTCTTATTATTTACTATATTTTATAGGACTGAATTGTACGCATGTTTGTATTTGATGGAGGGAGGTTTGCTCTGACAATATTTGGTATATATACATGTAGGTAGCTCATTCAGATTGAAATTATTTAGAAAAAGGTTGTGAAAGATTCTTTCCAGTTGGGAAAGATCATTCATTTCAACTTGATGTCGTAATCGTATCCAGTTATTTTGCAAGAGTTCATTAGTATTATCGTAGGTTTTATTTATTTTCTTTGGGTTTGTACTTTGGATTCTGAAATCGTTCTGTGTATATAGCATCGGTTTATCATTTTTTCGATTATTCTTAATATTTTGACTTTGACTGGATGAAACTGGGTTCAAATTTCCAGAAAAATACAGCTCTAATTAAATTTTAATTACTGAACTATAATGTTTTTGCCAATAAAATTTTATAGCTCAATCGCAATCCAACAAGTTGACCTAACATTAAGGGGGTCATTTGGAGGGGGGAGGCAAAGGATCGAAACCCTTATTTTGCACATTTTCGATTTTCTTACAATTGCAGTCACAATATTCAAAGACTATAGCTTCAATCTAAACAAATATTTTTATATTTCACATTTTTGTCATGTAATTTAAATGCGTTTGGTGTTTGCTGGCTTAGCTTTGAGTCTGCACAGTCCCCAGCAAACACACAACGTTTTACAGAAAAGGTTTGAATGTCGGGTTATGTAGGCTAAAGGGTATAAAAACGTTTTAATAACATTCATAAAACATTTTTTTAAACGTGATGCAAAACATTCTAACAGAATGTTATTTCACTATCGACAAAATATTTTGCAAAAATGTTTGTCTACAATATTTTACAATAACGTTTTAAAAACGTATTCATTATCTTTATATAACCCAACGTTTAAATGTTATTAAACCGTTTTGAACTTTTTAAACAATTTTATGTTTGCTGGGTCAAGCTCAACAAATATGCATTTGTCTATCATGATGATGTCAATGTTTTCATTTACTGAGGGCCAAGGTTCTGAAAATACAAACAACGTTTTGTTTGGGTGTCTTCTGTAGTGTTTGTATACCTCGTACCTTAGAAACAATCCATAGATTTTTATCTGTATTTTGTTATTTATTCCCATAGACGGACGGGGTTTCCTGAATATGTCAGGTTTGTAGGTTGTTGAGCCCACTGTCTGATCAACCGAATATGCACGCGATGTAGGCCTATAATATTGTGCACAAAAAGTATCTGGATTTCCAGGTTTGCTTCTTAAAAAGCGACTGGAATTCCAGTTTCCAATCAGTGCTATTGGAAAAAGCTTGGAATGCAATTAAACATATATATTATGACGTTAAACGCCAAAAGCTCCAACGGAGCTCCATAACACATATACCGGTATACTATATATATATAAAATCACGCTTTTCTCCGAAATGAGCCTCTCAAATTTAGGATTTTTGATTGTGAACTATTTTTGCTGGATTTTTTTCGTATTTAGACACTTTAAAAGTCTGGATTTCCAGCAAACATAACTAGTCAAAAAGTCCGGAAAGGCTGAACTCCTCTATAGGGGTGTGCATCTATTTTTTGTAACGAGCTCATTACAGCTGACAGATCAACTCTCGCTGGCTGTGCTCCTAATTAGTGTGTTTCGCGGAGAAAAGTCTATGCAAATGTTTGTCACTTTTGAAACGTTTCCTTTTTCATACATATTGGTATAGGTTCAAGTTGGGAAAATAAAGTCGCATTGTGCCATATCAAAATACGCAGACCAGGGTGTGTCCAACTTCCGAAACTGACAAAGTTAATAATATTGTGATTATGAAATAGATGGAGTTGATGAACCAGTTTCCTAAATTTAGCGGAGGTGTTAATAAACCCACTGTCTGAGTATGACAACACCGTGTTTACAAAAATGATCGAATTCAGAACACCTTTTTAATCATCCCGATTATTACTATCATTTTATACTTGCTATATGTATTTATATATAGGTGAAGTATCCACACCCTCTTTAATTTCGACCGACAAAAATTTCAAGACAAAAATGAGACTGTAGCCGAAATAATTTATCGAATAACTCGAAGCGTGTAACTGAAGACTTCATTATGATGCAGTTTACGTATGTCATTTTTTCAACATTTTTGTTTTCAAATAAAAGCTCATCTCTAAGGGCATCTGAATTGAATTACAAGATGTCAATACTTCATTTAGAGATGAACGTCTCGTTCATTTTAACATTTTTTCAAAGAAACTTGATCACCAAATTGTTACGGCAAACTATATTGATTCAATGAAAAATTTTCAATGTAAACATCAGATGAATTCATGATCAGAGGAATTGCTCATGTCAGCCCGAGTGCCCCTTTTTCTAAAAGATGAAATTTCGTAAAACGGCATCGCGCCATCGTTTACAAAAATAACTTATCGAAACATGTTGCATAAAATTTGTTTTAGAAAACACACAAAAAAGACAAAAAATTATTCAAGTCGATTTGATTATGTTGTACCCCGTTATAGGACCACCGACGAAAACACACAAAAAACCCATACAAGCATATAGTGTTTTCTGTGAAAGCTAAATTAATTCTATCCAAGCGTAAATATGCCAATACAATAGATTGATCTTAGAATAATACTTGTTTATATACGCTTGGATCCGTGATTTATTTGCACAAACTCCATAATGACGCCTGGATTAATGTAGCTTTCATCAGAAGCACGCTATATGCTTGTAGACGAGGTTTTACGGTATGTCATTTCATTTCAAAGCGTGTGTTTCCAGAACTTTGGCAACCTGATAACAGAAGTCCACACGGGCGTATTATGTTTGACTTATGTTTATCTGTATCTATATACATATACATAAACAGTCATCGTATTTTTATGTAGAGATTTTATGTTATTTTTCTGGGTCTCAACGATACGTATGTCATTAGAATGTCATATATGCAAATATTGACATAAACCATTTGATACAACAATCAACAAAATAAATAAACAAGCTACATTTCGAAATTCTGTAAGGACGTTGCAATACTTGTCGTGAATGGGTTTTTTGATGAGATTCGATATTGGATAAGAACTATAGGCCTATTTACAGAGAACCCCCTTAGACATCTTTGGGTCATTAACAAATCCGAAATTTGTGATGTTTAAAAACGAAAAAAGTCCTAATTTTTTTAATGTTGAGAGATTTGTAAATATACAACGAAATTCTGTAAATTTAAGAGAAAAATTACATTATCAATATTTTTGGGAAAAAGAGTGGTTTTGGGGGACAGGAGAACAACGCGCATGGCTAATGAGCTATACCTGCGTTGGAAACAAGGGGATCAGTGTGGCCGCTTTATCTCCGTTTTCCCTTATATTAGTGGACTTCTCCATCCCTCGGAAAACATGCAGGAACATTTTGCCCGACATTTTGGTGAGGAAAACAAAGAAATAACAGGTTCATTGGTACGTGGTGAGGATTGCTCCCGTCACCCATTTTCAGTGACTGCCCCCCCCTGACGCTTAATTTTTTTCTGCAACCATAACGGGACGCAAATATGTTATAACCCATAGGAACACATAGGAAAGGTTTAGGGTTAGGGTAAGTGTTAGGGTTAGGGTAAGTGTTAGGGTTAGGATTTAATAAAATTTTGCGTCCCGTTATGGTTGCAGAAAAAAAAAACGCTCCCCGGACATGCCGGAGAACATGCACGGTGGTCATACTGAAGTGACAGGAAAATAAAAATAAAATGCTCACGTGGATAATGGCGTTGAAAAAATGTTTGGACAATGATAGTCTAGTCACTCATCCTCGTCACCCTTTTCCCCGACAGTTTCAACATTTTTAAAAAGGACATGCCATATAAGTATGAATGACATTTTATCAGTTAGCAGCCTGGACAACCGATTCTTTAGAAATGCTTAGTCGCGCTAAAAGTCGATCGATACATGTTAAAATCAGCACAATTCAGAGATACACCTTTTTGCTATGAAATTAATTTTCTCGGTCTAATATAAAGCAATATTTTTTTTTCTTCAGTAATGTCAGTTAAAAACTTGGTGCTTGGATATATATATTTTTTTTAAATCCTGGTGTTAAAATTAAGCATCAAATTGTGTCTTTTAGTGTGATATTTTTGATTTTTATAGGCCTTGAGTTCGCCTGCGAGCTTTTTACGGAATTGTTTTTTTAGCGTCTCAAACTAATATAGTTTGCTAAAGAAAGATATTTCCCACCTCTGTAACGCACATCGTGTGGGTCTATATATTATAGTTTTGTCAGAATTTGCGTTTTTATTTTACGCTTTTTCCCTTCATGCTCCGAAAATGTCAAACTTAGTACTTTTATCTCGTGAGCAACCAGCAGAAATAGTCGATATTTTCATTGTTGTCATCCAGGGCAATTTTCCATTGAAAAGCATATTGCCCGACCAGCGATTTAGTAGCCCAAATCCCCAATTGGCTTTTCTGGTAAATGAGGTGAATTTTAAAAATTTGCTCCCGTGATAGCCTGCAATTTCAATTTATATGGATTCCATGATTATGAAAACCATTTTGTCTGTCTGTTTGTTTGTTTACCTAGGTTAGTCCGTATTTTCTCTTAAAAGAGACGCACGCTTGAGGTCCACGGGAAAATCCACGGTCCAAACCTAGAAAAATTAGCGTGTTATTATACGGAATTGGTTTATCAGCGTCTCAAACTAATATAGTTTGCTAAAGAAAGATATTTCCCACCTCTGTAACGCACATCGTGTGGGTCTATATATTATAATCTTCTGTCCCTCCTATCTCCAGGTGAATTTTGTATGACCTACCCCCCCCCATCGCGGGTTGCCATTTTCATGACACCCTTCAGACTTGTGTTCGGGTTTGTTTTTAATTTGACATGTAGGCGTGTACCTAAATGTATAGCTATGCTATATATTATTATGTAATATCATGTGCATGCAGGCTATGGGGTGGGGTGGGTGCAGAGGTGTGTGAGGTGGGTAGTGGGGGTGTATGTAGGGAAACTTTGGGGTGGTACTCAACACACTTTAACCATGACTTCCAATGCAAGGCTTATTGTTGCCGCAACTTTTTTTTTTTTCTTATGGTTATTTATAGGTTTTTATAAACTTCCATGTTTAACCTGGTATTGTTTTGGCTGCTTCATTAGGGCCTATGACTTTCGGTGGGTTTCCAAAAGCAGTTTCAAACAAACACAAACAAAAGGCACCATACCCAGTCACACAATTGAAACACTACGTCAAGTATTAACATCCAAGTTATTCTGTTTTTAGGTAAGCAATTTTAAATAATTGCTTGAACAGGTTTTGTTAAAAACAAAAACCTGACAGAGGGAGAAGAGAGGAAGAGATGGAGAATCCATACGATATGCAATACCATACGATTATATTCAATAAGCCTGGCAAATATTGTCTATTTGGGCCCCGCCCCTCCCCCAAGTGCAGGGAAATTTGGTGGATTTGGGCCACCGCCCCATACAGGCTTACCCCCCTCCCTTGGAAAAAATCCCAGCTACGCGGCTGTGATCAGTAGGATCGCTATTAGGTCTGGGAATTTCGTTGCTATATTGAAGTTCTGGCAACACTGTACCCATGCCGGTATTCCTATTAAACCCAGGGATATCGATCCACAATGCTAGTATTAGCTTTTGATTTCACGCGTTGATTTTGAAATTTTTCAGGCGGGAATAAAAATGATGAAATCAAAACGGAAATTCTGACAAAACTATGATATATCGCTCACGGTGATGTGCGTTAGAAAGTTGGGAAAAATCCTTCATTAGCGAACTATATTACTTTGAAAAGCTAAAAGGTTGATCCAAAAAAGGCTCGCGGGCAGAGTTTAAGCCTATCAAAATCGAAAATCTTACACGAAATGACTGAATTTCACGCCTAAGTTTAACACTAGGATTTGAAAAAAAATACAGTATCAAGCACTACAATTTGACCTGACATTTACTGAAAAAATGAAAATGATTGCTTTTTATTTGGCCGAGAAAATAAATTTTACATTGAAAAGTTGTAACTCAAAATTTAGCTCATTTCAACACCAAATTCGATCGTTTGTATTGCCTCATTAAATGACTGAGTGAGTCTTGCAGAACAAAAGAATCGGTTGTCCAGGCTGCTAACTGTTATAAAACAAGTTATCAGCAATGATTCAATTACATCCGGATTGTCAAAACACAACTTGACAAATCATCTCGACATCATATCGGTAATGCCGAACATTGATTTCACAGTAGTCGTAATCTTAACTGTCGAAAGTAGATACCACAGCAATACCATGAATACAATCGTGTATAATATCACAATGTCACCTTCTTGTACAAAAAAGGAAGAAAACTCTTGATAAACCGCCAATACTTCCGATGCTAAGAGGAAATAATCAAATATACGCCATGAATCCGGGGGGTGCACTCGACTTTGAAAGTGACGGGGATGTGCGGACAGCAGTTCGAAACTTGGGGTCTTTTGGTGAGAGCCTAGACACCAAAAAATGGGATCTTTCGGTGAGAAGGCCCTCAAAAAGGGGGTCTTTCCGTGAGACTGGGGAAATTTTACCAAATAGGGGGGTCTTTCTGTGAGACGTGGTACATTTTTGGGTCAAAATATAAAAGTTGATACAAAATTGTCAGAAAGTCATCAAAAACGGGGTCATTCGGTGAAAGATTATCAGAAATTTGTCAAAAATTCTTGAAAAAAGGGGTCTTCTGGTGACAGGAAAACAAAAAAGGGGGTCATTGGGTGAGAGGGAGTTCAGCCAAACAAAAAAGGGGGGGGGTCATTGGGTGAGAGGGAGTTGAAAATGGGGGTCAGTGTGGCCGCACATCCTCGTCACCCAATTTTAGTGAGGCCCTCTCCGGGCCATGATCATGATGATAGTTTAGATTTTCAGATACTTTTGCCATTTTCGTCAAAATTTCCCCTTGAAAGCCATATTACCTCCGGCCCCATGCACTGCTTTATGTTTTACCAATAGAGCCTTTCCGATTTGAATTGGTATACAAACTGAGGTTCGAACCTACACCCGTGTGACTGAGTTGAGATCATGAGTCGAACCCGTATCGCAGCGTCACCTTGATGCCATCTGAGTATATAGTGATATTCAACAAAATAACTGCGCAGTGGTCATGGGGTACGTCTCTTCCCATCGAAGCTCCATTGATAATTCCCAAAAACGGCCAGTTCCCCATTAATCAGGCTCAGCAGGGAATAACTCACGGTACGTTTCTGCAAACTAATTGACACGTGATCTTTATATAGAAGTTGACTTCTCCTACGCCAAGTCCAAAGCTGCTAATTTCACGTTGGACGCGTCCATATTTTTTGTGTTTTTTTGGAGATGTCCTTAACATTTTAGTTAAAAAAGTAAAAAATAATATTAACGTCCCCGCCCGCACCAATTTTGACGCCGCACCTATTTTTTTTATTTGTTATTAAAAAAAGTTCTAAATAAATATTTCACACCTATTTTTGTTTGTGTATATCATTTTCAACTATTTCTCAATGAAAGTGCATGTACTATGAAACATAACTACTATATACTACATAAATGTGATCAAGGTATGCATTATAGCAGCCATTTTATACATGCCGGCCATCTTGGAAAAAACAATAACAAAAAAAAAATAAATAAATAAACAAACAACAAATAGTAAGGGCCTCCCTCACCGATTTATAAAACAATCCGTACGATAAACACGTTACTTTTTTTACTTGACCTTGTACTTTCTTGTTACTACTATTACATCACCAAAAAATAAAGAAAAGGTAAAAAATGTGTCATTTATTCCCCGCTATATAAAAAATTCAAAAGCAGACTATTTCTCTTTGAACACCTTTCCGAACATCAGGCGCCTATGAAATGACGCTATATTTATGACGTGTCGAAGTGAAGTTCAGCTTTGATTTCCTGAATACATGACACGTGGAACTTTCATCGTTTGAACACCTCGAGGTGTTCTTAAACTGCCAAAAAACTGGTGTTCAAAAACAAAGATGTCAATGGTGTCATCAAAATTTAAACTGTAGAATTGCCACATATTTATATCTCGCTATTTGACCTTGAATTTGAATTTCAAATGGGGTCTCGATCTCCTGAATGGGTTACCTGGGATGAGTTACTACATGTGGAAAATTAAGGTCATGTCTTCTAAGGGAATAGCCCAATGACTTATAAATATTGAGAAGTATTTTCTTCTATGAATACGTATTAGGTGATGTTCAAAAGGTGTTAGACCTAATATGAATGCGTCCAAAGTTTTCTGTGAAATTTGCAAATGAAGGAGGCACTTCCATCAGTTTTGTCGCGAAAAATGCCCGTTTTATAGTGTTTTTTTACCCATTATTTTTAAATTGATGTTGGTAGGGAACCAATAGCACTCTGTTATTAGTATAATTAAGGGATCTAAAATGAGCGTTTATTGGGTTTCGACAGTATTTTTTGTGGGACCTGAGAGCACCCCAGACCTATCGAATTGCATTCTGAATACGAAGCATGTCTTTCTGATATCAAATAATTTTTCATTTTTTGAAAATCACAATATAATACAAATTTTATGACAAATTATAAAAATTTGATATTTTTCAAATTTTTGATATAATACAGTCCTCGAAGTAAATTATATAAATCTAATGATATATTCTTAAAGTGTATGTAGCAGGGAGGAAAAGCCGACGGTCAATTGAAAATTTTGACCTTTCATATTGAAGATATGGATTTTTTTTCCCCAAAAGACCTAATTTTTTTGGTGTTTTGGGAAAAAAATCCATATCTTCAATACCAAAGGTCAAAATTTTCAATTGATCGTCGGCTTTTCATCCCACCTAAATACACTTTGAGTATAAATCATCAGATTTATAAAGTTTACTTCAAGTACTGTTAAATATCAAAAATATCAATTTTTAATGATTTGCCATAAAATGTGTATTAAATTGCGAATTTCAAAAAATCAAAATTATTTGATATCAGAATGACATTCTTCGTATTCAGAATGCAATTCGATATGTCTGATGTGCTCTAATGTCCCAAAATAAATACTGTCCAAACGTTCATACCCCAGCCCTTAAATAGGTGAATGTATTGGCCTTGATCTTGGTGATGTTTTCATGTTTGTTATCATCACATGATCATAACAATAAGGAAACGATTTAATACCACAGGAACCGTTTCTGGTTTGGTCCCGGTGCTGGTACGAAATTAACGTATTATTTTGTACCAAGAAATTGTGGCTAGGGCCGGAAAGCGTAGTATACCATGCAACCGGAACAAATTCTACAGCCGAGAATAGTGCTAACCAGTGTCAGTAGCGCGACTTTTAAGGTAAAGGCACTCTTTTTTTTCTCGATGCTATTTTTAGTGTACGGTGCACTTACCCCAGATACCGCAATTTTTAGTCGACGCCTACAACTATGATATAATAATGCATGCTTTACCATATAATGCAATCCACGGATTGTTCAAAATTCTCACTAAAAACCCTTTTATTATCACAATCAATTCAGACAGTAAAATATATGCCTAGATAATAGAGAATTCATTTCACGTTCATTCAAAAACGGCCTGTAATTTAGGCCTATAATGTGTTGGCTATATCACCCAAAAATATATGTTTATAATGACCCCAGAAAATAACTCATTAATTTTAAGCATTATGACGACGAGCGGGTATTTTTGTTTCCAACAGACACATTTCTAAACATTTATCATCCAATAGAATTTAGATACCATGTAAGCATCACTCGAAGACCCCAATTTTGGTTCACTAATTGCTTTATTTTTAAGGAACAGCATTATTTAAGGTACCCCGAGCCTTCAGGTTATTACTATAACGAACGCGAATCCAATAGCAGCCAAGGAATACTTTTGAAACCAATTTAATCTTGATAAACTGACAACCTAGTAGATAGAGCTAAACTGTAATTCGACGAAAATATACAATGTAAATCAAAATCTGATTATAGATTATTTTAAGGTGTAAATTTTGAGACATTATTCAAGATGTTATATTTAGGCTAAGGCGACGAAAAAAAGAAATCATGTTCTACGGGCGGACGGACCTTTCAAGTTGGGTCGGTCGGTCGGCCTTTTTTTTTTTTTTTTTTTTGAAATGACCAAAAAATCACTAAAATCTGTAAATAATTTGCAATTTGAGAAAATACCAAAAAAAAAAAATTTTGTTCCTGAAATTTCCGAAATTTGGGTCGGCATTCATTTGTACAGGAAAATTTTTTTCCCCAATTTGTTCAAAATCTGGGTCGGTCGGGCCCGTAGAACAGGGTTTTCTTTTTTCGTCGCCTAAAGCCGAATTTATACTTGATCGGAATATACTTTCAGAATTAAATGAATCGCGCGCATGTTCAGTGTGCAAAAGTTATTTATTTATTTATTTATTTATTTATTTATTTATTTATTTATTTATTTATTTATTTATTTATTTATTTATTTATTTATTTATTTATTTATTTATTTATTTATTTATTTATTTATTATAAATTAGGTCGCGATGTTTATATTAAGGTAAAGTATTATAGTAGCAGATATTACTGCTATCTTCAGTAGATAGCAATTCCATGGGCATGGCGTGTGCACGTTGACAGTGTGGCAAATGAATAAATAAATAAATAACGAATAAGTAAATTAATTAATTAATTAATTTTAATTAATAATTAATTAGGTCACGATGTTTATAATAAGGCTAAAAATGATTATCGCCAGTAGCAAGATCTTGCTGTCTTCAGTAGATAGCAGTCCAATAAATAGAGAATTGACATGGTAAGTAAATTCATTCATTTATTTATTTATTTAGTTATTTCTTCATTAATTGCTTAATTGATTTTAATTATTTATTTATTTATTTATTTATTTATTTATTTATTTATTTATTTATTTATTTATTTATTCATTCATTCATTCATTCATTCATTCATTCATTCATTCATTCATTTATTTATTTATTTATTTATTTATTTATTTATTGATAATAATTTATGTCGCAATGTTTATGTTAAGGTCAAGTAATTATCGTTAGTAGCAAGATATTACTGCTATCTTCAGTAGATAGCAATTTCCTACAGAATTGGCATGGCGTGTGCACGTTGACAGTGTGGCAAATGAATAAATAAATAGATGAATAAATTAATGAATTGATTAATTAATTTTAATTAGTAATTAATTAGGTGGCAATGTCTATATTAAGGCAAAATAATTATCACCAATAGCAAGATATTACTACTGTCTTCAGTAGATAGAAGTCCAATAAATAGAGAATTGGTATGTAAATTTATTTATTTATTTATTTATTTGTTTATTTATTTACTAATTGTTATTTAATTAATTATTTATTTATTTATTTATTTATTTATTTATTTATTTATTTATTTATTTATTTATTTATTTATTTATTTATTTATTTATTTATTTATTTAAGAATAATTGGCATGGAGTGTGCACGGTAGACAGTGTGGCATGTTTTTCATAGCTTGTATCATATGATGTGTTTAATGTGTTTACTAGGTTTCCAAAAAACGATTATAAAAAACAATTATAAATGTACATATATATGTGTGTATAACAAATGGAGGCTGTGCCTAGGAGAAAAATTTAATACGATTAAGTAATCACGCATAGGAGGAGGATGTACAATTTCCTCAGCTTGAAAAGTAATAAGCAAGATAGATACAGACATGGTGAAATAAACGTAAACATCGTCATTCTATTCTCGGAAAATAGTGATGATCTGGGTGTACAGTTGATATAACATAAACGCCGGCGGTAATTTTGAAATCAGATGGCGAGACTATTAAAAGCGACACGTCTTATTGGTTTTTAATAGGTGGGACCGTCGACCGTCTTAAAGTGCTCTAGCGCTCGCAGATATTGCAGTTCATATTTCGCGAAAATGAATTATAATTCATTTAAAAGATGGAAAGGCTTAAGACTGAAAGAACTAAAATGCTGTTTGTCTGTGATAAATGCTTCATGATATTTTTGTATATTTTAAAACTTAACATATAACTGCATTACGGTGTTTTCATAATATCGTAGGTCTATTACTTTTTAGTATATTAATTAACCCTTATAGTTCTGATTTTTCTTTAAAATTCAAAAATTTCAGAATTGTACATTTTCATGACCATATTTGGAATCAGCATGAAAAATACATAAGAATGAGTACAAACAAGCCTAGTATTGGTTCAGTGATTCTTGAGATAGCTTTTGATATTTTAAGAAAATGATTTTTTTTGCAACTTATTTGTAGTTTTCTTGACTTTTTAATACGCCTCTTTTGACGTAGATCCGCTGAGCTGTTCATTATCTAATTAATGTGGGCCCTTAGGACTTTTACATAGACTGCCATCATACATGATGCTTAAGATATCAAGTAGCGATCCAAGAGTATAGTTAATCAAGTTACTGCTATTAGCGAGTCGACTGTAAAACATTTATTCGAAAAGAAAGTTCTTCTTAGAATGACTGAGGCAGATTTCAGATTTTGCGATTTTCACGCCATTTGAACATATTATTAGTAGTGTAAAAACCTCTTTCATTTTGTAGCACTAAGTTTGTATTCTCATAAACATCTGAAGAAAGACTAAGTGATTTTTAATTGAATCAATTGATATTAATCACGGGTACCCTCCAAATGGTAAGATCAAGTTTGAGTATACAGTGTGTTCCAATAATAATTACCGTATTCTTTTATTTTGTTATTAGTATAACTCTAAATACTGGAAGCTGGAGTCACAAAATTGAAAAATGAACTTGTAGAACAATATATTTCCTACATAAATTTAATACTGCAAATGCGTTCGATTTGGTGCAGTGGTAACAAAAAACGAATGATTATGTAATGCATAGGCCTATCACACGACAGCTTATTCTAAGTTTGACCATGAGCCTCTTCATAATTGCTCATTCCGATCAGACTGTTTGATGACGGCGCTTTTTCGTACATTATAACTCTTTCGTTTATCTTGTCGATTTATTCCCAGAGTTCTATTACTAGCTTTTACTTCTATCGCATGTATTAAACATACTCAACGAATTGCCTCTTGGGAAAATGTTAAATAAAGCATCAAAACTGCAATTGCTTCGTAGCAGTTAATGTGCCCTTAATGTATCCAACTTATTCATACAATTTAAACATTTTCTTATTGTTCAGCCTAACAACCCCTCTCCCTATAAAAATGACGATGAGCATGGTATAACATAGGACAGATGACATGTCTGGCTGTATTCAGACATGTCTTCATTAGTTTGAAACTATTTCAATGATCATGATGATAATTATGTTGCAATTTATATGATGCATTACAATATTCAAAGGTCTTTAAAAGATATCGTTCATTTTAAAAAAATCCATTTTGTTTTTCGTTTGGGTTGTGTAAACTTATTTGCACAACACACTTTATTATTTAGGCACATAAATGCAAAATACCTAGATATTCATCTAAAACGAATAATAACGCCAAGTTACTCAATTAAATGACTTAAATTATGAAATGGCTTGACAAACTTGGAATGAACCGCTATACCGTAAAACCTCGTCTACAAGCATAATGAAAGCGTATTTAATACGAAACAAGCGTAAATATACAAATACATTAGATTGGCCTTACAATAATACTTGTTTGTATATGCTTGGAGCTGTAATTTATTTGCTCAAATTCCATAATGGCGCCTGGAATAATTTAGCTTTCATCAGAAGCACTCTATATGCTTGTAGACGAGGTTTTACGGTATAATACCAGAGTCTCCAGAGAAGATGAGAATAGATTCTCATCTTCTTTGGTGATACGCGTTCTCATCTTCTCTGGTGATACGCGTTACATAATAAGCAATTTCTTTCTATATATAACCACTCGGAATCAAACGCAATTTGCGCTGATAATATAATGTAGGGAACAGATTGTACTACCAGTTCCTTTTTTAGTCTTGTGATTCCAGTATGTACTTGTGGATTTATAACAAAATAAAAACACGGTATTTTTTATTGGGACAAACTTGTGTAGGATTCCAGGTAAAACTGGTCTACCGAATTATAAAAGGCTCATAATTAGAATCAAAGCGTACGCGACACCGGTTGACAGTTCAAATGAAGCTAGCCGATTGTCGGAGAGCTTTTGCTAAGTCTTATAAATTAAAGTTAATCGATTTTAAATTTGTGGTTTTATTCATTCCATGCGTGAAAATTGAAGTTTTAATCATTCCCAAATAAATCGGTAGCACGTTTTTTGATACTGGTAATGTCCGCGTGTGATTTATTTCTGGGAAATGTTGTTACCGTGGTTACGGGTAAACGGAAACACGCCTTTCAATCTTCATTATTTATCGGTTCATCGGGAGGGCGAGGGCGAGGGCGATAATGATTTTAATGAAGAAGTTGCCTTTAAAAGGATGAATATTTGAGAGATGTAACTTTATCGACAGTGTAAATAAAATGTCTGCTTCGTCAATATTATGGTGCATTCTATAAGAGCTGCGGTTATACTTTTCTGCGTAGTGTTGAATGCAGTGCAGAGATATACATCGTGTTGTTGCTTAGCAAAGTTCCAAGTATTATTGGCATTACTACTACTATCTTCAGTAGATAGCTGGTGTAGGTCCTCGTGTAGTCTAGCGTCGGTTTCATCATGTTCTGGTTCCGGTGCGTCATGCAATAGGTGAGTACTTCCTGTGTGATGACTATGAGAGAGATGGAAGGGGGGAGGGGGGGGGGGGGAGAATGAGAGGGAAAGGAGCAGTGGCGTAGCTAGGGCTTGTGGCGCCCAGGGCTAAGGATACATAATGCCCCCCCCCCCTCCGATTCTTGAAACAATTGCGCACAAAAATAATTGCACAAATAGGGCCTACCACTAATTAATTTTGGTTATAATGAAGTAATAAACATCAGTCTTAAATTGATATTTCAAATGGTTTTGTGCTGAAATGACCGTGAAGCGCGCGAAAATTTGAATTTCATCGCATGGAGGGGCGCAGAATCGATGCTGAATTGGTCACGCGGCGCCCTTCTAAGGGTGACGCCCAGGGCACGTGCCACATCTGCCCCCCTTGCTACAGAGACAGAGAGAGATGGTGGTAAAAGTATACCTTCTATATTTAGCCTAGCCATTGATCAGTAGATAGTATACTGCTATCTTCAGTAGATAGTATACTGATATCATCAGTAGATAGTATACTGCTATCTTCAGTAAATAGTATACTGCTATCTTCAGTACATAGTATACTGCTATCTTCAGTAGATAGTATATGCTATCTTCAGTAGATAGTATATGCTATCTTCAGTAGATAGTATATGCTATCTTCAGTAGATAGTATACTGCTATCTTCAGTAGATAGTATACTGCTATCTTCAGTAGATAGTATACTGCTATCTTCAGTAGATAGTATACTGCTATCTTCAGTTGATAGTATACTGCTATCTTCAGTTGATAGTATACTGCTATCTTCAGTAGATAGTATACTGATATCTTCAGTAGATAGTATACTGCTATCTTCAGTAGATAGTATACTGCTATCTTCAGTAGATAGTATACTGCTAATGTCTGCTATCTTCAGTAGATAGTATGCTGCTAATGTCTGATATCTTCAGTAGATAGTATACTGCTAATGTCGGCTATCTTCAGTAGATAGTATACTGCTAATGTCGGCTATCTTCAGTAGATAGTATACTGCTAATATCTGCTATCTTCAGTAGATAGTATACTGCTGTCTGCTATCTTCAGTAGATAGTATACTGCTAATGTCTGCTATCTTCAGTAGATAGTATACTGCTAATGTCTGTTATCTTCAGTAGATAGTATACTGCTAATGTCAGCTATCTTCAGTAGATAGTATACTGCTAATGTCTGCTATCTTCAGTAGATAGTATACTGCTAATGTCAGCTATCTTCAGTAGATAGTATACTGCTAATGTCGGCTATCTTCAGTAGATAGTATACTGCTAATGTCTGCTATCTTCAGTAGATAGTATACTGCTAATGTCTGCTATCTTCAGTAGATAGTATACTGCTAATGTCTGCTATCTTCAGTAGATAGTATACTGCTAATGTCTGCTATCTTCAGTAGATAGTATACGGCTAATGTCGGCTATCTTCAGTAGATAGTATACTGCTAATGTCTGCTATCTTCAGTAGATAGTATACTGCTAATGTCTGCTATCTTCAGTAGATAGTATACTGCTAATGTCAGCTATCTTCAGTAGATAGTATACTGCTAATGTCGGCTATCTTCAGTAGATAGCATACTGCTAATGTCTGCTATCTTCAGTAGATAGTATACTGCTAATGTCTGCTATCTTCAGTAGATAGTATACTGCTAATGTCAGCTATCTTCAGTAGATAGTATACTGCTAATGTCAGCTATCTTCAGTAGATAGTATACTGCTAATGTCTGCTATCTTCAGTAGATAGTATACTGCTAATGTCTGCTATCTTCAGTAGATAGTATACTTCTAATGTCTGATATCTTCAGTAGATAGCATACTGCTAATGTCTGCTATCTTCAGTAGATAGTATACTGCTTATATCTGCTATCTTCAGTAGATAGTATACTGCTATCTTCAGTAGATAGTATACACAATATTGACTGCTCATCAGGGAAATGGTATGTTTATTTGTTCTCCTTTTTTGACCTTTTGCTCCTTTTTGGCAAAACTCCTGTCTCATGCCTGATTTTGGATTTGTGATATGTAGAAGAGTAGGTTTCAAAATATGAAACCTTTTTATGACAAGGTAAACATAGATAATAATAAAAATGCCTAAGGCTGCGTTCACATAGAAGTATACTATTCGGGTATACGGTGCACGTTTTGCAGGTTCACGCGTATAGCTTAAATCGAGCAAGGCAATTTCATAGTACCGGGTCACATAAGGCTACGATCGCATAGAAGTATACTATTCGGGTATACGATGCACGTTTTGTAGGTGCACGCGTATAGCTTAAATCGAGCAAGGTAATTTCATAGTACCGGGTCACATAAGAGCTATTCGAAAAGGCCGTATGCCTGCGTTTAGTATAGTATAGTGGGAATCGCGCGTGTTCAATTTTAGTGCAGCGTATACCGTCCAAATTTTAAAAACCTAAACCATATGTGGGTAAATTCATTTTTGTGTCAGTTCCTGCAGAACTGACACCTTTAGTACAGGTTTGACGATCACGTGACAATTCGGATCATCATATCGAAATATCACGTGGGTAAAAATATCAATATCGATATCAATACTATTCGTCAATTCAGCCCCAAACCAATTCGCCCACATGCTAATTCGAACCCTGTATATTGATGTACAAAAAAGTTGGCCAAATTTAACTATTTCGTGATTTTCTCCATAACCGTTGTTTTTACACCAAATCTGTATATTTAGATGCCTTGATGTCTTGCATTCGGTCACAAACCAATTCGTTGTACTTTGTGCACTTAACCCTCTATCTTTTAAACCAAATATCCTAAAGAGTCGTGTGATATGTCGAACTTTTCCTCAGGTCATAAAGAACAAAACAAGTCGCGTTCGCGTATCTGTACGTAGGGGGGTACCAGGGAATAAACAACACGAGCTTCCGGTGAGCTGCCGGTCCTAGGAAATGGAATATTACTGATAAATATATAAAGATGGCAAAACCAGTAAACCAGTTTAAGTTACAAATAAAAAAAGTCTAATAAAAAATTACATCTAATATTTAGGCATTATTTAATGACCTCACCCATCCCCACCCATCTCCACCCCAACTATCAACTTCTTCTGTGAACTGTGGAATGTCTATATGAAATGTTATAAATATTTATATTGCTTCTTTCTTTGAATGTTCTTCTCCTCTTTCTTTTATTTGTTAGATTTGTGTAATTGTATGTTGTAACTTAAGGCAGTGTAAGGGGGTGCTCGCTTCAGGCCTTTTGAGCATCTCCTCGTTCAAATGTTGTGTCTTTTATATATATTTTGTATGTCGATTTGTATGAAAATAAAATGATGATGTATGATGATGATGATGTACATCATTTCCTACAGAGTCGTGAGATATGTACTTTTCCCTTAGTCATAAGGAACAAAAAAAAAAGTCAGTGGTCGCATATCTGTAGGATCATTGGTTAATAAGATATAGTCACTTTTTTAAATTTTTAACCAAATATCTTAGAGAGTCGTGCCATATGTCAAAAAGGAACAGAAAAGTCAGTGGTCGCATATCTGTAGGATCATCGGTTAATGAGATATAGTCACTTTTTTGTACGTTGTGCATAACCCCTTGTTTTTTTACTTCTGGATATCGTTTGGAGTCAAATGATTTTTCATTTTAAAGCTTATGATATATTTTCTAAACACGAAATAAAACAAAATTGACCGCCAGCCTACTTTACAGCTGTTTCGTGATGGACGGTCACATATATTCATTAACCTTTTAAAATCGTTTATCCCTTTTGGTCAATATCGAATTGGTTTGTGGCTGACTTAGCTTGGGGCCAATGCATGAATTGGCATATGGCCAAGTCAACTGTGGACGAATTGGTTTGGGCCGAATCGACTTGCTACCAGGAAATGCCGAAAAATTACGTACTTTTACAATGCAAAAAGCAACTTTTCTAGGCATTGTTGACATGGTGCCCCCGCTAAAGAAAGTTTCCTACTATAAAGACCTAACTTTTGAGATGGTTTGTATGTTTGAAGGTGCAAAATTAACAATAAGCTTAAAATCATGGCCCGGTTTACCGGTGAGTTTTGCAAGTCATCATCAGATGACGTCAGAGGACAGCTTTCAAACATAAGTCTTGATAGTAATACGCTGTTTTACTTAGCCTATATCTGGTGGCAGCAGCATTTTTCTAATACACGGGGGGAACTGACGGTGTCCACATCTTTTTTCTTTCTTTCTTTCTTTCTTTCTTTCTTTCTTTCTTTCTTTCTTTCTTTCTTTCTTTCTTTCTTTCTTTTCTTTCTTTCTTTCTTTCTTTCTTTCTTTCTTTCTTTCTTTCTTTCTTTCTTTCTTTCTTTCTTTCTTTCTTTCTTTTCTTTCTTTCTTTTTCAGTTTTTTGTATTTTATCAGTACTTGGAGCTGGTGGGGGAGAGAAAGCATTAAAATACATTCAGGAAAAAATACAACTCCAACCAAAGATGAAGGCTCCATTTCAAAATCAAAATTACAAAAAAAAACAAAAAAAAAAAAAAAAACACCAGACAATGAGCAGGTTCAAAGACCCACAGAAGGAAGATGACAAAACAGAGTCCTGACCCTATCCGAATCCTAGTTTGACCTTTACACAAATAAACCACCAGCCCCTTCTTCATCACATACAATATTTTTATAAAAAACATCCAGCATGTTTTTGTATTGCGCTGGTATAGGAGTTGCAAGGGCCTGATACTTTGCTGATATCGAATGATGAAATTCGCCATCTTCCTCCTGTGAAAAAATTTGAAGAATAGAAGGCTGACGTTGCGCCAAAACACGCAGGCCTATGTAAGTGTATAATTAGGCCTATTTAATGATAAAATGAACTACCACTAAATGTTCTTGTCAGTGCTGCAGTGCAAAACTTCTCTTTAACATTACATTAAAATAATAGTTACATTGTAAATTGGAACTGACACCAATTTTTTTCAGGAATACTTGTTTTAATAGATGCACTATCTAATTCTGCACATTATGACACCTCATTGAATGCAATGTGACCTCAAGAAGTAAAGTTACAAGCATTTGATAAGACGAAGAAAATGGGTAAACTGACATACTCGCTGTTCGCTATCCGAAATACGCTCATTTGCCCACGCTGAGGTCACATAGTATACTCCTATATGAACTCAGCCTGATCGAATGAGCGTATTTCGTATAGCGAATACCGTATACCGTATACTTCTATGTGAACTCAGCCTAACGTGTTTAAAAAGTGTTACAGCTAAGGGACGCACCATTAGACTTCAAGGGGGGGTGTATGGGCGGCCACATGGGTCAAAAAGGGTCTAAAACTAAGAAAGGGTAAAAAACAAAAAGGGGTCTATACACATCAGAAAGGGGTCTAAAACTCAGAAAGGGGTGTTAATTCAAAAGGGTCTAAAACTCAGAAAGGGTTGTAAGATACAAAATAGGGTCTAAGACTCAGAAAGGGGTCTAAACACAGAAAGGGGTGTAAAAGAAACACTAAAAACAGAAAGGGGTGTAAAAGAAGAAAAGTGGTCTATAACTCAGAAAGGGGTCTAAACACAGAAAGGATATAAAATAAGAAAAGGGGTCTAAAACTCAGAAAGGGGTCTAAACACAGAAAGGGATGTAAACTAAGAAAAGGGTCTATAACTCAGAAAGGGGACTAAAAACAGAAAGGGGTCTAAACACAGAAAGGGATGTAAAATAAGAAAAGGGGTCTATAACTCAGAAAGGGGGCTAAAACAGAAAGGGATGTAAAAGAAGAAAATGGGTCTAAAACTTAGAAAGGGGTCTAAACATAGAAAGGGATTTAAACTAAGAAAAGGGGTCTAAAACTCAGAAAGGGGGCTAAACACAGAAAGGGATGTAAACTAAGAAAAGGGTCTATAACTCGGAAAGGGGGCTAAAAACAGAAAGGGGTCTAAACACAGAAAGGGATGTAAAATAAGAAAAGGGGTCTATAACTCAGAAAGGGGGCTAAAAACAGAAAGGGGTGTAAAAGAAGAAAATGGGTCTGAAAGCTAGAAAGGGTCTAAACACCGAAAGGGATGTAAAATAAGAAAAGGGGTCTATAAATCAGAAAGGGGCTAAAAACAGAAAGGGATGTAAAAGAAGAAAAGGGGTCTAAAACTTAGAAAGGGGTCTAAACACAGAAAGGGATTTAAACTAAGAAAAGGGATCTAAAACTCAGTAAGGGGTCTAAACACAGAAAGGGATGTAAAAGAAGAAAAGGAGTCTAAAACTTAGAAAGGGGCCAAAACACAGAAAGGATATAAAATAAGAAAAGGGGTCTAAAACTCAGAAAGGGGTCTAAACACAGAAAGGGTGTAAATTTCCATAATGGCTCTAGAACTCGGAAAGGGGTCTAAACGCAGTAACGGGATGTAAAACCGGCCGAGAAAGGTGTGCGTCTAATCGGTGTATACAAATTCAGAAACGGGTGCAAAACCATAAAAGGGGTGTAACATCCGAATAGGGCTCTAAACTGCGATAGGGCTCTAAAACTGCGATAGGGGTCTAAAACTGCGATAGGGGTCTAGAGAAGAGAACTTAAACTATGAGAGACGACACTCAAAAATACTGAGTTAGGCTAAATCCTCCAGTCTTGAATACTACGGCATGTTTAGCCGCCATATTAGATATTTGGCGAGTGAGAGGCCGAGGGACTCAGGCTAAATACTAAGTCACACTGCTGTCAGCGTAAACAGCTTATGATCCCAAACAAACTAGCAGGCAAATTATAGAATTCTTGAGCATGAGCAACGTAGTATCCGTCTATGTATCATATCTTTTTTTAAAACTATAAATGTTATTTGCTTATGCACTTAATAGTAAACAAAAGCCATGGATTAAAAAAATGTGGTTTCAAGCATGCATCAGTTACGTCATCACCCTAATTATTTCGGATTATTCCCTTTCATTTGTATCATTATCATTTGTTCCTGTGCAAAGATTGGTGAATAAATATGTTTAAATGCATGCTTGAACCATATTTTGTACTATTAGGCAATTCGCGTAGCAGGCTGACGAAATGTATATGTATGAGCACCGTCGTACTTTAAAGTTTACACGGGAGAGGAAAAAATATGGAAATAAATAAATACATAATTAAATGAATAAAAGAGACAAATAATAAATAAAATAAATAAATAAAAAATTAAATAAATACAAATAATAAATAAATAAATTAAATAATTAATTAAAGAAAGAAAGAAAGAAAGAAAGCAATAAAGAAATAAAGAAAAGAACAGAAAAAAGAAGGAAAGAAAGAAAAAGAAAAAAGAAAAAAGAAAGAAATGAAAAAAAGGAAAAAAGAAACAAAGAAAGGAAAGAAAGAAAAAAGAGAAAAAGAAAGAAGTAAATAAATAAATAAATAAATAAATAAATAACCATGGTATTAAGAAGGGCTCATTGTTTTTAGTCACTTATTTTATTGTTTCCAATTTTTGACAAATTACCAACATTTTGGAACATCTGTCAAATTTTTGGAGTGGGTGTGTTGGGGTGGGTGGGTTTGGTTTGTCGGTTTTTTTATACAACTTCTGTGTACAATTAATTATATGTTGTTTTCTTATGAATAATGAATCCTCTTCATGTTTTGTGCTTCTTGCATCGTGCATTCTCTTTACTGGACACAGATCATCTCCAATCTCCATGTATTTTTATTTTAAAATGTGTGATTTGATTGTATCAGTAGTTGACTGGTGGTTATTATATTTGTACCAGAGGATGTAAGTTTTCGGGAAATCTCCTGGGTTTGTGGCTTATATCTTTGTAATGTGTCTTTTTCCCACCTGCCCCACCACACAACATTTTCATGTTTATAGTGTTAGTGACGTAAAAAATCCGGATATGCCTATTATAGGCCCGGGCTATAGGCCGGATTTATTAAAGAAAAAAAGCAAGTTTCTGTGATAAATATTTTTTCTGTGATAAATATTTTTTTTCTTGGAAAAGTTTTTTTTTCTGGGATAATTTTTTTTGATAAATATTTTTCTGGGATAAATATTTTTTCTGGGATAAATGTTTTTTCTGGGAAAACTATTTTTGTGGGATAAATATTTTTTCTAGGATAAATATTTTTTTCTGGGATAAATATTTTTTGTGGGATAAATATTTTTTGCGGGATAATTTTTTTTTCTGTGAATTTTTTTAACTGGGAAAATATTGTCCCTCATGGTACACCGTATAATACCTCAAACGGGGTGAACATCCCGTTTGGCGATTTTGCCGAACTGATCGTTCACCCCGTTTCAGATACAGGCTAACACTAACAGCACAGCTAACAGGAAGGCCGCGCGGCGTCACGTCATCCGATATCATGAGAAAAAGTCGTTCATCATAGACAAGCGGTGGGATTTAATGGCCAGAAAACTGTCCAGAAACTGCACGTTCGTGTTACCCTGGAAGATCCCGTCAATTTACGGGTCTTACCATTCAGACTGAATTAGGTAGGACGTCTACATGTAGGTAAGCTTAAGTACTTGTTACTAATATCATGGAAATGGTGTATATTCATGTGTTGTAGCCTGTAGCCTGTAGGACAGAACAGAATGCTGTACGGTGCAAAAACTGATTGAGGAGCCAATGGCTCCTAACTTTATAAATTTTGGCGCCCAAATTTTGCTCCCAGGTAAAAAATCTGAGGTGCCAACGTTAAACTGAACAGCCACGTGTCTTGAATGTTCATAGCTGCTGTACTCTGATCTACATATTCCCATAGTTCCAGTAACTGTAACTCATCGTAGATGTCATTATGTTTATGATAAAGACTGAAGTCTTGCTGGCAGGACTACATATTCCCACTGAACGCTACTTCATACACAGCATGTACAGTGTAGGCCTATATGTTTTCCAGGAAGTCCCCATTGAGACATGATGATAAATGCATATTCATAGCATGTACATTTGTACTCTTGAATGCTACATACATGTTTTGTTTTTGGCGATTAAAGGCTTCAGCAGTTGGTCGCCATTGGCGCCAGGGATTGAATATTTAGTCGCCATCAGCAAAAATCTAGTCGCCAATGCGCCTAAAATGGTCGCACCGTACAGCACTGGGACAGAATCCCGAGATAAAGTTTGCACAGGGCCTATACATGTACAGATGCATGCAAGATGCAGATGTTATAATTATTATGCTAGGCAACGGGCTAGGCAAGCAGCTTTTATTTAGATTTCAAAGTTGCATCAAACTCAGTACCGGTAGTCATGGACCAGGGCAGGCCAATGAGGCCATGGCCATGCCATGGCCCACAGTGGCGTACCGTGGCCGCCCCAACCCCGGGGGGCTGAAGAAGAAACAATTTTGCCGCCCCTTCCTTAACAGCCCGAAAAGGTTGACCCAATTTTTTCTCGGTCGTTTGAAAAGTGAAGAGCAAAAAAAAAAAAAATAAAAAAAAGGATTTTAGGCGCTAGCGTCCGAAAAGCAACCAGTTTTTCACAATTTTTTATGCTTTTTCAATTTTTTTCTTTTTTTTGTCTTTGCTAATTCGATTTGCCTCCCCCTACTTTTTTTCCGCCCCTGTTTTTTCCCCCCCTTCTTCTTCCTTCTTCCGCCGCCCCTTCGCTTTTTGCCGCCCCTACTTTGACCCGGGGCTGGCGCCTAAAGCCCCCCCAAAATACGCCAGCATGGCCCATGCCCTCACTCCTAAGTTGCTTTTTGGGGTCCCGGACCCACCAAAATAGAGTTGGGACCCCCTGTTTTTAAATTTTCTGCAAGTTCAGGGGTCCCTGCCCTGCAGACCCCCAGTTGGCAGTTTTTCAATCTAGCGCTATTGCAGATATACTACTTATGCTGCATTTGTGCAACTGGAACTCGTCATACTCTACTCCGGACCCCCTACTTTTTAATTTTTTGCAAGTTCGGGGGTCCCTGCGGACACTCGAGTGTTTAGTTCTAGCGCTACCCCTGCCTCACTCGACACTCGGACATGTCAGACTTGTACCCGAGTCCAGCTTGTCCGAGTCCGAGCCGAGCCGAGTCCATTAGTACCAAGATTTAGGGACAGGCACATCTGTGCAAGGGCGCTATTTTATTTATTTTACTTGATAATAAAGCTCTATGTAAATCTGTGCCATTTTGTGCCACTGAAAACACCATTTTTGGAGAAAATGATTAATAAAACCAAAATGAATCATTTTCAGATGCTCTAGTTTGCATTGACAACAGATTCAATGCTTTAGGAAGCAGAATGCAACATTTACTTCACTTTTGAATATTTTTTTCTGTGAGATATGCCTTGGTGAAAATCAGTTTTGGTCAAAAAAGGGGTAAAAAAGGGGCATTTTTGGGAAAAATTTCAATTTTAACCCAAAATTCATCTGACAAAAGGGAAACATGCATGGTTTGACAAAAACTTTCATCCTTTTCACACTTATTTGCTGGGAGAAAGCACTTTTTTGTTATCGCTTGGGAAAAATCATTGTTTTTGCCTAAAATGGGCCCAAAATGGCTGAAAATGGCAAAATTAGACCAAAATTAGTACAAAAATTTTTTACCACCTTAAAAATTGAATTTTCATACAAAATTTCACAGATGTGTTGGAAATGATAACATACATAATATTCAACAAAAATTAGATAAAATTACAATGAAAACAAAAAATTGACAGGGGGGCACAAAATTATCAAGTCCCCATGCACCCTTATGGTAAGTCTTATCAGAGAAAATGGCCCAATGTTCCAACAGGAATTTTGTCATAACTTCACTTAGCAATACAGTAGAAGATTGGTTTTGGTGTCAAATTGTTTCTGAGAAGTTCTCTCTTCCAATAAACAACAATTCATGTTTAATAGAATTAATTTTGAAATTTTTATGCCTGTCCCTATCTGAGTCCAAGCAAGTCCGAGTCCTTTTGTGTCCAAGTCCGGACTCGAGTCCAAGTCCAGGGGTGCCGAGTCCGAGCCAAGTCCGAGTCCAACAAACATAAGATCCGAGTCCACTCGAAGTCCATGTCTGGGAGTGTGTGTGTGAGGGGGGGGAGGTCATTCAACTTATGATGTGTCATGTGTCTGCCTACTGGCATTGCTTAGTATGAGCCTATTTGTATAAAAATGGGTCATTTTGGTATAACAAAATGAAAAAGGGATAATTGGGTATAAAATTTTTAAAGAAGGTGGTCATTTGGTATAACATTTTGAAAAAGTGGGTCATTTTTTCCCCAAAATGGAGCAAAATTTTATATCATTTTGTTTCTAAATTTGCTGAAAAAAAAAGAAAATTGCAAAGTTTTTGATGATAAAATTGTAGAAAAAGAAGGTCATTGGCCATAAGTCACTCACTACACTTGTTTTGTACACAACACCACACACCGATCTCCCTATGTATACACACCCACCCCTGTGTGTGTTTGTCGCCAACCGAGGACATTGTGTTTTGCTATCTCCTAACCGTGGACTAAAATAGCGGATTTGTTTAGTGTATAATACGAAACGGAATTTTAGCCATCACCTGCGGACTAGGGTGAAAAATCTTGTGTGTGTCCTCGTTTGCCCGCAAACACGTACGCACCCCACCCCACCAAACCCCACCCACCCCACCCTACACATTTAAACAGATGATTACAGATCAAAGACTCAACACAACTCGACCAACCAACCGTTCACACACCCCTTCAAAGTTCACACACCCCTTCAAAGTTCCATGTACCCATGAACAGGTAACTCCTGATGGCAAAAATGGCTACATGTCTAGACCACCTGTATGATCAGACAGCACTCACAGCAGTCATGTGGTGCTATCTGTGTGTGTGTGGCACACTACATGTAAAACGCACAGTGAACTTGCACCCAAGGACTAGAGAAGTGTCACTAGGCTGCATGCAGCATACATGTAAATGAATTGCAATGTATTCAAATATATATTATAGAAAATAACATCATCATTATCATCATCAATTCATCATCATCGTTTATCATTCTCGTTATCATCATCGTCATAATAATAATACTAACATAAATTCACCTGTAATTCTAAACATCTTTTCAAAATTGTCCCACACAAATGTGCACCCTACAGCCATATTACAATTTACTGAGCTGAGATGTATGGTCCAGTGTGCATGTTTCTCCCAAGTTTGGATTGGAAAGTTCCATGAAAGAACTTTTAGATATTTTTATGTAGTCCAAATAAAAATAAAATTTGCATTTAATTATCAATTATTTCATTAATGATAACAATAATATGATTCTACTAAGTGACAGACAAATCTAAATAATTTGGTGGATATGCAGGATATATGACAGATCACAGATTTGACAGCCCCAATTAATTTGTAAAATGGCCAAATAAGTAAAGTCAACAAATTTGAGATCTATTTTGACATTTTTAGATAATCATTTCACATTTTACATGGATTTAATTTGACTGGACTCGGACCAGACTCGGCTTCGAGTCCGAGTCCTTTTGTGTCCGAGTCCGAGCCGAGCTGAGTCTTTTGGTGTCCGAGTCCGAGCCAAGTCAAGAGTCCAACAAAAAGTGGATTCAAGTCCGAGTCCGGACTCGCACGATACATCTTAAAAGAATTATCAGTACCGGTATCCGGTAGACATGTTTACGTAGCCAATAGCCATAGAATTGCAACATAATCATGATAATTTAAACGATTACCTGTCAAATGAAAGGGAAAGAGTGATTTGGGAGGTTTGTGGTATATGCATTTACATAGCTGTTTTATAGATTATGTCAACAATCATTCAGAACACAAAATATTGTAACAACCCTTTTTACCATACAAAACTGCATAGGCCGTCTTTAAATGCAGTCGAATTAAGACAAATGACTACTTAAAATAGGCAGTCGTACTGAGTTAAATGCTTCGACTGCCATAGAAAGCAGTCAAAGACATTTAAAATTGGCAGTTGCACTTGCATGAAATTATGCAGTCATATTGTTTAGCCTGGCCGGGAAAACAAGTAAACTAGAGCAACTGTGCCCTTTGCAAGGGCACGAGGTAGGTTAGGTCATTAGGTGGATGATTGTGACGATCTGATCAAGCAGCAAATGCCAGCAATACTGTGCTGGATAAGATTAATTTTAATAAGACTGTTTCATTAATTGCCATTTTAATACCGTATTCATTCCAATAAGCGCTCATGCCCCAATAAGCGCCCATCCAGGGTATTTCCAATTTGCTATTAAAGGGTACCATTAATGTTGAAGTGACAGATTGACAACAATACGATGTCGATACAGTGAAATAGCTGGAGGACTACAAGTCCTGTGTAAACTTGTAATACATTTTCTGCATCAGAAAAGCTACTAGAACGTCAAGGACCCTTTTGTAACATGCATAAATTCGTCTCTAATAGACGCCCATTATGAAAAAAACCTGGTAAACCCGGTAAAAATAAGCGCCCACCCAAAATGACTTTGTTAAGCGCCCTGGGCACTTATTGGAATGAATACGGTACGGTACCTTGATCTTTGACCTCTGTATGGCCCCTTATTTACCTTAAAATGAATTTTAAAATATTTAAAACATGTTAAGATGTCATAAGGATCATTGCATTTAAATTTCACCTAAATTGAAGCATTTTGAAAACTTGACCTTTAACCCCTTTATGACCCCTTAATGACCTTAAATGAATCTAAAAACATCTTTAACATGTTTAGAATGTCATAAGGATCATTGTGTTTAAATTTCAGCTCAATTGGAGCATTTTGAAAATCTTGACCTTTGACCCCTTTGTTACCCCTTAATGACCCTCAAACTTGAACAGATTCAAAATAGGCATGTGGCATGTATGGAAGACAAAATGGGCAGTCGAGAGCTATATAATTTGCATACCGGGTACGTCACATGATCACCAACTGCCATTTCAAATTTGCTGAGGCAGTTACAAGCAGTAGGCCTAAGTGTCAGAATATTTTTGATGTTTTGGGCACTATCTTAAATATACAATTCAGACATTAATACACTACTAAATACAGATGACTACAATAAGTCAATAACTGTATGAATTGGCAAATTTGAGGCTTACAAATATAATGCATGTAGATGGGTAGAAATTTATATGCTAATGAATGGTGAATCCAACGGACGAGGACACAAAACTCATCAAGGATCAATAAATGATACAAGAGGATACCTCGAATATATGAACAACTGGAAAGAAAAAAGCAAGGTACACCAACTTGACGTGGGGGAACAAGTAAAATACAGACTAGACAGTACGAAGGGGGGGGACAAAATAGGCATTAGAAGCATTAGAAGAAAAAGTGTACTAGAACAAGCGATGAAAATCACTGAGCACATAAGTAGACAAAAACCAAACAACCAATGTAGGCCTAAAAACAGGCAAAGTTCGGTGCCGAGTGCCAAAGTTTAATGGCCAAAAATTGCCAATTCCAGAACCCACAGAGGTGTCAGGAAAACAGTACATAAGTACACTGGAGTGATGAAAATCACTGTGTACATAGTAGACAAACAAAACCTAACAGACAAAAAATCAACCGACGTTTCGAGCAGTTGAACTGCTCTTCTTCAGGGACAGATGACAAAATATTATATTAAACAACGAAAACTACATGCTGTAGGTTAAAACCAAATACAAGACAAAAACTGAAGGCAAGTAAGGGTAGCAAACAAGACAAGCCCAGAGCAACTATAAGCAGGCTGTTTCACAATCATGGTACATATTTCAAAATCCATGTTTCTTAGCATCCTGCTGCTTAATGAAAGAAGCTGAAGGATTTCTTTTAATTTATAAATGAAGTATGTCTACTCCCCTTAAAATCACACATAAAAGAAATCACACAAATGCCTTAGTTTTTTCATTATATGGTGAAAAGTTCGCTTTTTTTGACATTTTGGTGTTTCATCTTCAAAAAGCACATTTTGAAAGCTGTAATTTATATAGTAAAGGAATTCTAAATTTATTACTGGGTGACATTTCTAAATGTAGTTATATGCACCTAAGTTTTGAAATTAAAATCATTTGCATATTTGAATTACAGAAAAAATGCGACCCAAAGAAAGATTTGTAAAAAATCTCCAAAATAATGTCCCCTCCTTTACATTTGATTATGAAGCACTATAAATCAATTTAAAACCCTTCCAAATTGTGCAGAATATGTGAAAAGTTTCATGTGTATCTTCACTATCTTGTAATTCAAAGTACCAAAAGTCATGATTGTACATCAAGTGGCGGAGTGGGGACGAGTGTTACTAAGTGATGTCAAAAAAACCATGTCCCCTCCTTTACAGCATTATTCTCTCTGCAATATATTTTTGCAGTTAGGTACCATGTTTTTAAATTACATTTTTAATAGCTCAAGGTGCAACCATTGTAGGGATAAGAACCAATTTTTGAAATTCACTATAGATTTTTTTCTTTTGCCACATCCAAAAATGTCCCTCCTTTACGCTTGATAATACAAAATCATGACTTTGTCTAATTTTATATATTCCCGCACTGATAGAGTGGTGAAAAGTAGTTAAATTTCATAATAGGAACTGCTGATGATAATTAAGTGTGATTTTTGGAGAAATAATTTGCAATTCCAATTTTAAGATTTCAGCCTGTCCAAAAACAATGTGTCCCCTCCTTTACGATCAATGGTTTTTGCATTTTTATTCAAATAATAGGATTGTCTTTGTTTGAACTAAAGAAAAGTGAACCTAGGAAGATGGGTTGGATACAAGCAGACATAAAATATCAAAATCCACTTGGGCAATGTTAGTATTTTGATTTTATGCTCCAAATAGTCAACAAAACTATGTAAAGGAGGGGACATTTTTGACACATTTTCCTTCCTATCTCAAAAACGCTAAGTAGCATGACCGCCAAACTTGACATGAGACAAGATACTAACCCACTGCTTCATGTAAATGCATATTTGTGTATATTTTACTTGTTTTGGTAAACTTGCAAGTAACTTCTCTTAGTCAAATTCAATATTTGAACCATTTCCATCAGTTAACATGATTCTGCGAAAAATTGATGTTTACATAATATACAATCTGTATATCATTTGAAAGCTATATTTGTCAGCAATAATATTAGACAACTTTGGATTTGAAAAAAAGGCAGTATCAAATCATTGTAATGCTGTTTGTAAACTTTGGTATTTGGCCATTTTCCTTCATATAGCCAATTAAAAAATAATATTTGAAAAAAATTTGTGGTTAAGTGGCTAAATAATTGTTAGAACTTGAAAATTTGATATATATTTAAACCACTTTAACATAAAAAACAATCACATTAAGATACTCTGATTTTGCACCCTTGTGAAACCCACTTGTGTACCCAGGGTTGCCAAAACTTTTTAGCCCAAGTCGCGGGTATTAGCCATGAAATGTCGCCCAAATAGCCAAAAAAATCGCCCAAAATCTTAAAGTCGATTTAGGGGGGTTCTACACCCCCGTTTTATTTTGAATTTTTGGAAAATGCTGAAATAAATTCCAAAAAACAACAAAAACTGAAAAAAAACTGGAAAAAAAATTAAATAAAAAAAAGTTGAAGAAACATTTAAAGTCGATTTGAGGGGGTTCTATACCCCCCCTTTATTTGGGAATTTTTGGGGAAAGCTGAAATAAATTATAAAAAACTAACAAAAAATGAAAAAAGTTGTAAAAAAAAAAAAAAAAAATTAAAAGATTTAAAAAACGGCTCAGGGGGGTTCTACACCCCTTTCTTTCTATTTTTTTAATGCTGAAAAAACTTTAAAAAAGTGTTTTTTGTTATAGGCCTAGGCCTACTGTAAGGAAAATTTATTTGTGAATTTTTGTGGAAATATATAAACTAACAATATTGAAAGAAAAAAATGTTTAAACTGCAAATTGAAATAATGCAAAACTAACAAACATTTTCAAAAATGTAAGAAAAAATTAACTGCAAGGAAAATAAAATGTTGACTTTTGACGGGGTTCTGCACTATCTTTTTTAATTTTTCGGAAATGCTGAAACAAATTTAATACAAACAAACGAACAAAAATTATTTTAAAAAATGCCAGGAAAACAAACAAATTAATTAATAGACATGCCATTCATTGCAATGGGGATAGGCCTACAAATATTTGCCTTCAGCTGAGTGATAACAACATGTGCATGTACTATTTTTAATTAAATTCAACACGGCCGTTTGGTTTTTTTTATCATCATGCCGTTTTAAAAGAAAATGTGCGGTAGGTGTTTAAACATTTTTATTTCAAAAGAACTGCCGCAAACGAAAAAAAACACCAAAAACTTATGTTGAAGTAGACTGAACTTGGCACCCGCTGACACTAAGAAGCTACTTAAGTCGAAAGTCGTCTTAAACCACTTGTGAGTATTTAGATGGGAATATTCTAAGGATAATCCTCCAGCTCAAGTGGTCTTTAGCAACAACATGTGATGCGATTAACCAGCCCCCTCCCTATGCGTCCCATTGTCATGGGAAGCACACTGACCACAGAGTGTTTTGTAACTTTTGTTTATTGAATTAGTTGTTTGGTGCTTTTGTTGAATGACCATCGGAAAAATTGGCAATCATGATCAAAAAGTTTTGAAGTCGGCTTTGTCACAAATCGCCCAACATTTAAGACATTTCGCGGGTGAGATTTTCAAAGTAGCCCAAATGTCGCGAAATCGCGGGAGCACTTTCTTTGTCGCGGGACGGAAGTTGAAAATCGCCCAATTGGGCGCCGAAATCGCGGGTTTGGCAACCCTGTGTGTACCCTGATTGTGAAACAGCCCAAGCTATGTGTTTAGAGAGCATGTTCACTACTAAGTACAGAGAAGCAATATGCAAATAGACAACTCCAGAGGACAATAGGGTATTGTCCTAATTGACAGGATGTGAATGTCAAGAGGGGTCGCAATCAATAGAAGAGAAATAGATTGAAAAGAGGATATAGGACTAAATGGGAAAAAAAGTGTCACTCAAACATATAATAAGAAACCGCATTATCAATCAGTTCCTGAGGCGCTTCAGAAGAGAAAATATGAAGCAGATTCAACATGGTTAAGACAAGACAGATTTGGGGATATAGACGAGAGACAAACAAGGGGGGGTCCTAGGTCCGGAACCATGACGGCTGCAGGGGATAGTTGTTTTAGTCAACTACCTTTAAAAAAATGGACAATTAAATTAAGGGATACATGAAAACCAGTATGTCGGATGGTATTGTTTACAAGGGCACATTTTGCATTGCCCATGCAGGATAATGGCATATTTCACACTTAAAATGACCAGTTTCATCACATGTACTTTCCTGCAGTCTGATTGAACAAAAGTAGGATGTTCTGTACAATGTACACAATATGCAAATTAGCCTAGGATAAGGCTAATGAAGTGAAATGATTAGTTTCCAATCACAGTTTTTTCAGTGAAATATGAGGTCATGATTTCATTATTCATTATTTTGGAAAATTTCAGTATTGTCAAAACTTTTGTTTATAGCTATTACCTATATTGTTGATGAAAGACCATCTCAAAACAGGTATTAATGCTAAGATCATCATTACAGACATTTTTCAACAGATTAAAAAAAAAATCTGAATTTGGTTGTTTTTTTAAGTGTTTGCAATTTATGTAGTCACTTGAAACATGACGAGGTAATCCTTAAATTCCATTATTTACTACATCCTCTACCTCTACAACTAAGGAAAACTGCTGATTATGATCAGCTGGGGATGTCAGACATTTTGAGAGTTTCAATTTTGATTATTGCCATCTGAATTTGAAACATGACGAGGTAATCCTTAAATTCCATTATTTACTACATCCTCTACCTCTACAACTAAGGAAAACTGCTGATTATGATCAGCAGGGGATGTCAGACATTTTGAGAGTTTCAATTTTGATTATTGCCATCTGAATTTGCAGATATTTTTTGACTTTTTTATGAAAATAATGAAAGTTTCGGTCTAAGAATCAACTTTCATTAGACTAATCTGTGCAGAACAAGGTGTAGCACATATGTGCAGAGTGCAAATATACATGCTTTGCACAGGGCACTGTGGGATGAGCACAGTCTTTCTTGCTTCTTTTACATCATTTTGTGTACCGGTGATCAAGCAAAATGAGCTTCTGATTGGTGTAGAGCGAAAACTACGGTATAAAAAACATGTCATACCTGAGACCATAATACCCACCTCGAGTCTCAGTGCCATACAGAGTGCCTATTTTGGCTACGAGTCATTTAGTCTATAGTGGCATTTATTTCTTCAACGTTTACCTTTATAAAGTGCACTTTATGTCTAAGTTTTCTTCTCTGTTTTCTTTTCTTCACTGGGGTGAGTGTGTACACATGTATAATACAAATTTTGAAGCGCTAAAAAATCCAAATTTCAATGTACTTGAAGCCCTTGAGGCCCTACATCAGGGCCCTTAGTTATCATGAAAAGTGTTGGGATTTAAAATTACAGACTAGACTATTTTCAATTACACAAAATAATGTAAAAAAGTCAGTAATTGGAATTAAAATATATGAGCTTACCTTCAAAGTGAACACACACATGTGTAAGCAGACATGTGTGAGCAGATTAGAAGCCAGAAAAACTGTGCTACATGTACACCTTGTTCTGCTAATTTGCATATCGTGTACATTGTACAGAAAATCCTACTTTTAGCTGGTTTTCATGTCGGACGGAAAAAAATGTAGCCCTTAATTTGTCCATTTTTTTAAAGGTAATTGACTAAAACATGCAATCTATTGATTCATTTTCTACATTTTAAATTAATGGATACTTCACAGGAATAAATAAATAAAATTTTGAGTAGTTTTTACAGGAAAAACTTCTTGGAAAATTCATGCATGTCGTCGGACAGAAAATTTAGTGTTTACATTTCTAAAATTGCAAGAAATCTAAAGTTGATGACATATGGTTTTAATTTTTATATTTATCAACTTAGTAAGGTGTATATTTATTGTGCAAGTACAAAGAAATAAAACAATTGAATTATAAGTGCTCAAGGAGCCCCTGTTATTTGTTTCCAAAAATTCCGTCCGACATGCTTGTGTTTTTGTATACCTGTGAAAAAACATCAAAATAAAAACTAAATTTTGTAGTTTTCACAAGAAAAATATTATTTTATGAAAGGATAGATATGAATCTTACATAAAATGTACTGTAACTTCATTTAGAAGGAAGTTTCAAAATTGAGCAAGTTGATGACCCATTTTAAAACAGGGCCTACATGTACATGTATAGAATAAGTGCGCCCACATGATCCCACTTTTTTTACTTGCAATCAGTTATACATAAGCCCCTCATCCAAAATATAAGAATCATGTTGGTGCACATTTTTATTATGGGTCAAAGTTCCATTTTTATGCTGCACATAGGCAAATATGCATCACTTTAGCACAAAGCTTGACCTTTGATCTCTTTTATATTAGTGCGCCCACTTGATCTCAAGTACCTGTTACTTTTTTTTTTGTCTACCAGTTGCCAAATAAGCTAGACAATGAAAAATAAAAGTGGGATCTTGTTGGCGCATATCTTTTTTTGATGCAGTAAAAAGTCCACATTGTGCTACGCGTCATTAATGAGGGGAAAAGAGGGCAATTATTGACCTCTACAATGAGGCTAAGTCCATTTTCAAAAAATCAGAAAAATATGAAGATCAAGAGATCCCAAGTTAATTTTTTCAGTACTTGCAATTTCATTTCATTTCATTTCATATTTATTTAGTCTTATCAACATCAACAATTGACATTTTAAAAGGCACATATAGAAAATACTTATATACATTTTATAAAAACAGAATAAGAATATAAACAGCACAAATTTATAGAGAGCACGTTGATAAGACCAAGGATAGCCCAAAAAGCCATGGAGGCTTATTCCCATTGGGGTCCTTTAAAGGGGACAACATCAATGACAAAAGAAGGAAACAAACGAAACAGTCAAGTACTAGAACTACCCCCTTCTTGTGATCTTGCTTTTGTAGCAAGATGAGCAATTACTTCTTTTTCGAAGTTGGCATAGCCATTGATGGATTTAATATTGCTTGGGAGACAGTTCCAGGCCTTGAAAAATTGGAAGGTGGTACTACCAATTTGCCCATGAAACTTTGGAACAACAAAATTGAGGTGGCTATCCCTGGTATTATACCGGTGTCTTTCAGTTACTTTTATAAAATGGTCACTCAGATAATCTGGAGACATGTTATTAAAAATTTTAAAAGCATGGTTATTGTTTAACTCTATCAACAGTATTTAAAAACTCAAGCCTATCAAGTTCAGTCTGGCCAACATGTGTCCGTGAGTCCAGACCAAGAATGAACCTAACAGTTTTATTTTGCATGACTTGAAGTTTATTTTGGAGATTTTTAGAAAGACCAGAGAACCAAGAAAAACAAGAATAATCAAAATAGCACTGAATCAAAGCAGACACTAAAGTTTTGCGAGTTTTTTGATCAAGAAACTGAGCTTGTCTGAATAAAAACTTGAGTCTTGCACCAGCCTTTTTTAGAACCATATTAGCTATTGATTCACCTGATAAGTACTGATCTAATGTGATACCCAAATATTTAACAAATTGGGTAGATTGGATAGGTTCATTATTGCACATGACATTAAAATCACATTGTTTCTTCAATTTCCTGTGTGAACCAAACAGAATAGCCTTGGTCTTACCCAAGTGAAGAGACAGCTTATTGTCAATAAGCCACTGTTGACAAGACTCCAATTCCTTGCTGAGCTTGGAAGAAATTTCCTTTGGATCTTTGCCGTCAATAAGCAATGCACTATCGTCTACATAAAGTAAAAGCTTACAGTCAACACTACTCGGCATGTCGTTGACGTAGCAGAGAAATAAAAGTGGCCCCAGGACACTGCCTTGGGGCACACCGCATGTAATTGCCATAGGTTTGGAGTTGGATTTATTAACACAGACTATCTGCTGTCTCTCACTTAGGTAAGACCTAAACCAATCTACTGATTCAATCCCCATTGCACGGAGCTTATTGCACAAAATATTGTGGTTGACCGTGTCAAAGGCTTTCTGTAGGTCCAACATCACCATACCAGTGTAATTGCCTTGAGAAATCTGTGTACGCACGTGATCAGTGAGGCGAATAAGGCAAGTGTCGGTAGAGTAAGTACCTCTAAAACCAGATTGATGGGAATAAAGAAGACGATGGTCAGTTAAATACTGGTAAAGTTGATTGTGCACAGACTTCTCAAGAATCTTTGAGATTACACTTAGTATGCTGATGGGCCTATAGTTACCAACCATTGATCTACTACCTTTTTTAAATAGTGGGGTGACACATGCACACTTCAATTCAACAGGAACTGAATTGGTTAAGATAGACAAATTAATAATAATAGTAATAGGATCTTTCAGGACAGAAGCCCCATCCCTTAGAAATTTAGCAGGAATGTTGTCCAATCCAGTACTTTTATTAGGACGTAATTTGCACAATTCAGAAAAGACAAAATCAGTGGTAACAGGAGAGAGTTTAAAACTACATTCAGTGATACCTTTATCAGAATAAAACTTCTGGAATTTTTGCAAGTCAGTGCTGAATTCATTTTTAGTGAGAGGAAGCTTTTTGACAAGGTTACTAGCAACAGTGGTATAAAAAGTGTTGATGTGATCAGCAACTTTAGTAGAATCAAAACAAGTTTCACCATCAATTTCCAAAACAACTTTGCTGCTCTTTAGTTTTAGTACTGTAGCCAAGGGCTTTCAACTGCTGCCAAAGTTTTTTGGGGTTATTTTTATGCTCATCAATTTTAATACTAAAATACTCAGCTTTTGCTCTTTTAATATCCCTTTGAATTTTGTTTCTAACTTTACAGTACTGTTTGTAAAGATCAGCATTTGAGCGGTCTTCCTATAAATCATAAAGAAGTTGGTCCCTTGTCCGAATACTTTCAAGAATTGTATCATCCATCCAAGGTTCTGTTCTTGACTTCAACCGGATTTGTTTCATCGGTGCAATATCATCAATAATTTTCAGAAGTATGGTAAACAGGTCCCATGCATGGTTATAAAACATTAGTACATTTGTACACAGAAGACCAATTTATGGAGGAAAGTTTGGACAAGAAAATGTCTTTACTGTAGTTCTTAGTAGACCTGATATTAATAACTCTATGCTGACCTACCTGACCTCTGACAGCTTTTCGAGTACAAAATATTAGGAGATGATCGCTGAGACCAATACTGATCGTACCAGATTGACACATCTTCTCAGGATTGTTAGTGAGAATATGATCAATACAAGTTGATGTTGTATTGGTAATATGAGTGGCTGTGGTGATTAGCCGGGTGATTAGCTGTCGGAGATCAAATAGGTTCAAGATATGCAAATTTTATTTCAGTAAGCTTAAATTTCGAAAAGGGATGTTCCACTGTCCGTTTCACACTAAATATGCAAATTATGCGTTAAATATGCGAATTACGTATTGAAAACCTTACCGTAATTTTATCATAAGTGTTAAATTAATTAAAAACACATTATCAATCAGAAAAATAGCCTTTTTACAATGAAAATTAATTTTACTGAAAAATATCTTAAATATCGCCGCTTGAAAACAATACAATACAAAAGAAATATGCCACATGTAAAAGTATACGAAGAACGTAATTTAATCTAATTTTCTTTTAGCCTTTTCTGCTCCAATCGAATGTTACTCCGGAATCTAATGTCTGATTTCATTCAAACAAAAAAGCAAATTATAGCTGAAACTTTACAGTATTTAATTAAGAAGAAATCATAAAAAGGTATCCAAACACCAAATTCCTCAAAATGACCACTTCAGTGTCTCCTTAATTAATAATAAGCATGGGTAAAAAGCAGAAAAGCCAAAATAACTCTGAACAATTTGGAGTAATGAATTGCAATGCAAGGAGTTGACAGGAGTTTGTTTTTTGCTGTTTCGGTGTGCATGTTCTCATCATTGATGGTTTGGTGTACTGTCATGTAACATGGATGTATAAGCGTGATCCTAATAACATGCCTTTCTCGGTGACCCAAACTAATTTCAAGACCTCTTCTACGTACATCCCCTTACCAAACACAACTGCCTAATAGACAGTTAATAGGCAGTTCATAGGCAGTTGAAGACAAATGACTGCCTAATCAAACTATCAACAAGAAGTTGCTGGAAAATTAGGCAGTTGAAGGCCTGTGACTTAGGCAGTCAAAAGAGCTTGACCGATATGAAGGTCTATAATAGGCAGTCACTATATGAAGCTCTAATACTTTGATTTTTTATCTAATCAAAATGAAGCTCTAATACTTATGATTTTTTCATCATCAAAATGAAGCTCTAAATGAAGCTCTAATAGGCAGTCAGACCTAATAGACAGTCAGAAGCTAATTTGCATAAGTCATGACCCGGTCACATGATCACCAACTGCCATTTCAAATTTGCTGTTGGATTCAACAAGCTGTTCTTTAGATGGTGCATGGTGTTTTAATGGTCTCTTCACACAAATCATTCATTCTTTATGGGGAATTTTATACTACAGATGACTATATACACCTGTTGATGCACAGGTAAATTAAAGGTTTGCAGGGTTGAATTGCAACTAGTATAAATGTTGTAAGCTTATCAACTGCATGTACAGATAATGTGTGTGCACAGGCTGCTGAATTTTGCAGTATGTATTTGCAATTGCATGTATCCAAAATTAGTTTTCTGTGATAACCTTGCTTGAAATTGGATTCATATATCATTGGCAATAACTGATACGTCTAAAAGGTTGGGGATCGGAGGTATAGTGGTACAATATGCCGCAAAGTATAGCATGTGGTGTACTGATGGGCCCGGGTTGGCACTAGGAATCTGAAACTTAATTGTTAAAAACAAAATTGTCCGGGCCTTGGATTTTAGTTTTGCATTTTACTTTGTGTTATCATGTCATTATATGGTGTACAATTTATGCTTGGAACTCAAAATCATTTAGTGTTTAATCAGGAACAGGGCTGTCAACTCTCACACCTATACTCGTAGCGCAGTCTAAACGAGGAGACAGAAAAGCATAGTGTGTGAAGTGTATTAAACTGCACACTTTACATACAAAACGAGGAGTTTTCACAGGAATAGGAGGAGGTGTGTGAGGAGAACGCAAATACAATTATGGATCTCCTCGAATTGCCGAAAAAAGACGTCCTAACCCCGGGGGTTCTCTACTTTCAGAAGCTCATCAAATTACTGCTTTTTGGGTCTAACCTCCTCAAATTCCTGTGTTTGTAAACACTCAACTCCTGGTTTCGCACGCGGTGCACACGCACATTGGCCGTGAGTCTCACGCATTGGGCCACTTTCTCACGGTCTCACGCCAGGGTAGTATAATCTCACTCCTAGGTAGTAAATCTCACGCAAAACGCTGGAAAATGAGTAAAATCTCACGCATCATCAAAATAATTTGTTGCTCCTACCCATGCGCGTATTTTGGGGGGGCTTTGGGGGCGCCAGCCCCCCGGGGTAAAAGCAAGGGGCGGCGAAAATGAAGGGGCGGCGGAAGAAGAAGGGGCAGCAAAAACGAAGGGGCGGCAAAAAGAATTAGTAAATAAAAAAGGGCGGAAAAATTTGATAAAGCATAAAAAAAATTTAAAAATGTGCTGCTTTTAGGGCGCTAGCGCCTGAAACCTTTTTTTTTTTTTTTTTTTTTTTTTTTTTTTTTTTTACTCTTTTCAAACGACCGAGAAAAAAATTGGGTCAACCTTTTCGGGCTTTTGAGGAAGGGGCGGCAAAATTGGATTTTCTAAAGCCCCCTGGGGTTTGGGCAGCCACGGTACGCCACTGCTACCCCTAACCCCCCCCCGCTTTTCAGATTCTCGAACACCATGGCTCAAATAATGGGTCAAAATGAACAAAAATATGGTGAAAAGATGTCATGTTGACCAGAAAAAAACTGCAAATTGCTTTAATTGTTGGCTGCCTGCTGAGATTTGAGGCTTCATTGAAAGAAATTATGGCATGTCGATTGATAGTCAGCCGAGGGCATGCTACAATCAAACATTCCCCAATAATAACCAAAATGGAAAGTAAGTACTTCGATTCATGAAAACAAGTTTCCACAGCAAATCGGGAGACGTCCAGCGATCTTCCTGTAGAATCACAAGCTTCCGTTTTATTTGAGGCTGTTGACGACTGCAAGGACTGTCTTTTGGAATTGCAGGAGAACGTTTTAGGTCCGATGGAGCCTTCAAGGAGAGCTGTTTTATAGTGCATTTGCAATAGAATGTAAGGAGAAAATGGTCATCTAAGGAGAGTTAAAAATCACTCTCCTATATCGGATTTAAGGAGGGCAGCTAGAGTGATTGCTCTCACTCTCCTCAAAAGGCATGTCCCTGCAACTGCTTGGATTAGAGCTTCATCTGAGGCAGTCAACTGCCTAATTTAGAGCTTCATTTGACTGCCTCAATTAGAGCTTCATTAGAGACTGTCGACTGCCTAAATTAGAGCTTCATTTTAGGCAGTCAACTGCCTAAATTAGTGCTTCTTTTGAGGTTGACAACTGCCTAAATTAGAGCTTCATTTGAGGTGAACTGCCTAAATTAGAGCTGAAGGTGAAGGTCTAAGAACTGCCTATAGTGCTTCATTTTGCCCATTTTACAGGTCTAGGTACTGCCTATGTGCTTTCAGGTCTATATAGAGCTTCATATATCAACAGCTTCAAGTGACTGCCTGTATTAACTGCTTAACAGACTGCCTAATAACTGCCTAATGAAGGCTTTCATTTCGGTAAGGGTCTACATTGAGGCTGAGAAATTATTATGTGTTGCTTGGTGCAAGGTATCCTTGCTATGAGGGAACATGAAAAAGTCAACATGAGATTAAAGGTCCAATGAGGTCAGAAGTCATGGCCTAAATTTGTGGCTCTTGAGCCGCAGTTAGTAGCTCTATAGTTGATCTTGTATTATATGTATTTTGATTAATATTTTACAGATTCAAGCTTTTGAAATGGCGGTAAGTAACTTCAAGACCCGCATTCAGCATTTCATAGAGGTTCTGGAGTATGACTTACAAACAAACAGTTTAGACTTATTATCACTATAGGATTGACTCTCTTTTGCGGGATGCACTCACATTCCAAGACATCCCCAATGCTGCAATTGATGGCCTGTTAACTGTATACAACTTTATACAGCCTGTCTCAAAAAAAATTGTGCAAGTGAAAAGCGCCCTCTCTGGCAATTAGAAAATACCGTTGTAAAATAATGCTTACATCAACGTCAAGGGTGTAGTCTTAGCTCTCAAATGCCGTTTGTTCTGTTCAATTTGCTTATTTTAATCTCGAGATATGTTTCGTTAAAGACGAAAGGGTAAAATCACAATTGTGCCACTTTTACTAGGGAAGAGGGCTTTACATGTAACAGTGATAGCATCAAGTTTTTCAAGAGTAATTCCTTCGTGAAATCAAAAGAATGCATCAATTACACAATACAAACTTTTTTGACTGTTTTTAATGTTTTATCATGATGCAGGAATGATGATTCTCTTTTTCCACTTCAAAGAGACAAATAAATATTTCACATTCTACTGTAAAAATGGATTTCACATTCTGCTGTTCTGCACGTGCATGTCAATGGTGGTAAATACTGTTCTCTTAGTCACTTTTAAGACATGTCTTAAAAGACATGTTAAAAGACAAACAAATATTGTGCACTTATACATGTTTATAGGTTAATGAACATGTATTATTACTTGTTGGGAGAGATATTAGACAAACTAATGCACACGTACTGATAATGATGCGTCTAATGCATGCGCCCCGAAAGGGGGGTGCATTAGACGCATCAACATCAGCTATCATTGATTAACATGTACAGCTCTCTTCCCTAGTAAAAGTGGCCAATTGTGATTTTACCCTTTCATTGTTAAATAAACATATCTCGAAATTGGAACAAGCAAATTGAACAGAACAAATGGCATTTGAGAGCTAAGACTGCGCCAGTGACGTTGATGTAAGCATTTTGTCACAACGGTATTTTCTAAATGCCAGAGAGGGCGCTTTTCACTTGCACAATTTTTTTTGAGACAGGCTGTATGTGATGTGCATGATGATTCACCTTGGGTGGAAACTGATGGAGTAGGACGGCCAAGGTGCCATATATCAGAGGAGCAGCTACATTTCTTCATAGGTAAGATTTATTTAAGTGACTAATGTGATTGCTGAACAGTATTATTACCAACATAACTTTAATTAACCTGAGTATTTTAGTAAATTGCCCATTTCATTAAAGTTTTCCTAATTAAAAAAATAGAATTCTCTCTAAAAAATAATTTTTGTACATATTTAAAACACCAATAACATACATGTACAAATCTTTTTGTGATGCAGTAAAAAGCCCACATTGTGCTATGTGTCATTAAGGGATCTAGAATGAGCGTTTATGGCGTTTTTACAGTATTTTTGTGGGACATGAGAGCACCTCAGGCGTATCGAATTGCATTCTGAATACGAAGCATGTCTTTCTGATATCAAATAATTTTCATTTTTTAAATTCACGATATAATACAAATTTTATGACAAATTATTAAAATTTGATATTTTTCAAATTTTGATATAACAGTCCTCGAAATAAATTTTATAAATCTAATGATATATTCTTAAAGTGTATGTAGCTGGGAGGAAAAGCCGACGATCAATTTATATTGAAGATTTTTTTTGGGTGTTTTGGGGAAAAAAATCCATATCTTCAATACGAAAGGTCAAAAATTTCAATTGATCGTCGGCTTTTCATCCCACCTACATACACTTTTAAAGTATAAATCATCAGATTTATAAAGTTTACTTCAAGTAGGGGAGATTGGGGTTAGTTGGAACGCGGGGTAAGTTGAAACATTGTATTTTTTTCTGACACAAAAAATTAATTTGGTAAAATACTGGCACCTAGTAATAGGTATTAGTAAGGGTCATCCACCAAATTAGCAACAGCACTGATGCCCCACCAGTGTTGGCTTGGGAAAGGAATATCTGTTTTTTGACTTGCTGACTAATTTTTTTACCCCTCAGAAAAGATGCATTATCTCCATGTTGTTTGAAGATTCAGGGGATTATTTTTTGAGTATCATAAGCACTAGTACCGGTAGTAAGTCCCAGAATAATGTTAAATAAAAGTTTAATTGTATTTCTTATTTTGTGTAATGAACTTTGAAATGTAAAAATAGGCATCGGGGTTAGTTGAAACTTTTGAGGTGGGGTTAGTTGCATACCTGCCAACATTGAAAACCCAGAAAACAGAGTACATGGCGAGCGTGAGGCGCGGCGCCAAGTAGTATCGCCTCTGACGGCAGGGGGGCCAGGGGCCCGCTTAAGGGCCCTTGGGGGGGTCCAGGGGCAAAGCCCCGGGGGGGGTTGAGGGGGCGAAGCCCCCCAAAGCTAGAGGGTTTCTACACTGTAAAAACCCTTATAAGCCCCTTCACATTAGACACATTTTATAGAAAAACAACAAGGTGAAAATGAAGCCCTAGGCTTTTATACACTTTGAGGAGGGATTTATACTCCATCTAGCAACAATTTCAACACATATTTGATGACTACAACCTTTGAAAAAAAATGTGAAAAAACATTCTGGGACCTGTTTTTATAAGTTTGAAAAATATGCTTCCTTCACACAGAAAATGTGCTTTTAAAAATGCAGTTTCCTATACTTTTGTACATAACGATCATTCATTGAAGCGATTTTTTGACTTTATAACAAGGCCTACGTGACTGATAGGACATTGATATGATGCACAATACAAAGGTGAAAATTTAAAAAAAAATCCATTTTTTCTTAATTTTTTCGAAGTTTTTGGCAACTTGAGAACCTCTAGACCTATTCTGAAGGTTGCATTTGAGGAGGGATTTATACTCCATATCTGGCAACAATTTCAACACATATTTGATGACTGCAACCTTTGAAAAATGTGAAAAAACATTCTGGGACTTGTTTTTACAAGTTTGAAAAATATGCTTCCTTCACATAGAAAATGTGCTTTTAAAAATGCAGTTTCCTATACTTTTGTACATAACGATCATTCGTTGAAGCGATTTTTTGGCTTTATAACAGGGCCTACGTGACTGACAGGACAATGATATGATGCACAATACAAAGTTAAAAATTCAAAAAAAAAAAACATTTAACAAAAAACATGTCAAAGTTTTTGTTGACTTTGGAGAAACACTAGACGTATTCTGAAGTGCTATGATCATTCACAGATGATTTAAAAAAAAAATTGGAAAACATTACAAAAAAATTACAGTTTGTTATCTTTAATATGGAAACCACTAACTAATGTTTACCTCTTCATCTATCACAATATTATACATGCATTGGTTTTCCATGCATTTTATAATATGTGCTAGATGAAGAGGTAAACATTAGTTAGTGGTTTGCATTATTAAGGATAACAAACTGTAATTTTTTTGTAATTTTTTAGAATTGTTTTCAAATTAACTGTGAATGATCCTAGCACTTCAGAATAGGTCAGTGGTTCTCCAAAGTCGCCGAAAACTTTGGAAAAGAAATTTTACAAAAATTTATTAAAAAAAAAAAAAAAAAAAAAAAAAAAAATTTTAAATTTTTTTTCCAGAAAATCGGAGTCCTCCGATTTTCGGGGTTTAAAACTCGGAAATCGGAGTAGCTCCGCGAAAATCGGAGTAGTTGGCAGGTATGTAGTTGACACGTGAAAATCGCATCTAAAATATGGTTAAAAATGTGACTTTTTAAAAATTTGTAACATGTTTACCATTTCTTCAATATTGCTTTAATATGGTTAAAAAGCAATAATACAAGCAAAAAGTGCACACAGAAAGTACATTTTATAATATTTTAGGCTTCTCATATTTTGGTCCATGGTGACACAAGTCACCTTGTGTCCAAAGTATTGTCCAGCATTCCCACATATTTATTTATTCATTTTTTCACACTGATTGTATGTTAAAGGGTGCCTTCAAGGGAAGTATAACCCTAACAACACACTAATAATTATTTTGAAATTTTTACAAGTCGTGTTTCAACTAACCCCACCCTATGTTTCAACTTACCCCAGGGGCGGGGTTAGTTGAAACACTTTTTTTCAAATTTTCAAAATAGATTATATGAATAATCATGCAGGTCCAATAAAGTTTATGGCTGTATTTGTAGCATGTTTATACTGATATGGTTAGTGTTTCTTGAAAGTAATCTATTTGGTTGGAAAAAGTCTTAACAAAATCAAGACTCGTAAGGCAACACACCCAAACGACATACCATCAAAAATTGTGAAAGAATTTGCTTTTGAACTAACAATGCCACTCACTCACATTTTTAATTCATGTCTGAATGAGGGTATATTCCCAGGGGTTTGGAAAACTTCGTCAATTACGCCAGTCCCTAAGGTTAAAAAAGCCAAGACTCTTGATAAACTGAGGCCTATAAGTCTCACGAAGTTGTTTGGTAGAATTTTTGAAAAATACTTGGCTGACTGGACCTTAGAGGATTTTTCTCGCATATTGACCCCAAACAATATGGCAATTTGCCGAATAGTTCCACCACGCATTATTTGGTTGATCTTGTCGACACAGTCCTTAGAGGAGTTGATAAGCCAGGCCATTATGCGTCATTATGTGCAATCGACTTCACTAAGGCCTTCGACAGGATCAACCATAATGTAGCAATCACGAAATTGATTGATATTGGTGTTCGTAGATCTATAATACCGGTTATATGCAATTTTCTAACCAATCGTAAACAGACTGTTAGGATACAAGGCAAGTCGTCTACATCTCTCCACGTATGGGGTGGTGTTCCGCAAGGGACCAACTTTGGCCCCATAATTTTCTCTGCTGTGGCAAATGACTCTGCCATTGATGCCCCACTGCGGTGGAAATATGTGGACGATTTAACCCTTGGGGAAATTGTTTGTGTGAAGTCCAAAGGCAGCTCCCAGTTGCAAAATGATCTTAACCAACTTGGGACTTGGTGCAATGAAAATGATATGGTTCCCAAGCCAGAGAAATGTCACATTATGCATGTTTGCTCTCTAAGAAACGAGCCCCAGTTTCCAGTTTTTACTATCAATGGCAAGAAGGTCGATACCACTAACAGTATGAAACTTCTGGGAGTCACAATTCAAAACAATCTCCAGTGGGATATCCAAGTTGGACAAATGATTACAAAGGCTTCAAAGAGAATGTACATGCTCTATGTTCTTAAGCGATTCAGAGCTTCTGCTAGTGATCTGACCTCGGTCTACCAAATGTACGTGCGTCCGGTATTAGAATATGCCAGTCCTCTGTGGCACAGTAGTATCACTAAACACCAAGCTGACCAGATGGAACTTATCCAAAAGCGCGCCTGCCGTATAATACTCGGTAACCAGTACAGCTCGTATTCAGAGGCTCTGAAGACGCTTGAGCTCTGTTCTCTTGTTGAAAGGCGGGAACATCTCCTTAGAGGTTTTGGCGAGAGCATTTTGAAATCAGAGCGTCACAACAGGATGCTCCCTGCTCCCAAAAGTAAAAGACACGGTAAAAACCTCAGGAATGCTCAACAACTTGACCCGCCTAGATGCAAGAGAACTCGCTACCAAAAATCAACAATTCCTGCAGTTGTGAATCTTTTAAATTCTTGATTTGTTGTTTGTCAAAATATGGTTTTTTGTTTTTTTATATTTCTGTGTTTTTTGATGTATGCATTGTTAACCAGATGTCTCAGTTTTCTGACTGTATTTCTGGATTTTTATACCGTAATAAATAAATAAAAAATAAATAAATTTGCGTTAAAAAGACGATTTGTGAAAAATGTTTCAACTAACCCCAATCTCCCCTACTGTTAAATATCAAAAATATCAATTTTTAGCTCATTTGCGCCAGCAAATGAACTATAGTCGTAGTCTAGATTTTTCTATGTTTTTTACTTTCTCTTGCTACATCGTTGGGTTGGTACAATTTGTGACCCTACTTCTCATACCCGACTTTTCATACCCCACTTGACCCAACTTTTTATCGTTATGATAAATCATTTTAGATATTTCAATGAATACTAAATAAAGTGTAAATGAAGTCTACCGAATTGAAAAGGCTAAATCAGTGTAATTTGTGAAAAATTATGAGTTAGAAATTATTATTTATAAACATCGCCCTTCCTCGTGCGCAGCCATAATCTCCAAACCAGTCGTTCATAAGTTACCTTTTCATGAGGAAGTATATCGGTCTGTCGCATTAAGATCTACGCATGGTGACATTATAAACGTAAATATTGTCATTGCATGTTATTCAGCCCTTTCACTGCTACCAACATTTGAGATTAATTGAGTATTGACTTCAGTGTACCGCTCAGTTGCTCCAAGCAAGTTCAATCAAGTTAGCATATCAAGGCTTAATTGGTCAACGCATTGTGATATTATAAGCAAACACTTATTGATTGGCTTGAGCAAACTTTATAACCAGGTTTAGGGAGTGTTCAGAACATTGGGGGGGCACTTGGAAATTGGAGTCAAAAAGTTTTGACCCCCTCTTCCTTCCTTCCATATACGTGCTTACCTCAACAGTTTGAGTATCAACGCACGGGCTTTACGTACGTGCACAGTTTTCCAGAGAACCTGACACTTTTTTGACCCCCCCCCATCTTTGGACATACAAAACCTTTTAGATCAACCCTTTCCAAGAATTTAAAAAACAACTAATGATTGCAGTAACGATCACAATCCCAATTTACATTATAACAAGTATGCACTAAGTTTAATGGTTGTACATTTTTTTTTAATTTATAGGCCTTTAGGCCTATTTCCTACACTGAAACATGCAAGTTTTATAGGGTGACTTGTATGAAGTTTAATTTCATTGTTTGCATTCTAATATTTTCATGTTTCATTCTTAGAACCAATAATTAGATAAAAATAACACAAGAAAGGGAAATTGAGAGAAACATCTGGGCACATACTCAAGATTTTTAGGGCTTTAGACTTGTTTATAGGGGCGTAATTTTTCTTGGTCAGTGGAAAAATATAAATTTCGGGGCAAAGACGCAAAAAATGTCGGTTGCATCAATTTGACCCGGTATTATCAGTGGAATATTATACATATACTCTTTTCTTATGTGACTGGATAAATGTAAAGTCTTCGAGCTTCCAAAAAGTAATGTTGTATGTTCTTGTTCTGTTGGTATTTTCTTGTTAAAATTGTTTGACCCCCGCCCCCTATCAGGAGCAAAAACTTTTTTGACTCCCCTTTTTGAAGACATAAAACTTTTTTGACCCCTCCATTTTGCCACCCCCAAAAGTATTTCTGAACAATCCTTAGTCCAGGCAATTAGAATTGCACAGGGCTCAAAACTCATCAATACTAATCACAATTTTGTATCTAAATATGGCTGAACGAGGCTTTGAAATTTGAGATGAGGAAATGCTTGAAAACGCTGTTCTTTATCAATAATATTAAGGAAATGTGTATGGTATTGGCTTAATATTTGATTACCAACGGAATAAACTGCGAATATCTAACAAAACTTTAAAAATAAGTCGGGTCAGGTGGGGTATGAAAAGTCGGGTATGAAAAGTAGGGTCACAAATTGTACCAACCCTACATCGTTTGAGTAATGGAGCTGGTAATTTGAGGGAGCGATCTTTGCATGATTGTTCATGATTGTATATTTAACTAGGAAAATTCGGACGGAAAGTGTGATTTTTGGAGCATTTTGTTCCGAAAATTTTTACAAAATTTCAGAGAATAGTCTCCTTTGCAGACTGTTTGTCGTGCTGATCATATTACAAACACTGTTCAAACTCCTTGTTCTTGAGATGCTGTGGCGTTTTGTAAAAGAGATGTAACAGAATTTTGCTTCAATGTTTGCTTTTCAGTGTTGCTTTGCCGGACCGATAGTACATTCGGCAAGTCAATCTAGATAAAGCACCAATTTGGGCTTGTGCTGTTTATAGGCCCCTACTTCTGTGCACGAGCCATGAGCAAGCAGTGGCTCAAATTCTCCCAATTGTGCATATAATCAGAACTATATCATTGGTACTGAGATCTGACCTGGAATCATGATTAGCTGAAAAGATAGCAGCCTTTATGTAAACAAATGCTTTGTCTGGTACATTTAAGGCTATACTGTTGTGGGGTTGTTGTTTTTTTTCAGGAAAAAGGATGAGGTTGTTCAAGAGTTTAGGTAGATATGAAATGTGCTGGATAAGTATTTTGTTTATGGATGAAATTTGCTGTAATAAATGAAACCTGGCGAATGGCCCATTTTCAGTCCAAATTGACACCTAACACATTCAAATCGGTTAAAATTTGACGAAAATAGGATATTTTCTTTTGAATTAATACTTGTCCAATTGATTTTGTCATATCAATCCAATGACAATAAAATTCCTAGAAGGCAAAGTTTCATAATACCAGTTATACCACATCCATACATCCCTGGTATATTCAGAAATGGAATTTACTATCAATGCATATTATCTGTTTATACATTGTAAACATGAGCAAGGTCATGTTTTTGTAGCATCAGTAGTACTGATAACCAAATTACACGCTAATTAAATCTGAACATACAATTAAAAAACCGCTTATTTTGTAAACAGATAATACTCTGAAAAAACAGTGGCATGATCGACAGGAATTATGGATGAAATTGTTTATTTAGATAATACTCTGTGATTATTTATGGAAGAAATTTAATGGAAATGCTCTCAATGAAATAATTAATATATTAAACATACGTTTTGTTTTATCAAATTTTAGGACATTATTTGACATTCAATTCAGAAAATGCAAGATTGGATTGAGTAATCATGCAGTTTTTTTATTTAATTTGCTTGTAACCACTGTTGTAACTACATGTAAATCCTGTTATCTACCCAGCAATGTTTGCTTATCTTAAATTTGAACACTAATGGTATGGTATAATCTGTTATTAAATAGGCCTTTGATAGACAGTGATATTGATTTGAAAACGAGTTACTTGCTGGTGAGTTATATAAGCCAGAGTCTGGATGTTGGTATCATTATGCCTCAAATCACTGATTTATTGTAAGATCAGTGCAGAGTTGATTAGATACGAAAATGGAAAGTTAAGACAAATTACTATAGTTAAGACAAATTACTATACACCTGATCCATGAACTAATACTGATTTTGAGGTTTGAGAATACTTAAATTTTTTTTTCAAAGTTGCCATCCCTGTATACATAGCTTTACATGGCTATACATGGCTATACATAGCTATACATAGCTATACATGGCTATACATGTCTATACATGGCTATACATAGCTCTACATAGCTATACATGGCTATACATGTCTATACATGGCTATACATAGCTATACATGGCTATACATGGATATGACATGGTTACAGATGGCTATACATAGCAATAGCTATACATACATGTAGCTATGCATGGCTATACATGGCCATACATTAGCTATCCATGGCTATACATAGATATCCATGGCTATACATGGCTATACATGGCTATACATAGATCTGCATGGCTATACATAGCTATACAAGACTATGCATAGCTATGCATGGCTATACATAACTATGCATGGCTATACATAGCTATACATAGGTATGCATGGTTATACATAGGTATGCATGGCTATACATAGCTATGCATGCCCTTTACTGACCATAACCCATAACAAATGAGCTACAGCACCGTTGGTACTCTTGTTAATGATTTGCCATTTAATGTGTATTACATTGCGAATTTCAAAAAATCAAAATTATTTGATATCAGAAGGACATTCTTCGTATTCAGAATGCAATTCGATATGTCTGGTGTGCTCTAATGTCCCACAATAAATACTGTCAATGTTGAACAGCTTTTTTTAATACTTTTAATTATATTTTTTTAACACATCAAACATATCGAATTGCATTCTGAATACGTAGAATGTCCTTCTGATAGCAAATAATTTTGATTTTTTGAAATTTTGATATTCACAATGTAATACACATTTTATGGCAAATCATTAAAAATTGACATTTTTGAGATTTCACAGTACTCGAAGTAAACTTTATACCAATTGATTAACGCAGCTTTCAATAGCGTAACGATTTTTTGTGTACACTGCGCGATTTACGCCAGCGTGTGCGACTGTGCGTGAGTAACGCGGAAGTGAATCCAACCATGCCAACGCACCTGTGATTGGTTAGTATTGTATCCAAGATCGTGCGTTCGCGTTGTAATTTGAAAAACGCGATATTATTATAAGATCGCGGTTGGATTGAGCACAGCTGCTGAAAGCTGCGTTCATTCAATTGTACATGTGTGTTGTTGTTGTTGGTGTTAATATGTACCAAAATTATTTTGTAGACAAAATTCTTTTTTTTTTGTATCACAAACCCCTCTTATTTATGTACATAATTTAAGGAGACTGGCTCTTAATTGAAAACATTCTAATTATGGGACTACAAACTTAAGAAACTCCCTACCAGTGGCGTAGATTTCTTTTTGACATGGACATTGGGGGGATGGGGTTGGAAAAAAAATTTTGCTATTTTGAAGCTAAACTGATGAAATATGCATGGTGCAAAAGTGGAATAATAATAATAATAATAAACCATGCGCTTTACACCAAAGTCCCTAAGCGCTTTTACAAATTATACATAGACAAAAACATAACAAATAAAACATTAGTATGCAATTTTAAATAAATAAGTTTTCAGAGATGTTTTAAACTGATAAAACAGTCTGGTAAACTGTTCCAAAGTTCAGAGGCAGCAATATAAAATGAGCGATGACCATACTGAGTAGAAAATGATGAGCTAGTTAGACGAAATTGTGTTGACGATCGAAGACTACGTGGAGGCGTGTAACACTGTATGAGTTCTTGAAGATAGACAGGTGCAAGACCATTAATATATTTATAAGTGAGGAGGAGAACTTTGTATATAATTCGGTATTTCACAGGTAGCCAATGTAAACATGAAGGATTGGAGTAATGTGATCACGTTTCTTAGTAAGCGAAATTAATCTGGCAGCCAGATAAATGCACGTGAAGCGCACGAAAATTTGCACTTTGGGGGCTAAAATGGGCAAATATGAGGTTAATTTGGTCAGAAACCTATATTCACTTATTCAGGCGTCATTCAACATGGGGGGGTGATTGTATGGACCATCCCCTGGCAAAATATTGGGGGGGGGGAGGGGGTTATCCCCCCCCCCCCATCCCCTGGGATCTACGCCTATGCCAGTGACTGCAAAATGCCGTAGTGCAGCACATTTGTTGTATTCAGTAAATTAAAAGGGGCAAGTGCTCCACAGGCTTTTCTGTCACGTACGAGATTCAAAATTCTCACCTACCCTTTAACGTGAAGACTAAGAAAAGATTGTTTGAATGTCCATTGATCCCCTTAGGGTTGATTGTAGCTAGTACTAGTCCAAAGGCAAATAAAAAGAGGGGGTGCTTCCATATAATTGATGCTAATGCTATGCTCCAGGGGAAGTTTTTTTAGGGCTCATATTGAAATTCCCTTACATAGGAAGGTGTGCACCATCCTGCAACTTTCTTGTGCTAGACTTCTTTTGTTAAAATCCTGGGCAGGGTGTATCACTGATGCATATAATCCATCCGTTTTATGACCGAGCTTTCCTGAGGCGCGCGCTTAGCAAGGGAAATCCTGCCTTCTTTCTGTGTGAAAACGTGGTAGGGTATTTCAATATGAGCCCTTAGATTAATACTTCAATTATTTTTCCTGTTTAGTTCAGTCAGTTCAGTTATATTTCATTGTTGTAGGCCTTGGTCCTTTGCACTACCATACTATAATTCAGCATATTTTCCTTTTATGTGTGTGTAGAGTTGCTTGGGTGTACACTTGCAGACACAGCAAAATGCCTTGGAGTTAGTAGAAGTACAGTAAAGAGGAGGATGGCAGAACTGTGTATGTCTGCAGGTAGAACAACATACTCAGAAATAGGAGATGATGAACTAGAAGAAAGGATACAGTTCATTTTGTATAATATGCCAAGAGCTGGTGAGTGATGTCTTTCAGCTGCTTAACCCTAACAGTACCAGGTCCCAAGGGTGAAATTAAGCGGGAGACGTGAGCCGTTTGGTCCCCAGAAACTCTGCAATGGCCCCTGGTTCCAACTTGATTTGTAGTTGACCAATGGACACTCTAATCACAAAACTGGTCCCCTGGATAGTGAACCAAAAGGTATCAATTTCAAAGCCTATTGTGCTTATTTAACCCATTCAGCATATCTTTATTTTTATTGGCCCCTTGGTAAATGGAAGTGGACCTTGGTTTCTTCAAATCTTGGTGAACCAGGGGCAATTTTTTTTGCCGAAGTGGCCCCTGGTTCAAGCTCTCTTATTTTCACCCTTGCCAGGTACTTCAAATTACTACTTGATATGCAATGTGTGCGTGCATCCCATGAGATGTGATGACGAAATTACTTTATGTTATCTATATTATAATTACGCTATTGTCTGTGAATCTGTTTAGTCCTACGTGTATGGGGTGGGATGGGATGGGCGTTATTAACAATATAATTCTCCGGTGCAATCTGTGTACAAACTCTGAGCCCTGAAGCTGCTTTATTTGATGACAAACGGACGGCCCTTTTTTAACATTTGGGGACCATAATATTTGACTTATGAGGCTCATGTACATATGTTGAAGTATAATTCTCAAGTGCTATCAGTAGACTCAAGCTGGGCACTGTAGCTGCTTTATTTACTGAGTAACGGCTGGCCCTATATGTTTTAGCATTTTGGGCCCTGGGGCCAATGGAGTGACATATGGGGCTCATATGTACATATAACAATATAATTCTCAGGTGCAATCTGTGTACAAACTCTGAGCTCTAAAGTTGCTTTATTTGATGAAAAACGGCCGGGCCTTTGCTTTAACATTTGGGGCCCCGGGGCCCATAATATTTGACTTATGGGCTCATGTGCATATGTTGAAATATAATTCTCAAGTGCTATCAGCAGACTCAAGCTGGACATTGTAGCTGCTTTCTTTACGGAGTAACGGCCGGCCCTATGTTTTAGCGTTTGAGGCCCTGGGGCCCATATTATGTGACACACTGGGTTCATATATACATACATGTATAACAATATAATGCTTTAGACCTATTAGTGTACCAAATCTAAACCCTGTAGCTCCTTTATTTGCTGAGAAACGACAGGCCCTTTATTTTAACATTTGGGCCTCTGGGGCCCCTAGCCTTAAACATCTGGGGCCAAAATGGGCAAAAGGCCATTTACAACTTAGGGCCCATATATTTGCCACATATGAGCTCTAGTGCCCTTGTAGTTTTATAGCTAGCCTTGTCAATCTGTTGCCCCTTATTTTAACATTTGGGGCCTTGGGGCCCATAATATATGACATATGTGGGGCTCATGTATACTTGCATACGTGACGGTCCCCTCGGCACAACTGAGCCCTGAAGTGCCAATCATCATTTTTGAGATATTCAACCAAATTATTTTGCTTGAAATTAGATTTAAAATGATGTATATCATGTCTATAGTACTTGACATTTAAGTAGTGAAAAATCAATAAAACAGTCAATAAATCCTTTGTTTCCTATTGTTTATTGTTAAGTTCGATGGAGCATATCTCAATAGTGGCACTGGCGACATCCGGGCTCAGTTGTGCCGAGGGGTCACATATATAGAGTACCCCTGGATCTATCAGTGTACCAACTCAGGGCCCTGAGGCTGCTTCATTTAATGAGAAACAGCATGCTTTGTATTTTTACATTTGGGCCCCTGGGGCCCGTGACCTTTGACCTCTGGGGCCGAGATTTGCAAAGGATAAATCTACAGGGTAGGGCCCATAAGTGTACCACATATGGGCCCTCAGTCCATGGGGCCCTTGTAGTTTTAGCGCTAGCCCTGTCAATCTGTTGCCCCTTATTTTAACATTTAGGGCCCTGGGGCCCATAATATATGACATATGCGGCTCATGTATAATTGTATATATATATAGTAACCCTGGGGCTATCAGTGTATCAACTGAGGGCCCTGAGGCTACTTCATTTGATGAGAAACGGCATGCTTTGTATTTTAACATTTGGGCCCCTGGGGCCCGTGACCTTTGACCTCTGGGGCCAAGATGGGCAAAGGATAAATCTACGGGGTAGGGCCCATAAGTGTTCCACATATGGGCCCTGTGGCCCTTGTAGTTTTAGCGCTAGCCTTGACAGAATGTTGTGTTTGATGGAGGAGGAAGAAGGAGGAGGAGAAGGAGAAGAAACCATAGGATAACAAACAGACAAACTAGAAGGCTATATATTTGTACACAAATACGGCTATACCCGCATGTTATCGGTTTACACAAACTTACAGTCCTTATTTGCTGAGGACTTAGGTTGCTGTTGTCAGTCTCTCTAATTCACAGTGAAGCTATGCAATTTGATAGATTGAAATTCACAATGTGCAATTTGATTAGGGAAAGCTATTCCAGAGGGGAGTATGTAAATTAAATGGAACAGCCATTTCAGAGGGAGTATGTAAATTAAATAGAACAGCCAATGGGTATGTAATTTAACTGGAACAGCCTTAACGTTTCTGTCATCTATATTATTATAATTACGCAATTGTCTGTGAATGGGATGGGGTGGGTGTTATTAACAATATAATTCATGAGGTGCAATCTGTGTACAAACTCCGAGCCCTGAAGTTGCTTTATTTGATGATAAACGGACAGCCCTTTTTAACATTTGGGGCCCTGGCCCATAATATTTGACTTATGAGGCTCATGTACACATGTTGAAGTATAATTCTCAAGTGCTATCAGTAGACTTAAGCTGGGCACTGTAGCTGCTTTATTTACTGAGTAACGGCTGGCCCTATGTTTTAGCGTTTGGGGCCCTGGGCCCATATTATGTGACATATGGGGCTCATATGTACATATAACAATATAATTCTCAGGTGCAGTCTGTGTACAAACTTTGAGCTTTGGTGAAAAATGGCCGGCCCTTTGATTTAACATTTGGGGCCTGGGGCCCATAATATTTGACTTATGGGGCTCTGTGCATATGTTGAAATATACTTCTCAAGTGCTATCAGCAGACTCAAGCTGGACATTGTAGCTGCTTTATTTACTGAGTAACGACCGGCCCTATGTTTTAGCGTTTGGGGCCCTGGGGCCCATATTATGTGACACATAGGGTTCATATATGGTCATTTTCACGGTAAAGGGTGTAACTTTTGATTTTTAGGGTCAAAATTTCAAACCACTTAAATATGTTTCTGTTTACTGAAATCATGCATAGAAGCAACTTAATTTCAAGTAAAATAATGTTTCAAGGCTTAAACCTTTTGATTTCTAATAAAAAATTTGACATTTGCATAACATTTTGGTTAAAATCTAAGAAAAATGTATTTTACATAACCTCAGAAAATTATGACATGAAAGCTGGAATACATGTGAAATTCCATTCCAAAGTAAGTCAACAGATATAAGTTAAATTTTATACCATGTTTTGCTATGTTTGTAATTGCAGTTTTGAAAATTTTTAACATCAAGTGTCATTTACAATGGAAATTTCCAAACCTTAAACATATTTTTTAAGTTTTAATTGGGTTCCTAAAATAATTTGAATGTCTAACTTCATGTACAAATACTACTTGATGAAAGGAACCTCCCAGCCAAGTTTCACAGAAATTGGAGTTATTTTTTAGAATTGGCAATTCAAGCGATTTGTGTTTCGGAGGCTTCAGTTAACAACACAGGTGATCATAAAAGTAAAATATTTAGCTAACTACTACAAGTTGACATAAAAAATAGGTAAAAAATATCACAATTACCAATTTTCATGCTTTGCTTCTAAGTATTGAATTTCAGTTGTGACAAAAATTAAATTATCACAGCAAGTCATTTTTTTGTTTCGGAGGCTTCATGTTAACAATTGTTAAACATTGCAGAAGTAGTTTTTTTGAAAACAACAGTGTTGGGATCATCTAAGCTGTTATTTTCTTGTGTGTATTGAATCAATGATTCTATGCGGCAGATATTGTAGATTTATCACACATTAATTTTTTCACCCATTTGTTAAGTATGGTGTTTTTTGCATGTGAAGCCTCCGAAACAGGCTTTTTAAGGTATCAGTATATTTTTCAAACATTAACCATAATGTCAATTTTTTTTTTCATTTATGACATTCTGCACATATCAAGTAATAATTACAATGCAGATATCAGTATGAAACACACCAATTTAGATATGCATAGATGATAATTAAGTTTACTGTTGTTTCGGAGGCTTCATTTGTTTCGGAGGCTTCAATTGTTAACGGAAAGTTTGTATTGGGTCCCATTTTCAAACGGTGATATATATCTCCACGATTTAAAAACATGTGACTTGAGGATCTAGTTTGCTACATTTTAATAAATAGATTGGATGAGCTCTTTTATTTATATTTGCACAAGCTTGCTGAACAGTTTGTTTCGGAGGCTTCAAAAAGTTAACGGAAAAACGGCTATTTGAAGTCAAGATTTTATAAAAAATTTAAAAGCTTGCAAATCGGCTAATTTTTGTTACCCATTTCAAGTTAAGATAACAACTGTTATGAATCAAGAAGAAGTGAAGAAATAACCAAGAATTATGAACCAAAGCTACACCCACAAAGTTTGTTAACAATTGTTAACGGAAAATGAAGCCTCGAAGCGATAAATATCGAAGTCCGGTTCTCAAAAATACAGGGCCGTTCACAATTAAATCTAATGTGGCAGTGTTTACTGAACATATGACTGTACTTTCAGGATAAGAAAAATTATCCATGAACTAACTGAAGAAAACACAGGGTTTTACAAAAATGTTACTGTTTTTATAGTTTTTCAAAATGGCAATATTAAGTACATTTAAGCCTGCTAAAACTGAACGCAGTAACTCCCAAAGCTGATTATGCTACCCAAGGTAGCTGCTAACTAGATGACTTATGTGGCCAAAAATTATGGAATTCTGTGGCTTTATTAGAACACTACGGATTACAATGTTAAAAATCCAAAGTTACACCCTTTACCGTGAAAATGACCATATACATAAAACAATATAATGCTGAAGACCTATTAGTGTACCAAATCTAAACCCTGTCGCTACTTTATTTGTTGAGAAACGACCGGCCCTTTGTTTTAACATTTGGGCCTCTGGGGCCCCTAGCCTTAAACATCTGGGGCCAAAATGGGCAGAAGACACATTACAACTTAGGGCCCATACATGTGCCACATATGAGCCCTAGTGCCCTTGTAGTTTTATAGCTAGCCTTGTTAACCTGTTGCCCTTATTTTAACATTTGGGGCCCTGGGGCCCATAATATATGACATATGGGACTCATGTATACTTGTATATATAGAGTACCCCTGGCTCTATCAGTGTACCAACTCAGGGGCGGATACAGGATTTCGAGAAAGGGGGGGCACACTCCTGAAAATAAAAGAATTTAATAAATGGCCGCGAAGCGATCATCCCGGAGCGCTTGCGCGACGCAGGGGGGTGTCTGAGGGGGGATGTGCCCCCTGAGAAGTGAGAAACTTTTGGAAAATGAAGACCCAAGTGAAGCCATTTGGTGGACCATTTTGTCAACATTATGGTGTAAAATTTTAGTTTGAAAAAGCCTAAAATTTGCAAAAAGACGGCCCAATTGAAGCCATTCGTGGACAACTTTTGACCTCTTTTGTAAAATTTGCTTTATATGTACCCATAACGTTTCGCGACATGGGGGGGGGGGTGTTTGAGGGGGATGCCCCCTCAGAAATGAGAAACATTTGCAAAATAAAAACCTAATTGAAGCCATTTGGTGGACCATTTTGGCACTATTATGGTGTAAAATTTGAGTTTGAAAAAGCCGAAAATATAAAATTTGCGAAATGACAGGCCAATTGAAGCCACCTTTTTTCACTGTTATTGTATAAATTCAGAGTGCTGGGTGTGAAATACAGAAGCGAAAACGGGCAGTTGTTTATACAGGCAGGGGTGTCTGATGTTCCCCTCCGAAATTTGGAAATTTTGTGAAATGAAGGTCCAATTGAAGCCATTTGGTGCATCTGTTTTACACTATACGAGAGTATATCATTGCTTTTTAAAACAAAACAGGGCCCGAACTCAATTTGTAAAATGTTACACTGACACTTTAATAGGCCTATAAGACTTGGAGATTCGGCATGGATCGAAGTCAGCATGGAGTCCGTATTAATACTGACTTTGATGACAAAATGTGACGGGCCCTGCATCATCGACGGGCCATCAGAAATCAACAAGTACTGCCTAAAAGAATCCGGCCTATATTAGGCCTATATAGAACCTACTTTTGATATACCAGACTGTGAGCTACTGTGCGGTTTATTTGGCATGGGCCTACTAATTATACGTGCAATTTAACTTTTCCCCTTCTCCTTTTCTCTTCTCTTTTCTCCTTTTTCCTCTTTCTCTTCTCTTCTCTCTTTTCCTCTTTTTTTTTTTGGGAGAGGGGGAGGAAGGGCGCCGCCCCTGAATCCGCGCCTGGAGAGTGCCACCCCGGTGTATGATACTCACTACAGATTTATTAGGCTATAGGCCCGAATATTTTTTCTTTCTTTTTTTTACGTTGTGCCGTTTTCTTTCTTCTTTCTTTTCTTTTCTTTTTTCCCTTTCTTTTCTTTTCCTCTTTTCTTTCCCTCCTTCTCTTCTCTTTCTTTTCTTCTTTATTTTGTATTTTTTGGGATCCGCCAAAAGGGGGGGCACGGGCCGGCTGTGCCCCCCTCTAAATCCGCGCATGTACCAACTCAGGGCCCGAGGCTGCTTCATTTAATGAGAAACCGCATGCTTTGTATTTTTACATTTGGGCCCCTGGGGCCCGTGACCTTTGACCTCTGGGGCCCAGATGTGCAAAGGATAAATCTACGGGGTAGGGCCCATAAGTGTACTACATATGGGCCCTGGGGCCCTTGTAGTTTTAGCGCTAGCTTTGTCAATCTGTTACCCCTTGTTTTAACATTTGGGGCCCTGGGGCCCATAATATATGACATATGGGGTTCATGTATACTTGTATATATAGAGTACCCCTGGGGCTATCAGTGTACCAACTCAGGCCCCCGAGGCTGCTTCATTTGATGAGAAACGGCATGCTTTGTATTTTTACATTTGGGCCCCTGGGGCCTGTGACCTTTGACCTCTGGGGCCAAGATGGGCAAAGGATAAATCTACGGGGTAGGGCCTATAAGTGTACCACATATGGGCCCTGTGGCCCTTGTAGTTTTAGCGCTAGCCTTGACAGAATGTTGTGTTTGATGGAGGAAAAGGAGAAGGAGAAGGAGAAGAAACCATAGAATGGCAATATACCCGTTCATGCTTCGCATACGGGTATAACTATTGAAGAGGTCAGAAGAAAAATTTGAGCAGCCTCGCTATATGCTTTTTTTTACAGATAAAATGAAAATGTGAAGTGTCATGTCAAAAGGAGACACTTTTGGGCAGGTTATGAATTTCGAGTTTTTTACTTTTGCTCCACAATGCCGTTTCCCCCAATGAAATCGGACATTCCTAAGCGAAGATATTGAGTTCTGAAGTTATGGTATTATAAAATTTGAAATTGAGATATCGGCCTTTAAAAATATTATTGACAATGTTGAGAGTAGGAATTAACTTGAAAAATGTCTCAAAACCTACAAGATGCCAGTTATATTCCGGCCTGAAACTACAATATTTTTTAACATTAATAACATCACAAATTCGCAACAAACCCAAATTGTGAAAAAATCACCCACCTGCAGATTTTGGGCTATTTCTCCATTTACATTCCTGCCCAAAAGTGTACTTAACCAGACCTCAGTGATGACTTTCAAAAAGGTCAAGGCTTATAGAACAGCTTGTCTATGGAAAATGTACACTTTCTGATAGTTTTGAACAAGAATTCACCAAACTAGGGTTCTGACTATCCCTTACCTATAGATGTGAAAAAGTGGGGACACTGAACTGTTGAAAGTTTGCATGCATCAAAATGACTGCACTGTGTATATTGAACACCCGCACCAATCATCAATCAAAGAACACTTGAAAAAACCAGATGTTAAAATTTGCATGCAGTACGATCGCACTGTGTAGATTGACCATTAGTTAATACTTTGTGCCAAATTGGCATTATTTTGCCTATGTGCATCACAAATGGAACTTTGACCTGCAATAAAAATTAAATTTGTAGATTTAAATTTTAATATTCTCAAATTTTATATTTTCAATTCCCTATTTTGTGTATTCAAAATATAGGATACAAAACTGTAGATGGGTACCTGATAGGACAGGGGATAAGAGTTCAACGGCAACGTATTCGCGATGCTCTGCGCAAACTTGATCCAGCAAGGCAAGAGTTACGCACCATTTGCTCTATTCGCAGACGGCACTATTCAGTTGCATCCCCACTTTCATTATGGCACATCGATGGAAATCATAAGCTGATAAGGTATGTACATTATATAAACACATGACAAATTAATCTGGAATGCAATCGAAAAGAAAAGTTAAAATGTCAATGTCATGTAAAATAGCTATTTAAATGGTTTAAAATGGCACCTGATGAGCTTGTTCAAATCATTGTTCAAATAGGCACCATGTGTCGAAGGCATTAGCCAGAGGGGTGTGTTTAGGGTGTCCACAGTGGTCAAAAATATCTTATTCTACAAAATCAAGGTGTCCACCTCCTATTCACTGCTTTATAAAAATCAGAATGAATTTTAGGGTGTCCAATTTGAAAACAGGGTGTCCAAATGACACCTGGACACCCCTATGGCTAATCACAGATATTGGGCTAATGCCTTGCATGTGTCTAATTTTTGTGAAGTATCGCACACATTTCTTTGTATTTTCTTCATTTCTTTGTATTTTCTTCATTCTTTTCGGCGACTTTTGCGGATACAAAATTTTGGATTTTGGATTTTTGTAAATATGTACACATAAAAAACGATGTATATTCATGCACCGAGGTGTACTAATTGTATATACATGTATGTACAGACTTGACATTTAACATGGAATATTTTTCGCCAAGTTCCAAGACTGCTCAGGCTAAATATTAATTTGGGTGTGTCGGGAGACGGTGTAAAATAATATAATTGTTTGATAGATTTGTTTGATATGTTTACATTATGGTGCTCATATTGTAGCGAATTTGCCTAAAATGGCGGATTTAGGAAGGCTGAATAAGTTGAGCTTTGTGGGGACACAATTTCGAACTTTATGTAACATGGTTCCGTTATTATCAAATTTATAGGGGTTTGAGGTGATATTTCTTAAACTTCGTCAGCAACTGGCATTCATCACAGCTGAGATACACTTACAATGTACCAACTTGTTGAACAGGGGAGGAGCTTAAAAATAAGGCTCTTAAAAGCGGTACATACTCAGAAAGTTTGAATGGCCCCCTAGGGTCAAATGTTATAAACTTATGGTACAAAAACAACTGCGGATACCTGGATGTCCAATGAACTCGAACTGTTTCTTTGTGTACAGTAAGTTTATAACATTTGAGTGTAACATGTAGGAGGAGAAGCCTTTTGAAATTTATTCTCTTGGTCGGGCTGACGTCACAAAGGGGAAATAGCCTTGTAAATCCAGTGTGCGCATGTGCAGTTCCCCTTTCTCGAGCTGGTTGCCATGTGCGGCGTGCGCGCTTGTGCAAAGGGGACAATGTTCCCGGATGTCCGACCGAGTGAATTGCCAGAAAGAAAGAACGGATAGCATTAGAGCAGAGAAGATTTATAGGCGATCCCATAATACTAGTGAAACATCCGGGTACTTGAGAACCAGTCTACTAGAAATTTCAATTGAGGGTACATAACACATCTACTTTCCATAGACTTTACATGCAAAAGTAGGGGTAGCGTTTTAAGCCATAAGTCGAGTTACCTCTTACTTTGAAATATGTATTTGATATCATCTTAATCAGAACAAAATTCTGCATAACATATCTGACATGTCTGAAGATGACAAAACATTTTTGGTCTACTTTTTGAGAAAATTAGTGTTATATAAAAAGGCCAGATTTTCCTGTGTTTACCAGGGATGCAAATTGTGCGGGAGCGGGGAGCACCGCTCCTAGGAAATGACAGTCAAAATTGAGGAAATAATGCCTTGGGAAGAAAACGAAAGAGGAAAAAAGAGGGAGAGGGAGGAAAAGAAAAGAGGAGAGGAAGAGGAAAAAAAAGAGGAGTGAGGTAGAAGATGACATAGAGGGAAACAGATCTCAGTAAAAGATATCAAGTTAATAGGGGAGGGCTGTGAGGTAGTGAAGCTACTGAATGGAAGAGAGGAAATCTTTAAAAGACACTGGTTGTGCAAAATTTGGAGGAATTCACATGATTGTTCAAGAAATAACAGCAAAAAAGAGGAAGGTGTTGGTGTTGAAATATGGAAATGTGATAATGCATATGAGGAAATTTGCAATTCATCACCAGAGGGGGTATTCAATGTAATTTAACAGGAATAAAAGAAGTTGGACCAAGTCAGTTGGAAACAGAGCACAAATCTGAGGAAATTTATAGAGAGGTGGCAATCATATCTGAGGAAATTTATAGAGGGGCAGCAATGAGGATTTTATGGGAATTCGGTGTATCAGTACTATAATGCCAGTGAGAGGACGACCTGGAAAATGTTGAGGAAATTTAAAAAGAAGAACCATAAAGCACTGAACACTCTGACAAAAAGGGGCAAGGGGTGGGGGGGTGGCGGGGGGTGGCAAAGAAAAGGGAAAGGAGCCTCTGTCCCACTAAAATTGACCCCAAACTAGTATAAAATATCAGATTTTTGCGCGCTACGCACACACATTGTCTTCACGCTATGTTACCATTCTCGTCTTTTAAAGTGCAGAATAAAGCTATTTTATGTCTGGTATGATTGAGGAAATCTTGAGCTTAAACCTTGCTCCTGAGGAAGAAATCACAATTTGCACCCCTGGTGTTTACATCCGATTGCAAACCGTGTTTTGACCTTGTGTGTTCATGCGCACATAATCGTAAACATTACTCAAATTTTCCCGTTTTCTTTTCAAATTTGCAGAGATCACATTCACAAGTTTTAATAAACCAAAATTTTCAACACTAAAATGGTTAATATTGTACCGATTTGCACAATTTTGATGCAAAGTTGGGACTATAGGCATGATAAACTTTTACCCGAAACCGCTTCACCCTTGAATGAACACAGCTATCAACAGCGTGGTGATTCTCTGCGTACACTGTGTGATGAATGCCTGCATGTGCATAACGCGGAAGTGAATCACTCCTTGCAAACTCACTCATGATTGGTTAGTATTTTCGCATTGTACTTTAAAATACGCGCCATACGAAATCGGTCGCATCGCGTACAGCTGCTGGCAGTTGAGTCCATTAAATTGAATTTTTTACTTTCAGTATACCGCTTTCTTGTACTTTCATACTTCTATTCCTCATTCAAATGTGGGTCTATAGTAACAAAAAAGCTCATTTGAACAGGGTACCGATGTTCTTTTCAGGGATCATCTCAAAATGCCTATCGACCCAAGTTTTGGACATATTTTGAGTGTTTGAAAATCACGTCTTTGGAACGGAAATCAACAGTGAAGAATTGTGTGAAACTCGTGTGATTACTAGACTGGTTCTCAAGTACCCGGATGTTTCAGTAGTATCATGGGACTGCTTATTAATCCCAGCTATCTAGCTATCTATCTATGTGTCATAGCTAGGACTAGGAGGCCGTTGGGGCGACGTCTTCAGAGATGCATAATTCCCAAAGTTCTCTGTCCTCAGCTGTTCGTATGAGCTGGTCAAAGTTCAATCCAGTCCAGTCTTTGATGTTATCAATCCACATCTTCTTTGGTCTTCCTCTCTTCCTTACCCCATCTGTACCTTCCTGCGAATGGTGCTTCCTAGACTGTTCTTCCATCTGATCACATGGCCAAACGACTGGAGTTGTCTTCTTTTCACAATGGAGATCAGGTGTTCATGCTCTCCAATGAAACTTTCCATCATTGCCCTTACTTGTTTGTTGGTAGTATGCGTAGAGTAGTGGACCTGGAGGAGCCTTCTCATGCAGTTCATCTGAAAGGTGTTAATCCTCTTTTCCATCTCGGCATTAAGCGTCCAGGTTTCACCCCCATACAGGAAGATGGACATTACCAATGCTCTCAGGAGGCTCATTCTTGTTGCCATTGAGATGTTCTTGTCTGACTCCAAAATGGGTTTCAGATTGGCTAATGATGATTTTGCTACAGCAATTCTGATTTTGATTTTTTGCACTGATTTGGCATCATCTAGGGTTGCACCAAGGCATTTGAATTGTGTAACTGTTTCACGTTCTTCCCCTCCAACATGAACTTCTACAATTCCATCAGACCCCATCTTCAAGACATTGCTCTTTGCAGCACTGATTTCCATGCCAAGTCGCCTTGCACTTTCATATAGCCTTCTTGTGAGGTCACTTAGTTCTTTAGGTTGTCCTGCCAAGAGGTCAATATCATCAGCGAATCGCAAGTTGGTAACCCTTCGCCCTCCGATACTGACTGTTCCCTCGAATCCATCAAGAGCTTCCATCATGATATACTCAGGAAGATTTTAAAGATGGTTGGCGACAGTAGACAACCTTGTCGGACTCCAACTCAGGTATGAAAAAACTCACTCCTAGCAGTACAGGACTCTTAGATGCAGTGTACAATGCTTCCCCCAGCTAGGTAATAAACATGAACTTCTCAACAAATAACGTAAGGCCCCAGAATACTGCTCTGGTTCAATTGTTATCAGGCATTTTTGTGCAGCCCATGATGTTAACTATCTCTGGTACCAGTTCAACTTTGCTGCCCCCCCCAACTGGTACCAAATACCCCATCTGAGGGATCAGGCTCACATGCTAGTATGTTGTTATATGAATAGAGGTAAACCTGTAACCAAAGAAGGGGGATAAAATTATTATAAATATTTGGTACTGTATTGCAATTTTGTCATTAACAATATGAGTAGATAATTATATTTTATGATTTTACCTATAGATGGAGGTTAGTTGTGCATGGCGGCATAGATGGCTATAGTAGGGCCATCGTCTACCTTAGGTGCAATGACAACAACCGCTCTGCAACAGTTCTTCAAATGTTTGAAAATAGCATACATGAGTGGGGATTACCCTCCAGAATACGGTCTGATCATGGTGTAGAAAACAGAGATGTGGCAATGTATATGTTGCAACATCCCTTGAGAGGTCCCGGTCGGGGGTCTTTTATAACAGGAAGGAGTGTGCATAACACCAGAATAGAAAGGCTGTGGCGGGATGTGTTCCAGATCGTCTTAAGTAGCTTCTACATACAATTCAAAGAGTTTGAAACTAGAGGAATTCTAGATCCTGACAATGAGTTACACATCTTTTGTTTGCACAAGATATATTTACCACGAATCAACTACCTTTTGAATAGCTTTGTTGATATGTGGAATAACCACAGACTGCGCACTGAAGGAAACAGAACACCACTTCAGCTTTTCTTTACTGGTCTCTTTGCAAACCCATCTCACCTCAGCGTAGAATATTTCGAGCATCTGGATGAGGTTAGTGGTATAATTCATTAGTGCTAACACATATTATGAAGATGTATGTAAAAAATGGGTGGATCCATATTGTGACATAATGTTGAGATAAATAATTTCAATGGAGGTCATAAGGTGTCATACAGAATATGTTTTTATGTGTTTTAGAGGCTTCTAAACTCATTGTTGATATTAGTATTGAAATTTTTTTTTTTTACTTCATTTTATTTTGTTCATTTTGTGACTATAATTGTTAAAATTAGTCTCAAATGTGTTCTCTTTTGACACACAAAAGAAGGAAAAAAAATATGCCAAAAACCGTTTTGGGTGATTTTCTCCAAAAATGAGCATTTTGGACCAAATTTGATCTCACAGATGAATTCATTGTATGCTTTTATATTCTTTAGACCAACTGTGTTAGCAGTTATTGAGGCCCAAAAGTTTCCATAATTCCAGGCTTCAGACCACCTTTAATTAATATTAATTCTGTTAATTACAGGCATGAAAAAAAAATCAGCATTTGAGCTGATTTCAGCATTTTTTGTTAGTGTTTTCATTGTTTTTCAGCCTATTTTTGAATCAAATTCCCATAAAATACTAAAAAAAAACCATGGTTTTCATTTTTTTTTCCAAGACCAGTTTTCATGCCTGTAATTTTAATACTAATTAGTTCAATTTTAAATTAATAATAATGTGTAGTGATAGATATTGATGAGATATGAAAAACATAACATTTTGAGCTGCATACTATATTTCGTTTTCCCACAGGAGCAACTTGAAAATAAAAAACTAGATCTAATGCACTTGTTCTAGCAACTTATGAAGTATATTTGTTTATGTTTATGGTTCACATCAGCTATGCTATAAATATAATCCTAACCCTAAGTTTTGAACAAGTGAACCTTTCTTATTTTGGGGCTAGCAAACCTTTTTTGGGACTAGTGATCCTGATTTTGGGACTAGCGGACCTTAAGACTGAAGAGAATTTCCCAAAGTAAATTTTTTCTTCCTAATCATAATTAAACATTGCTATATTTTAAAACAGGATTATTAATACTTACTTTCTTTTATTTCCTTATAATGTACAGGCTTGCATTGATGACTATGGTATTGATCCAAGCGTAAGTGTAACTTCTGCATGTGCGGATTACAGTAACAATGTGCAAGTTCCAGAAACAAGATGCAATCTAACACAGGAAGAGATGGACATGTTTGATCAACAGGTTCTTACTGAAGACTTTTTTACTAGCATTTGGGATGAGAGTCAGTATTTACATGCTTTATCAGTTGTTCATTATATGACTCAGACATCATGATTTCCTTGGAGAAAAAAATTAAGTGCCAACAGTTTCAGCCATATAGCAACTTTTTCTAGTCTAACATACAGTGTGTCCCAAAAAAAAGTTACCGGATTAATTGATTCTGTCATAACTTCAAAAGGTCATACTGAACCGTGAAACTGGGGGTCAACATGGGTGTGGAGGCAGGTGGCGCCTGTGACGAGCCTCTGGCCCGATGCCAAAGATTACTGCACTCCATGGAGTGCTTGAAGCATTGCTATTGCCAGAGTCCAGCGATTCATGTTTGAAGCCTCACAGTAGCGCCCATCACGGTTCAAAAGATTGACCATTAATGTATTCATATGGGTCCTTGCATAGCTAGCTGAACATGGATGATGGCTCCTCAATGCATTTGCCAGGAATGTCCCGCCGAAAAAGTGGCAAGCGAACGGGGGTTTAACCTGGGCGTGGCAGCAGGTAGCAAATGGAGGTTCAACCTGGGATGTGGCAGCAAGCGGCAAATGGAGGTTAAACTTGGGTGTGGCAGCAAGCGTCAAACTGGGGGTCAACATGGGTGTGGAGGCAGGTGGCGCCTGTGACGAGCCTCTGGCCCGATGCCAAAGATTACTGCACTCCATGGAGTGCTTGAAGCATTGCTATTGCCAGAGTCCAGCGATTCATGTTTGAAGCCTCCCAGTAATGTAACGACAAATTAACAAACACATGAATGTAACCATTTGGTACTTTGTCTTGTACGAGTGTTGTTTACTTCCGCGTATTGTGGGTATTTCTCTAATTCTGTGGGATGTACGTATAGCATGTATAGTAGAATCCGACGAGCCACATTCCTACACCTCACTGGTGGCAATAACTGTTGGCTATCCATCCATTTTACGCGACGCCAGTATCATAGGCGTGCAGCGTTTACCACTCCTGTGACACGTTGCAAGTGCTGCGCGCTCCCGATGTGTCGCGATAGTAGGCATCTTGGATCGTAATCTACACAAACTAAGCTAGATTGGGGCGGACAGCCCCCAGCTATGGCCGACTTAATCCTGACCATCAATTGGCTCGTCGGATACGTCTATACAAGCTTCATGAATTGTGAGTGCCTTCAGCTATCAGAACATCATTAACTTTACAGGAAATGTCAGGAAAGTGTGGAAAAATTGATTTGATTGCTTGCAAATTTCTCTGTACTCGATAAGTTGTTGCACCTCTCTTTTCATGTCACACTCAAGAAAATGTGAAAGCAATATACGTACCATACATATTAATCTTTATATAAATCCATTTCAACTTCATGTTGAATTATTGTGGGAATAGGCAACACACATAAAATGAAAGCATCTTGTAGTTCCAAGTGATAAATAAGTGTTAAATGGTAATAATTATATACCTCATATTCCTGTCATCTGATTGGTTAAAAGTGCAGTCATTGAATTAGCTATGCCCTCCTTTTTAAGAATTACGTAAAAACTGAACTATTCCCTTGGCAATAGTCTTTTAAAAAGACTATTGCCCGGGCATAGTCATTTTCACACCATCGTTGTGCGTTCCGATCAAACTCTACGCACGCGATGGCGTGTTCGTATTACGCACACGGTGCCAACGCTGCCTGCCAGTTGCTGTGTAGCGATCGGTTCATAACAACAAACTTTCTTTGTAGTTTTACCATGGCCTATGAACAATAAAATAGGCCTTTTAACCAATCAGCTGACAAAAATCTATATTAATGAGGTCTATAAAACAAATATTGACTGCTTTATTCTGATCATGGTTAACATAGACCTGTGGTGATCTCAAAACCATGCTATGACCCTCGGCTGCGCCTCGGGTCACACCCTCGGCTGCGCCTCGGGTCACAACATGGTTTTGAGATCACCTTGGGCCTATAATTTTAACCAGGCCCCTCATAACAGTCAATATTTGTATTTATATAAACTGCACTCAGAAATTATCCAAACAAATAATTTCAGTTCATCCTACACAGTATATATGACACGGCTAATGCTACTAAAATGTTAAATGTTTGATGCTTCAATAGGAACACATGTTATTTCCTACCTCACAAGATCCATCACCCATTGTTCAGCTATTTGGATTCTTGAAGCAAAATGTATATCACAATGGCCACCAAACTACTGTGTTCAACACGTGTATAAGTAGTGACTTACAGGTTGATGGCCGGATCATAACACATTGTGTTTCTACCTCACAAGATCCATCACCCATTGTCCAACTATTTGGATTCTTGAAGCAAAATGTATATCACAATGGCCACCAAACTACTGTGTTCAACACGTGTATAAGTAGTGACTTCCAGGTTGATGGTCCGATTATGACACATTGTGTTTCCTGTGTTCAACCCTCCAACACATGTATAAGTCACATGGAGAACATAGGATGAATAATGAAGCAAAAATGTGTATCACCGTGGCCTATATAGCATTACCATAACCTCCAGCTTGTTCGTACTGCCTAAACCTTTACACCATGCATGCCACCTAAGCCACACCAAGAAAAAAAATCCGGAAAAGTGCAATTAAATAACTGAAAAATAACGGGCCTCTCTGGAATAGTTTCCAAAATGTCATTTGGGATTGGTAAGGAAAGCCTGTGCTGACAGGTGCTTGCTTGAATGGCCATCATGTCTTTTGGCTGCCTTGTAAATTCTATATCAAAACTTAGCGTCTTTTGTATGTAAGTCAGTAGCGTAGCCGTGTGGGGGTGCACCTAACAAAAAATGAAAGAAAAGTGTCCATTTGATAAAAATGAAAGGAAAATCTGGATGCAAAGGAAAAGAAAAGGGACAAAGTTCCACGAAATTTCACCCCGATCATAGGCAAAAAATTTTTAATCCCATTGTATACAATGTATATGCTCCAGCTTCATAATTGGTTGATCTGGATGATTATTCACTCTATTTTCTTCAGCTGTGAAATTAGATTTCCTTGTCCCATTGAAGTCAATGCAAAATATAACGTCAGCCTACAACGCAAAATTTTCCAAGTCATATTTTGTAATTTTGAGAACAAAGTAGGCCTACAAAATACGGTTCAAGCATGCATTTAAATATTTATTCAACAATCTTTACACAAAAAGTGAAGGGGGAATAATCAGAAATAGTTAGAGTGATTATGTAACTGATGCATACTTGAACCATCTTTTGTACTTTGTTCTCAAAATTACAAAAAAAAGTGATTTGGGCAATTAGCGTAGTAGGCTGACGATAAGTTGGGCAATGGGCAGCTTGAATGTGAGTGTGTGCTAGCAAAGGGGAAGGGAAATTTTATATGTAAAGCCATTATTTAATTTGATTGCTTTGAGGACCCATTCCATGTCAACTCCAGGGATGTGCACCGCAGCACCTCTTCAATTTTTTTCTTTTTCTGTGTGGTGGTAGATATTGATGAGAAAGTAAAATTCCGAAAATTTGAGCTTCATACTCCATTTCGTTTTCCCGTGGCATCAATTTGAAATTTAGGGGGTCAGCGTAAAAATGTATGCATAACGCGAAAGACAACGTTGGAGGTCCATAAATGTATAAAGGGAACCATTTACAACTTTAAAAAGTATGTATTCTGGGGTACTTATTTGTGTAGAATTCAAATCTGGCATCAGAAAACTTGTAACTCCTTTACTTTAAAAGATATAGGGCCCTCAAAATGCAACTTCGTCCATCCAGGACCAACTTTGGGGGGTAAAAACTCCAAAAGTAAAAATAATTTTATTGTCCATTTTTTTTTTTTTTTTTTCCCTTTGGTAGGACATTACTCTTATCCAATATTGAGCCTATTAGAATACTTTTAGCTGAGATATTACCCATGCAAAACCCCAATTGTACATTTTTTGTACATTTTGACCCCCCTGAAAACCAATGTCAGACATTTTTCCCCACCATCAACTTCAGGTATGTTGAAGATATGTCCTTGGACAACATTTCTGAGAGATATTGGCTTTGGCATTTTGAGGGCCCTAGGACTTTTCTGATGGATTTGAATTCTTCAACACATCAGTACATACTTTTCAAAGTTGTAAATGGTTCCCTTTATACATTCATGGACCTCCAAACATGCATTCTCCATTAGAGTTGTACACATTTTTGATTTAATTTCATAATTGATGCCACAAAACTGAAATGGAGTACATGAAGCTCAAATTTTCGGATTTTACTTTCTCATCAATATCTACCACCACACAGAAAAAGAAAAAAAATTGAAGAGGTGCTGATGCACATCCCTGAGTTGACATGGAATGGGCCTGAGGTAAACTAAATTGTAAGGGCACCATCCTTAGCTGGCGGTGCATCTAATACTGTTGTATATATTATATAGTAAGCCAAAAAATTAAGGTACCAGTTATGTTCACCTCCTGTATATCCTAAACAAAGACAGATATGTCATAATTGGAACCAGCAGCCAATAGCCGCATCTTTTAGCTCGAATTTAAGACCTCATTCGTTGAAATTGTTCAAGAAATAAAGTCACGGCGATGCCAAAACCCAAGGCAGATACCAATTTAAAAGTTGCAGTTTCCTGTATAAATGCCCTATTGATTTGTACACAAAGTGTTCGTGAACCATACTGCAGTTAATGTCCGTTTTCCTATACACAATACACAGTGCTCTCACTATTGACGCTCGACCTTTACAAATAGTCTATGTTAGAAGTATATTGCATTTGCCTAGTTAACATCACTGTGTGAAAAATAACCGGCCAATATTTAAACTATTCTCCAAACTTCTAGGAAATATATTTCTCTAACATGACCTAAAATTACAGCTAGGTTAGATGTTCAGAAGGGGTCGCACTTTCGTAGAATATGAGTGAGGGCAAAGCATAGCTAGCTCATAGCTAGCCAACTCCCCGTGTTAATTGAATGGAGATTTGACCGAAAATATTGAGCTATATTGGTAACGGACCGCTCCGTTCTGAAGGATGCCACAAAAAACGGTACAAGCTACATTTAAACTATTCTATGAAATTCTAGAAAATATAATTTTGTAACATGTCCTAAATTTTTAGCTAATTTAGGTGTTTGGAGAGGGTCACACTTTTGTGTTTTAGGAAGGATATGTAAACGACAGATAACACCAAAAATATGAAGAATTTATTTCCAAACCGTGTTAAGTCAACAATCATTATGTTGCTCATTTTCAAGAATGCTGGTTAACAAAAAGCAGGCCATTGTCTCATTTCGTGAACAAAGGTCCACATACCATTGTTTCCTTGCATTTCCTTTATAATCGGTTACCCAACTGAAGCTATAATACCAGCTTTATTGCGATATCGCACATGTAAAACGGGCTTAAAACAGACACATGTGCACAACCAGAGAAGATTTAATCAGTTGAGCTGTTTCAATGAGTGTTATCTTGGTTTAATAGCTTTTAATGGGGTTTAAGTCCTGCAAAGGTCGAGGTGAATTCTACTGTAGACATGACTGCATCATGCATGGGAACTAGCGCTGCGCTTCCATTGATTAACACTTTAAAACTAGCGTCATGCTTTCATTGATTAGAACACAAAAGTGCAACTTGATTTTGTTTCTTCATTGGGTTTTAGATGACCGTTTCTTTAATTCTCAACCAATTTCAACAAATAAGGTCTTAAATCAGAGCTAAGGAGTACAGGTATTGACTGCTTGTTTTAATTTTGACATATTTGTCTTTATTTAGGATATACAGGGGTGAACATAACTGGTACCTTAATTCTTTGGCTCACTATATGTACTCATGACAGGTCCAATACTACAAGTCTAGATTTTAGTAATTTACATTCATGTTGCCAAGTAAAATAGCTAAAGTAACAAAAGGTATTGTAGTACCATACAGTGTTCAATGGTAGATGTACTTGTATTGGTTTTAAAAGTACAATGTTTTATAACATTATAACCATATTGTTTATCTTCACAGTCTGATTAAAGAAATATATTGTAATCGGTCTGTTGATTTCTGGTTTTTTTTCATGTGTTTTTACACACTTTCAACGTGGAGCGATGTACATGTATGCATAATAAGTGTATCCGGTGGTAGTACAGCATTTTACAATTGAATACCTGAGTGGAAGAAGGGCCCAACTCCATCAAAACATTTAATACATGAACATGCAGCATTACATACATTCAAAATTATATGTTATGTTTCCATGGCAATGGTACAGGTCTTAATACGAGCTGCAGTTGGGCCCTTCTTCCACTAATATATTGCAATTTTTTTACCCTATTTTGGCCCAAAACATGGTGTTTTTTGGCTAAAATGGAAGATGCACACTGCACAGGGCAATTTTGGGGGCCCTATGGCAAATCCGGCCACCCCGGGAACACTTGATCTTGGATATCTGGACCAAAATTTGCAAAATTAACATCTAGGTGGAAAGGCCTAAGGGTATCACGGTCCTTTGTAATTTTAGAGCCAGCCAGCTTTAATGATACCCTATATTCAACATTCTGGGCCTAGCTGGGCCCATAATAGGTGACCTCCTTGTATTTTGATTTGAGAATGTATAATGCTCTACGATTATCAGTTTACCAACTCATAGTCCTGATTCTATAGAAACTGTATTAAATTTGGGCCCCTGGGGCTCCTGACCTTTGACCTTTTGCTAGAGCCAAAACGGGCAAAATTAAACTTTTCGTCGTTGGGCCCTGGGTGTGCCACATACCGGTCCTGATATTTTTTTATTAGTTTTAAGGCTACTAGTCTTGACACTCATATGGAAGAAGGAGAAGGAAAGGCAACCCACGAATCACAAATGCGGGCATATTGAATGGCCTCTTGCATGCACAGGCATAACTTTTTCATTACTATTCTACCTAGATTTGAACATTGCACAAAATAATTAAAGCAAAAAAAAAAAAAAAAAAAAAAAGCAGGGGGGCCCTTGGATCGAAACAGCAGGGGCCTTGTCAGCACTTGCTGACAGCTTAAATCCGCCACTGAGTGCCCCCCGGGATTGGCAGACTGTTTGTGTGGAGGGAACGGAACCAAACTGGCTGCTTTAATATAATGGCATAGCCAAGGGAGGGGGTGGGAGCAGCTCCCCCCTCGTGTGAAGTCTTCCCCCTCCTGTGGGATGCTGGCCATCCTGATATTTAAGATTTTGGGTTTTTTACCTTGGGCCTTTTTTTTTTTACCTTTTAGCCTATTTTTCAAAGTTTTCCCCCTTAAAAGTTGGCATGCCCCCCTTTCGCCCACCTGCATTCCAAAGTTCAATTTGAAACTACATTTCTTTTCAATTTTGGTCTTTTCCCGCGATATTTTTATAAAAAAAGTACCATAAACTATTGTTATTTCACTCTAGAAAATTGATTTCAATTATATTCAAATTCAATTCTTTCTACACCTAGAGTCTTGCTATTCAATTCCAATTCAATCCACCTTGCTTTAGAATTAATTCAATTCGATTCCAATTCAATTTTTCAATTTCAAAATCATTTCATTTCAATTCCAATCCAATGCAGTGAAATTAATAGCTAATCCATTTCAATTCAATTCTGAGCATTCATTTCAATTCCAATACAGTTGCAGTTTGTGTTAATTGACCAAAGGCACAATGCGAAAACTGTGTCTAGAGATTGAACACTTTTTTGTCCTCGATTTGTAAACACATGTAAAATCTAAACACAAATGTCAAACTTCAAAACATCAAGTGTTTAATATCTAAACACAAGGCATCAAATTAATAAACATGTTTAGCATTTAGACATGTTTACAAATCGAGGACAAGATGGTGTCTAGAATGGTGTTTAGTATCTAGACACTGTTTTTGCAGTACATGTTTTAAATTTTACTATCAACAGAACTCCTCAAAAAAAGTTTGGAAACTTTCAAAAACGGCTGTATATCAGAAATTTTAGAAATCTATCTCCACATTGTTCTTTCCTGTCAACAATGACCCCTCATTTGTGACGATAACTTATTCCACGGCTGAGTAACTTTCTTCAAAAGACAGACAGGTCTCAAAGAAATAGTGTGCCAAATTGACCATTTTCTGAATGAACGAGTGAATAAAAGAATGAATGAAAAGTTGTTTGCCGTATATCATGTTGAATAAAAAGTGCTAGCATAGTTCTACACGTGGATTCAAATGGATCAACGCAAGTCAAACTCTCTTGCTGATCACTTCTTCATAGTGGGCATTTGCAAGAAAATTCAAATCAACCACGGTTTGATTATCAGATCTGGATAAGGCTCGATCTATTGGTCAGCTTGAGGCTGGCATACTCAGAATCAAGGTGCGTCAACATTTGGAGTTTCCCGCAGTATGATCTCCAAGCTAAAAGCCAAGTTTCGTCAAACCAGAGATGTCAAAGACAGATCCAGAAGTGGTCGCCTAAGAAAAACAACGGCTGCAGAAGACCGGTACATCAGACTGGCAGCAAATTTGAAACAGTTTTTATGAAACCGTATGATATTCCTTATTCATGTTTACTGATGCAAATGGCGCAGACAATGGCTGATTTGGCACATTTTGTTTGAGACCTCCTTGTATTTCAAAGACAATTACTCAACCAATTAACATTGGAATTCCACAAGGGTCTATATTAGGTCCTTTATTATTTATTATTTTTGTAAATGATCTTCCTGATAGTGTTATATGTAAAACAGTAATGTATGCTGATGATACGTCATTACTTGTTTACTTGTTAGCTCATCAGATCCTTTGCGTCTTCAAAACAGCCTCAATCTTAACATGTGTAAAATTGCCTGTTGGTTTAAAAAGAACCACCTCACTCTGAATATCAGCAAAACTAAATTGATGCTTTTTGGTACCCCACAAAATCTTAGTAAGTACCAAAATATTTCTGTAATTTATGATGATGAGACTATTGAGAGAGTTGACAATTTCAAATATCTTGGTATTATTTTCGATAGTCACATGACTTGGTCACATCATATTGATTCAATTGCTTCCAATGTTTCTAAACGTGGTGTTATTCGTCGTGTTAAATATTATCTTCCAAATTATATTCTCAAAAAAACTTGCTGATTCTCTTGTCATGCCTCATTTTGATTATTGCAGTCATTTTTGGTCCAACTGCTCTCCTACTCTGTCAAACTTATTTTGAAGAGTTAGTTATGTTAACTCACTTTTCACATTCAAACAATGTGAGTAATCCTTGACCTCTTTGGAACTTCTTAGTTCTTAGGTGACTGCCTCATTTCAAATATATAGTTTTAGTTTTGGTTTTGGTTTTGGTCACGTGGTTTCCTATTGTCCTGCCTAACCACTTGAATCATAAGATATCGAACTCATTGTTTCTACCTTTTGTTTAAAACCGAACATTTGTGTCAGTCAGTTTCGGTTTTGGTTTCAGTTTCTTATAAGTGGTGTGGATCGTAAAATTATTTGATTTGAAGTTACCTACTCTAAGTATACAAAAGAAATGTTTAAATTTCGCAGTGCAATATTCACGAGCAGAGAAGTCGAACAAAGCAGTCTACATTTGAAAGCATTGATTTAGTTTGAAAGCATTGACTTGAGACTACGAATTAGCCTAAGCTGATTTCACTGTGAAAATATATAGACCATCAAAATATTTCCACATACATTACAATAGGCACTTGACAGATTATGACTTCAGTGATATAAACACTATTATTCACAACCCTATTTATGTGCATGTCGCATGACGGAAGATCAATATCACAGAAAGCTGGTTTAAACTAACTTTTATTCAATTTATTTATTGGAGAATATAGAGAGAGAGATAGAAGAGATCGCCAGGGAAAGAGGGTAGGGGTGTGTGTGTGAGGGGGGAGGGGGAAAGGGTAAGGGAGAAAGAGAAACAGAGGGGAGAGAGCATTGGAAGTGGGAAGGGAAGGAGGGGGAGAGGGGGGCTCAAGACGGGGACTGCTCTATAATCCGAAGGTTCTATAGTCCGAAAGTCCTTTAGTCCGAAGGTTCGCTAGTCCGAACACGTGGTCATAACATTCGGTAGTCCGAATTTTAAAAGAGGTTCTCTAGTCCGAAAAAAATTTGAAAAGAGGTTCTTTATTCCGACGGTTCTTTATTTCGAAGGTTCTATAGTCCGAATTTTAAAAACGGTTCTCTAGTCCGAATATGAAAATTGTCTCTATAGTCCGAATTTAAAAAAAGGTTCTATAGTCCGAATATAGAAATAGGCTCTATAGTCCGAATTTTAAAAAGGGTTCTATAGTCCGAATATAGAAATAGGCTCTATAATCAGAATTCAAAAAATGGTTCTCTAGTCCGAAATTGCAAAACGGTTCTATAGTCCGAAACGGATAACGTGTTCTTTAGTCCGAATCAGTAAAAAGGTTCTATAGTCCGAATTTTTAAAACATTAACCTCTAGCTAAATAAGACTAAAGCAGAGTTTATGGTAAACGAGATGACTCTACTGCTAAAAGGGCGAACACTACCAAATCACGATGTAATGTAGATGGATTCCAGTAAAAACAACAATCTTTTTAGAGATATTTTAGCCTTTCTGTGGAAAAAGGAGAGGCATGTTATAGCTTAAATAAATATTTGAGACCTACACATGAACTTGGATCGCCCAAAAAGTTGCATAAATGAATAAAGTAGGCCCTCGTATTGAAAAATGGCCAGAAACGGGTTTTCAGGGTAGAGAACGGGTCGAAAATGATGATGATTTAATTACAAGACTACCCGTACATTGAAACATTTCACAACCCGGGCACACCCCCAATCGCAACATAAAACTATTCAATTAAACTAATTTGTTTAAATGACTAAAATTTGTTTAAATGAAAAAGCCGCAGCATTTACATGGCTGGATGGCGCTATGAAAATTTGAACTCGACAATGCCCGAATACATCGTAGAGTATTACTAGTATATAATGGAATGAAAAAGGATAAAAATGAAGAAAATATCACCAGAATAAAGGTGAACGTCAATGAACGTTACGGAGAATATCCACAGAAACCAACCATGTTGAACAGCAGTGAATTTGTATTTAACAAGTGATGATTTGACACTGAAACAAATGATAAAAATAAAATTCGGACTATAGAACCCGTTTACCAATTCGGACTAAAGAACACGGTATCCGTTTCGGACTATAGAACCGTTTTGCAATTTCGGACTAGAGAACCTTTTTTCAAATTCGGATTAGAGAACCTATTTCTATATTCGGACTAGAGAACCTTTTTTTTAAATTCGGACTACAAAGCCTATTTTCATATTCGGACTAGAGAACCGTTTTTTAAATTCGGAATAAAGAACCTCTTTTAATATTCGGATTAGGGAACCTTTTTTTAAATTCGGACTATTGAACCTTCGAAATAAAGAACCGTCGGAATAAAGAACCTTCGTAATAAAGAACCGTCGGATTAAAGAACCTTCGGACTAAAGAACCGTCGGAATAAAGAACCGTCGGACTATAGAGCTTCCACCCTCAAGAGTGGAGTGGAATAATAGGGAAGAGTCGATATCGAGTGTGGGGAGGGGGAGGGAGGAGGATATATATAGGTGGCGGAGGAACATAGGTAAGAGGTATGGGTTGTGCTTTCCGGGGAATAATCTAATTCATAATCAAATCATCTACATCATCATGCATCGTTTATATTTCAGACAAATAAACAAAACACCCCCACCCCTCAATATATGCACATGATTTCTACATGTAGGTCTAGGCCTCGTATCCATCATTTATGTCTCAACGATGTCTATGCATAACTTATCAAACGAATCTCGGAACAAGGGTGCAATTTTATGGTGTCATGGAAGTGTGCCATCTACGGCAGAGAGCATCAAAAGTCGCCGGCGTTGATAGAGTATCGATAATGAAAATGTTAGCACAATAGGCTATTATATACGTATGGTTATAGGCCATTATACTTTTGATTATATATACCCTCTTGTGTCCTCCCAGCACAATAGTGTTATGATTGCATACCAATTCATCTCCACATTTTAATCCCTTGATTTTTGGTTTCTGAACAATAGAGAAACCAAAACTATATATTTGAAATGAGGGACTGACTTCCTAATATTTGTCCACCATGCACATTATTTTCTAAACTTAAGGTTTTTGGTACGATCGATAATGGGACCCTGTCCCCACACTGACCTCAAAGATGTCAAAGTCAAGGTTTTGATACTATTAGATAGCCCCTACTTGACACCTGACCCTCAGGGTTTACTGTAATGCACAAAACACGCGTATTTACACGTTCACGCACTTTGCAGGCTCCTTCAAATCCCGGAGTTCAAAGTCCAACGCGTACAAAATCTTGAAAATGTACGCGTTCAAATATTACAAGATTTGAATATACTCGTAGAAACACCCAATATTGTTAAAAATGGTTTTCCAAAATAAAATAAAAAACCCTTGGGCAATGTTTTGGACCCCTTCAGAGTAGAAATTAACGATTGAAAGGGTCCAACAAATTTGAAAATACCCCTTCAGCAAAATGCTTAAAGAAAACCCTGCTGCCCCTCCTAAGATTTTACACCCAAAATCCTTGTACTTTTGAAAAAGTGTGAACAAATCTGTTAAAGATATACATGTAAGCATTTTCTTTAATGGTTTTCTCACAATTTGTTCAAATGTACAATGACTTAGCTCCCAAAGACCCACCACCTCACAATTCTGGGGGAACATACCCCCCTTTTGATGTGCCCCACAGGCATTCGCTATTGTGGTGTCTTTTCTATGGCAATGGGACAAATGTACTTTTAGGAATGGGCTTGCCTGTATTCGCTGTCGTAGTGCACATTAGAATATGACCGTTGCTAGGTAAACTGTGCCACTGATTGAAATGATCACAACACAAAGCCTATGGCATATCAAATTCGTAAGTAATTGATGGAACCCCCGATCTTGGGACACCGTACTTTATGTCGTGGACACCGCAATAATGGCCTATTCGGATTGGTGTATAAAAAGATTTAATTGAATTTTATCTATTCATACATACAGTACCATTTCAGTAGTACATGGTGCTGCGATTCTCAATGAAACGGCAACGTACTAGATCGAGTTCTGAGATATATGTATATCTATTAAATGTGTTACCAAATCAAGCAAAATGAGGTTAGGATTGCAAAATGTCAATTAATACAAAGATCCTTTATTTTATTCTGTATGACAGTATAACAAAACAGAACTTGGTGGCTTGCTAATAATGATTTTAAGAAAACCCAAACTTATATCTTACCACCATAACCTTAGACCTTTAAAATTAATGATACCTTTCATAATACCTTACATACAAAAACTTTCACACAATAAGCAGCCGGGTTGTTCAGTATTTCCTTGTGTGGGATCTCGTGGAAAGTACTGGTAAGGGGCTGTCCTTTTCTTGGGGGGCATGAATACACTGGGGGTTGTAGAATTTTAATACCAAAATAGGTGGTCATAATATTTTACACCAAAAATAGGGGGTATAAAATTATTAAAGGCTGGCGACTCAAAGTTTTCACATCTCGTGTGCATTCTTACTTACAATCAAATTGTGTCCCCAAGCTAATGCAAAATGTTTGCGCGCTCCACGCCTTAGTTCAAATAATTAATCTGTGTGGGGGGGGCATAAAGATTTTCAATCCCAGATAGGGTTGTACAACTTTTTTAGCCCGCAATAGGGGAGAGGTCATAAAAATTGACTCCTGTCACCGACATATTCATGACCCCACCTCCTTCCAAATAAAATACCATCCCATAAATACCGCCAAGAAGATTTTGGCCACATTGGGAAATACTCAATAACTCAAGTTCCATTCTTAAGGTGTGTTGGAATAGTTAGATGCTGTAAATTGGTCACATCTAGGTAAAATTGTTGCACTCCAGTATAGCGTAGCCAGCGGTGAGACGGGGGTCAAAGTGCCCCTTCTTGGTTCCGGACCAAAATGAAAGAAAAAAGTGCCCCTCTGCCAAATATAAAAGAGAAAATCATTAGAGGAAAAGAAAAGGGGCAAGGAGCCCTTTTCTAATAAAATTCAGCCCGATCATGGGCCAAAATAGTGTAAAATGCAATCTTTTGTGCGCTTCCCGCACACATTGTAAAGATGAAGCTCATTTCCATCCTGATAATGGACAAAAATAGTTTAAAATAACAAATTTTTGCGTGCGACGCGTGTACATCGTTCATGTATTGTATGATGCAACTGTAATTTTGTCGTCTGTGCCCCAAAATTTTTATTTTGCCCCCCCCACCAAAAAAGCTGGCTACGCCCCTGTTGCAGTTATTTTTACGAAGAATTCAAATATTACAGTTATACTTTTGTAGGTCTTGAGTTATGATGTAAAATGTGTTGAAACAAAACATCTTCATAAAATGACACATATGTCAAGAACCATAATAAGTCAGAATTAATAGGTAAATTTTCACGGGAAAATTACTGGACATGTGATATCCATGGGCGCAGACATATTAGCATTATGGAATGTGACCCGAGAGGTCTACCAATGTATTTGAATAGGAAGAATTTCTCCTTTGATGCAAAATAAGTAACTTGTCGCAAGTTAATAATATTATGGTAAGAGTTTCCGTCGATATTTGCAAGACACACATTTCTATCGTAAATTGCAGCCAAGAACACTATTCCAATTCCAAATTACTAAGACTTGAATAGCGAGGTCACCGCCGGGGGTCAGAGATCAGGCTGGAGGTCACCACATTGATACCCATTGGTCACGTGTCCAGAAAATTTTCCCGGGAAAATATACCCATTAATGTTGACTGATAAATATGATAATACATGAAGCAATTTTTGAAAGTGCATATTTTGCATCCCATACCATTTAAATATTTTAGATGTAACTTTCATTAATCCCCTAATCTAGACAATGACTACTCTTGCACACCTTAATCTGAATTTACTTTAAAATTTCTATTGCGAAATACTAGTACCTAGTTAAACTCATAAGTGCATTAAAAAGTCAATCTAATCATGACAGGGAGTGATGGTGTTTGCTTTAGAATTCCATTGAAATTTAAAATTTTTTCAAAAAGCACCCATTATAATTATGCAGCACATGAGAAATAAACATGGTACCAGTGTGTGATACATTAACATCACTCGTATTTTCAGCTCATGGTACTGCACCTACAGCCTACAGGGTGTATCAAAATGATTGGTACCTATCAATATCCAGTGTGTGTGGACAAGACTGCCACATCAAAATGCAGCATAGCAGCCACATCATTTGTATAAATTTATGTTATTAAAGGTTATAAAACTGTAATTTGTAATTCCAAGAGGATGTAATGTTGAATTTGCTAAAAAGCAGGCATTTCCTTTAAATTAATAGAGAATAAAACTGATGGATGCCAATCATTTTGATACACCATGTACAGGAGGTAAATATTTGCATTTCACATGAAATTACCAACCTTATAAACAGTCTAATACTGCTGCTATTTGATCCATGTAAACTAAAATAGGGCAATGGCAGCTACACAACTCTAATATTAGTATACATTTGCCATGACCATGATGACCAAAGCTATATACTAAAGCCACAATTTCTCAGTGTTACAAAATTTAAAATCCGTGTTACAAATTTGACGATTTCCGTTTTTTCTGTTTTCCAATATGAAGCACTGAAGAGTGAAAACAAACACGTTTGAAAGGTGTATTTTGTGTTACCGTTTACTGTAGCATCCCCCCGAGCATCCCCTCAACATCACCATCGTAGACCTAGAATGGATTGTTTAATGGCTGATTACTGCTAAATAATCACTATTCTTTGTTTTGTTTTGCAGTTTTTCATTATTTTTTGGCATTTTCAAATTTGCGTGAGCAAACCCCGAATTCCGTAAATTTGTGGCTTTAGATATACCATGTCTTTCCTTAACATTCTAAATGGTGTACAATGTGCCTGCCTTAGCAAACATACTACACAAAGATGTGAACTACTTGCAAAAGATGTTAAAAACTACAAAAAGTAATATGACCCTCTCTCACAAAACCCACATGCCAGCAGAATACATACCATCACAATTGGTCAAATTACTGAAATTGCAGGCTTTGATTTAAATATCACAGCACCAAGTATTTAAGATGCCTCCACAGTCTAAAATGATCAGCTCTACATTCAAGTATTTCTCTGCCAAAAAATGGCATCTTTTTAAAGATGCCATTTTTTCATGTTAGAGATGCAATGCACGAGTCTAAAATAAGCAAAATTAAATACTTGATTTTCGCAGAATATGATATGTTAATTATAAAGCACACTAAAATCAAAACTTTTGATATCAACTGAGGGCATTGTCCTCAGCAACTTGTATGGTGGTAAAAAAATGTTTGCATTTTTGAGGGAAATTTAGCCTCTGTAGATAAAGAAATACATAAAAAATGAGGGAAATTCTGCCCTGCAAGAGGAAAATTTGACTTGGCTTGGCAGGAAATAAACATTTCTTTCGATCCAGTCAGCAAGTGTTATAATATTGCTTTACGATGTATGTACCTGATTCGCAAGGAAAGGCATGTCGAACCAGCTACCCTCATACAAAATATGTGCGAGACCACTCAAATTAAATTACTCTATTTAGACTTCACAATAAAATACCACAAAGGGATTTGAACCCAGGATGGGTGTGATGCAAGTTGCAGCTGACTAGTTTTACCGAAAGGGCAGTTTTTCATGTTATCATGCCATACTTGCAGCTGTCATCTAGTTAAATTAGGAAAAAATAAAGGCTAAAAAAGTTCCACGGCCAGGGATGTAAGTAGCTGTTCGAGTGTAAAGGTGCAAGTGAAGACATCTAGCACACCAAGCATATGATATAGTCCAGGGGAGGGGAAAACCACAGGGCTATCACACCCCCTATATTTTGGTTGCTCTTATTATGATGTAATATAAATCTTCGTATTTTTTTTAAATACAATTTTAAAATTCGTAAACTGGCATCCAAAAAACAAAACTGAAATCTGTAAAAAACGTAAACCTTACATCTTACAAATTGCGCTAATTTCAAAATGCAGTTGATAATTGCGCTAATTTCAACAAGTTATTGTCATAATTGCGCTATTTTCATTGAGCATTGTGAAAGATTCATAATTGCAATGTTTAGTTCAAAATTGCGGTGAACATCTGAAAATTGCGCAAAATTGCGTAATTTGGTTGAAAATAGCGAATAGCGCAATTATCACTTCAATGAAGAGGTAAAGTGAAAATCTGAAAATTGCGCAATTTAGCGCAAAATTGCGCAATTTTGATGAAAATAGCGGAATAGCGCAATTATCACTTGCATTTTGTGAAAGTTTCATAATTGCAATGTTGACTTCATAATTGCGTTAATTTCAAAATGGGGTTGATAATTGCGCTAATTTGAACAAGTTATTATCATAATTGCACTATTTTCATCATAATTGCAACGTTGAGTTCATAATTGCGCTAATTTCAAAATGCAGTTGATAATTGCGCTAATTTCAACAAGTTATTGTCATAATTGCGCTATTTTCATTGAGCATTGTGAAAGATTCATAATTGCAATGTTTAGTTCAAAATTGCGCTAATTTCAAAATGGGGTTGATAATTGCGCTAATTTGGAAAAGTTATTATCATAATTGCGCTATTTTCATGGAGCATTTTGAAAGTTTCATAATTGCAATGTTTAATTCATAATTGCGCTAATTTCAAAAGATGGTTGATAATTGCGCTAATTTCAACAAATTCTTATCATAATTGCGCTAATTTCAAAGCCTCACATTGATAATTGCATATTAGCAGTCAGTGTTGCTATTCTGTGTTAATATCGCTATTGTCAGTTCCAGCGCCTTTATGACAACATTGGTAAATTTTAATGGCGTTGCCTATGAATGGTCATTTTGAATGAATTTCAATCATTTCAAAACTTAACAAAGGTTTATACAATGTCGATTTATAATTGCTAAATTCCTGATTGACCTGTTGTGACACTTGATAAACTTGTGAATAAAATTTTCATATTGAAAATGACATGTATTGGATTTGAAACAGTGGCTAACTCCCGGGCTAACTATTTTCCAAGTGTGTAGGCCTATCAGTTACATTGCAATAAAAGATGCCAACCAAATTAAGTTAGTTGCGGTTTAAGGGGCTAGCGTGCACCCTCGCAAATCAACTTAAAATCAACGTCTCTAGATCAGAAACAATGGGTAGAAAATGGTTAGCTATGTTAAAAATTCAAAATACATCCCAAATGGTCAAATTTAATACTACTGGGTTCAAATATCAAAATTGCTCATATTTTGTCAAAAGAACACACCATAGTATTCCTATGGTCATAACAATTCAGAAAAAGTACAATTTGACCTATCTGTGGCACACCGAACTTTGAGTTAAGCGAAAAGGTCAAAATTGGGGGTGGTCAGTTTTTTTGATCATCACACAATAGTCAAAAACTAAAAGTTTTCTGATTTTAATGAAAATGTACTCAAATTATTCGTCATGAATGTAAAATTAAGTCAAATAAGGAATAGATTGTACTGTCAAAATGCTTTGTTATTGCCAAAATCCGGCAATAAAGGTCAACCCCCATTGCAGCCTAGGGCCTATTGACCATGACCTATTTTGCGATGTTTCCTAGGTAACGAAACATCCCATAACTATTCCTTATTTGACTTTATTTTACATCACAAACAATTTGAGACCTTATTTATTGAAATCTGAGCACTTTTATTTTTTGATCTGTGTGTGGCAACAACAAAAAAAACAGAATTACACGGTTCGTAATTAAGGTGGCCCCACACAAAAGGTTTGTAAACAAATATGCAATATGCAAATAAGCTCATTAATATTCAGAAAAATGCAAATTTCATGACACAAAACTATGCAGCCCATCAGGGCAACATATCCAATCCCCATACCAAGTTTGATATAAAATTGGATCGGTTGAGCCCATATTTATTGGTCGAGCTATGAGTTTTAAAATATTGGACGAGACGTAGTCGAGTCCAATATTTTACAACTCATAGCGAGACCAATAAATATTGGGCGTAAAGAATCCATTTTTATCATTATTATGTTTTGGATCCAATATTACCACAACTTGGATCCATCAAAACATAATAATGAAGTTGATCGGTTATTGTGTTGAAGCTGCAGAGGGCCAAACAAACAAACAAGTTACAACCAAGTTTTGGCTTATTAACTCAAGAACGGTATGTTGCAGATAGGTCAAGCTATACTTTTTCTGAATTGTTATGACCAGAGGAATACTTTGCTGTGATTTGTGACAAAGTTTATTTTTTTTAAATTTGACCCCTCTTGTATGAAATTTGACTCGTTGACCACTAGTGGCATTTTTTGATTTCTTTTTCTGATCTGGAGACGTCGATTGGAAGTACCGCAGCCCCAGACCACAGCCCCTTCTTCCAACTAACTATTGGTAATGCAGAAAAATAATGTAATTATTATTTCAACATATATGTTCTTCCAAACAGCTTCAAATGTGATATAATATTAATAATGACAACAAGAACAAGAACATTTCTAAACTAAAGAAAAATTTTTTAAAATGCAGAGCAAAAATACTATATTCAGCTTTTGTTCCAGCATTTTATATCAGCAACTTCACTCCTATATTAGAATAACCAATTTAAACTTTCTTACCTAAAACCCAATAGGGATGCCTAAAACACACAAAAACATTCAAACAGGACCAGGCAAATGGGACTTGCCTTTGCATAAGACCACAATCATGATGTGAACATTACTCATTAGGATGTCAAAAAATACAATTTTGATATAAAATTGGATCGATTGAGCCCATATTTATTGGTAGAGCTATGAGTTTTAATATTGGACGAGACGTAGTCGAGTACAATATTTTAAAACTCATAGCTCGACCAATAAATATTGGGCGAAAAGCATACAATTTTATCATTATTATGTTTTGGATTCAATATTATCATACACTTGGATTCATTAAAACATAATTATGTTGAGGATTGACTATCACAAAATTTACCTTTAGTACATGTACAACAATTTATCAAGTGAAATATTCTGGTCAATCTGAAATCTCACCCATGCAAAACAATTTCTCACTTTGCCTATACCCAATGCGTCAATTATTTTATGTGTTTGGTCTAGTTTTTGCAATGCAGTCCAACCTTGGTTATATCTGGTCATGATGAGTCTAAGCATATGGCCAAGCAAATTGTGCATTAAATAATTGTGCATTGACTGCCCAAAGGGCCCAACATGGGACAATATAGGCCAGTAATGAATGAGGGCTCATAACACTGAAAATACACGAAGAGTAAACAAAATAGCCTTGATATGTTTCAGAGCATATTAAATTAGGTCGTTAAGAGTATAAAAAACATTAATAATAATTTTTATTTAAAGCCATATTGTAACTTTTGCTATGGAAGACGCCCTCAATATTTTTAAAAATTATGTTTTTTACACGATTGTAGTGTAATACTAACATTCCTGCAAAAATCAAGAAGTTTTGTTTTGTCGAAATCAGCAATTTTGAATGAACCGCAGGAAAAGTCATTTTATTATCATGATGGAAATATTAGTCTAACGCGTACGTGATGTTTAAAACACAGTACGTGCATGGCGTGCGAGAAGTCCAAACATATCAAAAGAACCCACACGACTCCCATTCGAAGGAGTGACTCGCATTGGCAACATTATGCGCTGGTATTAAATATCAATTTTCTTTGTATTGCCTCATCAGTGAAACTAACATTTTGTGAAAAGAAAATACAGTTCTATTTCTAAAGGATATGTTACAATATGGCTTAAGGGCTGGGGTATGAACGTTTGGACAGTATTTATTTTGGGACATTAGAGCACATCAGACATATCGAATTGCATTCTGAATACGAAGAATGGCCTTCTGATATCAAATAATTTTCATTTTTGAAATTCGCAATTTAATACACATTTTATGGCAAATCATTAAAAATTGATATTTTGATATTTAACAGTACTTGAAGTAAACTTTATAAATCTGATGATTTATACTTAAAGTGTATAGGTGGGATGAAAAGCTGACGATTAATTGAAAATTTTGACCTTTCGTATTGAAGATATGGATTTTTTTCCCAAAACACCAAAAAAAAAAAAGGTCATTTTGGGGAAAAATCCATATCTTCAATATGAAAGGTTAAAATTTTCAATTGACCGTCGGCTTTTCCTCCCTGCTACATACACTTTAAGAATATATCATTAGATTTATATAATTTACTTCGAGGACTGTTATATATCAAAAATTTGAAAAATATCAATTTTTATAATTTGTCATAAAATTTATTATATTGTGATTTTCAAAAATGAAAATTATTTGATATCAGAAAGACATGCTTCAGATTCAGAATGCAATTCGATAGGTCTGAGGTGCTCTCATGTCCTACAAAAAAATACTGTCGAAACGCAATAAACGCTCATTTTAGATCCCTTAAACACCGTGAAAACAGGTTTAATACAATATTGACCTTCCACATTACTAAAATATAAATATTTCTAAAATATAAAAGTTTGTTTAGAAAGCAAATTTATACTTCTAAGCTACTCAAATTTGGTACAGTCACCGGAGCACTTTCACCTGGTCAACCGGCATCTTCAGCGGACGTTCTTGGGAGAACGTAAAAGTGTTAGATGTAGGGCCTTGGAAGCAATCCATATCAGAGCTAAAAGACCCAGACTGAACGGAGACAACAGGTTAGATATCAACCCTGTTTGGACAATCTCCAGACAACCCGTAACCAAGGGGGCACCACAACAAAGGTGTCTCAAGTCAACAATATCACTAGCAACAACAAATCATCAGAACAATAACATCTGCTGAAGATGCCGGTTGACCCGGTTAAAGCGCTCCAGTGAGTGTACCAAATTCGTGTAGCGTAGAAGTATAAATTTGCTTTCTATTTACGTTTACCGATACATATGAACATACATCATTCATACACTCTTAGATAGCGATAATCAATCAGAGCAAGCGTTAGAAAAATCCTAACCATGCATTGATTGTGTATAATGTGCACTCTGCGTACTACGCAGAGTGTGTATAATGTGCACTCTGCGTATACTACGCACGCATTCGCGTGGCGTAGGGTTGATGCATTTATATTTGGTTCTATTTTCCAATATTTTTCATGATAATTTTGTTGTAAAAACAGCAAAAATCACTTGATGTTTTTTTTTTCTCGTGTATGAAATAGGTTAATGAACGCGTATTACTTGTTGCTTGAGAAATTAGACAAAATAATGCACTTGCACTGATGTTGATGAATCTAATGCACTCCCCCCTTCGGGGCTCGTGTATTAGATGCATAGCGTGTGTGTGCGCATTATTTTGTCTAATTTCTCTCCCAATAAGTAATACGTCTTCATTAACCTATAATTATAGTTATAATTAACTTACAAATACATCAGGAAACTATTATCAAAAACACACCATGTTTTGGGCCAAAATGGGGTCAAATTGCAAAGAAAAGTGTCATACTACAAGCATAATAAAATATCCTAGTTGCCAAATTTTAATGCATCTGCCGATACTCTCGACCTTATATAAACCGAAACTTGGCCAGTTGAGTGATGGCTTCCTGACATGACAGTGAGTTTGGGGCCTCCAAATTTTGGCCTGGCCTAGGGGCCCCAAAGAAGTAAATCTGGCTCTGTTTATGTGGTCATTATTATTTAGCACCAAAAAAAAACATTAAGCAATAATTAATGCACAAATTGGAAACTATTAAGTACCCATATCCATAATCAGAATGGTCACCAGAAAAGCAATAATTAATGTTTTTTTTTTGTAAACTGTTAGTTATGTATGGTTTACAGTCAAAATTGTTGATACCAGAGAATAATAGAAATATACATTTTTGAACTAGTTTGATACCAGAGTCATATTCATTTCTCATTGTATTGACTGCAAGAGAACATTAATATTTGTGAGTTCAAATTAATACTTACTTTATATAGGATTTTACTGGCTACATAACTTTTAATTTGACAATAATTCATATTTAAGTGTCAATACAAAGTTTAAACTATTAGGCCAAAGGGAAAAAGTTTATATCAGGAACAAATGGAAACAAACTAAAGCGCTAAAATGGAAGGCCTTCACAATTGATTCTTAGTTTCCTGTTTCATGGTTGAAAACAAGGGATGAGGTGACTTTTAATTATAAATTATCTATTATTTCTTTATTTTAAAACAAGCGGTCGCAACCTACGTCAACCCGTTTTGACTAGGAACATGCATTTAATTATTTTACAACTATGTTTGATTTTATACATTAGTAATGGTACAGTTATGTTCTTTGTTTAGTCATCATTATAGTTGATATAATCAAAATCAGAAAGTACCAAATGGAAGTCATTAAAAGTTGTTTTAAAAGAGAAAATCCAAAATAAAAATAAAATAATTAAATATTTTGCAATTCTCTACTTTGGACGCGGGTGGGAAACAGGAAGCTAAGAATTAATTGTAAAGAGGCTAATGGTTGTGAAATAGTAAAACCACACAAGCCCAAAATTGTTTACAATGTAAGTATCATTTCACAAAAGGGCATGCTTTAAAGTAAAATACCAGAGATTGCCAACTTAGAAAATAAACGATAGGGATTTTTGTTTTTACTATCTTATACCAGATCAAATATTTTGAGTAGTGGATGTCGATAAAAATATTGGAACTGTCTGTCGATCGTCTATCACATGGTAGAGGATAGTATAAACAAAAATTCCTACCCTAAAAATTCCTTTGTGGAGGCCGCCTGGTTTTTCTTCTCTTTTTTTTTGAAGTGCAAAAATTAATGATCTGTTAGGAAAAGGTTAACAGCTTTTTAGACTCCCTGTGTATATGTGGTGGAAATATTCCATTTGTACATGCATCTGCATTGAGAGTCTATTATGCATGCAGTGGTTTAAAATAGGTCTGGCAGCCATTTTGAAAAGAATGAAAAAAAAAAGAAAGAAAAAAACATGACCTCCCTCCTTTTTTTCCCCAAAAAGGCAGGATGCTAACCCGGGAGGGTCACTCCCATTGTGGCCTGTACACCATCCGATAATAAAAATGCGTAAAAGGGTAGCTTTTCATGGGTAGACACGATACACGCATATCGTGTTTAGGGTGGCAAAAACATGAAAAATGGTAGCAAAATTGCCATTGCTAATACGTGGAAATGAAATTTAGGGTATGAAATTTGATGCAAGGAATAAAATCCATGGTTAGGGTGTGAAAACAGACCCGTGTTACCTGTTTAGGGTATTGTTTTAGCTAAGGGTTAAATCCTTGTTTAGGGTGCTTTTCAAAATTTGATTATCGCGGATGGTCATGGTGTACAGGCTACAATGGGAGTGACACCCCCAGGGATGCTAAACATGTTTTTTATTTGGCCTTATCCCACTTTTTCACATTGGAATACATGGTCCTGGGAAAAGAGTGATAAACAAGCTGATCATACTGATTGCAGAGAAAGGTATGTTATTACAGTTTCCAGCCATCACAAAACGTTTAAAACAGGTTATATTTTGGGTTTTGGTTTTGGTAAAAATAAAAAGGTTGGTCTGAACCATGGCATGTTTTTAAAATGTCTAATTCCAGTTTTCTTGAATTCTATATTCATTAGTCTGTGTACTCACAGATATTGGAAATAGGTTTGAACTGAACATTTTTAGGTTTTTAATTATAGCGTATCTCGCACAAAGCAATAAAACATGATCGAAAACATGGCCGGTCCGGAATTTCATACGGCTTGACGCAAAATTATTCCTCTTTTTTATAGAAGATATTGCTTAGATTTTCGTAAAACATGCACGGAAGTTGTATCTTAATTGCGAATACCAGCTGCATGAATTGCAGGATTCAAGATGATCACATTTGAAAACATGGGTTGTTTGATTGCTGTCTACTGCCACTTTTGATACAAAACGGTGATTTAAAATGTGTTTATTTTCGAGCATGTTTTCAATTTTGTGTTAAAGCTAACAGATTCATTATAGAAAATAAAGGCAAGATTTTGGTCTTATCGTGTATAGCTCCTTTTCCTCTAGGAGCCGTTTTGTAATTTTTTTAAATTTCCGTCAAAAAACAAAAATATACACCAGTATTGCCTAAATTAGACTGAATTTCAACCAATTTTATAGACTATTTCTAAAAGATGGTAAAAAAAAGATTAAAATAAAAAACGGATCCTAGATTTTCATACCTACTTGTTGAAAATCAATAAGAAATTAGTTACGGTTTACGTAAATTTTTGTGCCAAAATCATGGTTTTTGATGATTTTCTCCAAAAGCATTTATAAATCAATCTGACATCACCACTGGATTTGTAAAGTAATTTCCATTCGAAATATGTCTACTTTTATACACTTTAGATCAACAATTTAGAAGTTAAAAGGCTAAAATGTTTTCCATAATTCCATGGTTCAGACCGACCTTAATAACATCAAATGCTATGTCATTATAAAACGTTTCGAAAGGTTTGGTATGAAAGCACATATACAATAACATTTTAAAATGTTGTGAAAATGTTATTGTAAAATGTATTTTTGCAAAACTTTTTTTGCTAAATATTTCGTCAACACTTCACATTATGTTAGAGTAGTTTTCAAAACAATTTTTCGAATGTTATGAAAATGTTTCATACCCTTTAAGGTTAAATACCACTAAGTATGTTTTACACGGGTTTCAATGGGAAAATGGCTAATTGTGCCGTGCGTATGAATTTTGGTACTATTACAACAAAAATTTCATATAATGAGAGAAAATATACCATTTTGAAGCATCAAACCCTAAAAAGTACTTTTTTGGATATATAACTTGATCAATCGCCCAGGCCTATTAGTGGTATGTAACCTTAAAGCCCCACATTTTAAACGTTGTGTTTGCTGGTTGACATGCCATTGTCTATAGATTTAGAAAACACACATACAGCTGTACATCCCCTGCATCAAATTTGATCTTGGATAAATGCAGTTCAATGGCAAATAATAAAACTACACCTCATGGTATGTATCGTCAGCCTGCTACGCTAATTGCCCAAGTCATTTTTTGTAATTTTGAGGACAAAATATGGTTCGAGCATGCATTTAGACATATTTATTCACCAATCTTTGCACAAGAACAAATGATATACAAATGAAAGGGAATAATCCAAAATAATTAGGGTGATTACGTAACTGAAGCATGCTTGAACCACATTTTGTTATTTGTTCTCATTACCAAAAATGACTTAGGCAATTAGCGTAGCAGGCTGACAGTATAGACAAATCCGACAAGCTACATCTCACTGGTGGCCATACTGATGGCTATCCATCCATTTTACGCGACGCCAGTATCATAGGTGTGCAGCGTTTAACACTCCTTGTGACGCGATGCAAGTGCTACGCGCTCTGATGAGTCGCGATAGTGGGCGTCTTGGATCATATTCTCCACAAACTAAGCTAGATTGGGGCGGACAGTCCCCAGCTATGGCCGACTTAATCCTGACCATCAATTGGCTCGTCGGATACGTCTATACAAGCTTCATGAATTGTGAGTGCCTTCAGCTATCAGAACATCATTAACTTTACAGGAAACGACAGGAAAGTGTGGAAAAATGTATTTGATTGCTTGCAAATTTCTCTATACTCGATAACTTGTTGCAACTCTCTTTTCATGTCACATTCAAGAAAATGTGAAAGCAATATACGTACCATACATATTAGTCTTCATATAAATCCATTTCAACTTCATGTTGAATTATTGTGGGAATAGGCAACACACATGAAATGAAAGCATCTTGTAGTTCCAAGTGATAAATAAGTGTTAAATGGTATGACATAGCTACCACATGACCCCAAAAAATTGCAACGAACAAAATGTCACCTTGAACAATCCATCCCCAGTCACTTGGATTCATACCATCACTTTTACACATCCAATGCATGACCTGTAGATACCATAGGCTCTGGAAGATTGAAAATATCGGGGGCAATCCATGAAGCCAAGGCCTCATGCGAGACATGGAGCGTTGAGGGTTTGGGAGGGGGGTGTCCCCCTCCCGCGCGAAAGCTTTTGAAATTCGCTATCTTACATTGTAATTTTTTCAACACAGTTGATATTAAAACAGCAATGATTCCAAGCAGGAGATATCATGGAACACAGAAAAAAACTTTGTACAAAACTGCTTGCTACCTGCATTGGCAGATGAATTTAAGGATCCACATCTTTTTATCCGGATAGTTAAGATTGGGAAAAAATTATCAAGTAACATAAACATGAAAACAGGTTCCATGGCAGCCATATTTAATTTTTGTGATTTTCACTAAAGATTATTCCAGTCTTTTCATTTTTCATGAATTTTACCTTAAATTATTGGGGCCCAAAGGTACTTGGGTACCCCCGGTTCGGAGCCACTGGATACATTCTCCTAGAGTGAATATTTGCAGCAGATCTTGTGGGTGGAAGTCTTTCAGGTTTAACAAAGCTCTTTGCTGTGTAAACTATTTTGGAAAGAAACCTGTAGAGTAAGGATTCCAAAGTCTCTGATTGCTGACCATTATACAGGGACACCATTGCTTTGCAGCCTTCACTTAATACATGTTCTTGATCCATATTGAGAGTGCAAAATGCCTGGGAACAAAACTTGTAATACAGGATGAATCGGGTTACAAATAAGGTAGACATATCAGATGCTGGCAACTTGCTGGCAAGAAACGCTTACTCAGTGATGACATTTGTTGCGATTTGTTGTTTGGCCATGCATTTTCAGGTTGCGACACTACTTCAAGAATATTTGGCGTAGGTATCAAGTCTGTATTGCACAAAATTATCAATGGTGATCCTGTATTACAAGTTTATTCCAAGGCATTTTGCACTCCCAGTATGGATCAAGTATATGTAAAAAGGTTGCAAAGCAATGGAGTACCTGTTTAATGGTCAGCAATCAGTCTTTGGAATCCTTATGCTACAGGTTTCTTTCCAAAAAGGTTTGCACAGCGAAGAATTTTGTTGAACCTGAAAGACTTCCACCCACAGCTGCAAAACTTTACTCCAGGAGAACGCATCTACAGGTCATGCATTGGATGTGTAAAAAATGAATCCAACTGACTGGGTATGGATTTTTCAAGGTGACAAATTTGTTCCACTCACACACTACTATACATGCATGCCACCTAAGCCACACCAAAAAAAAAAATCTGCAAAAGTGCAATTAAATAACTGAAAAATAACAGGCCTTTCTGGAATAGAATCCAACATTTCTTTCGGGATAGGTAAGGAAAGCCTGTGCTGACAGGTGCTAGCTTGGATGGCCATCATGTCTTTTGGCTGCCTTGTAAATTCTATCGATAATGGTGGCGACCAACCTGTAGTGGGTGGTGCTTCTAGTCCTGTTGTGTATATCAATATATGTTCCAGTTTGATAAGTCCTTTGTCGGGATCATTATCAATCCTATGTTCTCCACCTGTGGAATAAACAAAAAGATGCACAATGTGTTAAAAAAAAAAATAAATTCATTGACAAGTGATGGAACAAATAAAGACTAAGGTCCGTATGCACAAAAGAGTTGGACCGGGTCTAAAGTTAGGCCTGGTCAAAGTGGAATTTAGTACCATGAGAAAGGACATTTTCCTTTACATTTTCTTAAGTTAATTTGTATTATTTTTGAACTTTGCATTTAAATCTTTAGAATTTGCTAAATACTTAAGGAAGGAAATACAAGTAAAGGACCATTCCACTTAGACCAGGTCTAACTTTTTATATAGACCCGGTCTAATTCTTTCATGCATACAGATCCTAGCTCATTTTGTGCTTATGGAGCACGGCCATTAGCCATGGGCGTTTCTATGACTTTTGATCTCCAAATCTGTTAAAATCGCATGATCTGATTTTAATCTATATGTTGGTTTTATTCACAATGGTCCCACAGGGAACCAGCATTTTGCTTTAGAGAGCATTTACAAGAGGGCATCATAAATCATCATGGAATTCAGATACATTTCCTACCAAGACTCTTGCCATGTGATATTTCTGAGTTCCAAAAAATTTGATTGGTTGCCAAAACTCTGCAGATCAAATGATATCGATGTGTCACTTTGTCACAATTTGTGGGGATTTGCTATATTGTGCTCTTTTGTGAAGTTTAGGGTTCACCTATACTGAAAACCAATGCTTGAAATTTTTGAAATACCATCACTCCAATGTTGATTTATGCATAAACCTTTGTTTTCAGGGATGTAGATTTCAATGAAGATACTTACAGCTCACAAAGTTCAATTGTATGTATAATGTAATAATTACAGCAACTCAATTTTCAAAAATACCTCCTTTGGCCCCCATGGACCAGATTGTGTCACATATACTGAAAACACCAAAGGTCTAGCATACTTGGTTCAAAAGTTACTAAGTTTTGTGACATCTATTTTCTTAAGTATTCTATTGTTTTTTACCTCCATATTTTTGCCCTCATCTCAATTTCAAATTTGCTGCCTTTGGCCCCCATGGATCAGATTATGTCACATAATGAGATTCAGAGAGATGTGCACATAAATTATGAAAATTACCAACTTGAACTTCATTACCAGATTTTCTGATAAAAATCTAAGCAAGTGTGCAGCTAGTAGATATCCTTCCTTTGACCAGGTTTCACAACCATACACCGATCAGATCTGACTTGAATTTGTCCACAAGGTTGATTTGAACACATTTCCAACCATATTTGTAGAAGCGGTCCGCATAAATTATGCAAATTAACAACTAAATGTGTCTACTTTTCGCCAAAAAACTAATCAGGTGATTAGCAGGTGTGTATCGTTCCTGCCACAAGGTTTCGCTTCCATACGCCTGATGGATCTTGAGATAGTCTGTTAATGTGCATATTTTTCACCAAAAAACATACAGTCACATAGCACAGTTGGATATCCTTCCTCCCACCAAGTTGCATCCCCGTATGTCTTACGGATCCACAGGTACATCTCCGGACAGACACCCCCCACCCCCACACAAAGCTACGGACACACAGAAATAGTGATTACTAAGTCCCATCCTGATGCCTGAACATAGGCGAGACAAAAAGAATGACTAACTGCAGGTGCATGGCCAGCCCTGTATGTTCAAGGGAAAAAGCTCCAAATACTCTTCCTCAACAGTAATTCAACACTGCATTAGAACAGCAAAATTTTTGTGCACACTTTTCCATGTATACAGCGAAAGCAATACGAAAACCATGTGTTATATGCATACATACACTTGCCAGCTAAACTTTAAAATATTGTGTTGAGATTAAAAGAAAAATTTCTCCTTCAAATTAAATCATGGCTACAAATTATAGTTCATTACTTTCAGACTTACATTCCACTTCTCGCACGTAGCGCACGAAGTGTGCGTAAACTTCTTGTTCTTTGAGCCTCCAGTTGGTACCTTCTTCACTAAACTTCACTTCGAAGCTGTTAATGAGTTTGGTGGCATTGAGACGAATTGGTTCAGCTCTCTTCAGAAACAGCTCTCGACATTGGGGGAAATTTTTCATCACCTTTGAAAATAAAATTATTTATTAATTATTTTAATTACATTAGTATTATTTGGTCAAATCATTGTAGAGAAGCCAAATGGCGCAGTTTTCCCAATTTTGGTGTAGAAAGGCGCCATATGGCGTCAAAAGGCACTTGGTGTCATTGGATCCATTTTGGCGCCAGTGGCGTCGTTTCGGCATCATGCGATGTTTTTGGCATCATTGGCACTGATTTGGCGTTGGGTTATTCTCACACATGGTATTAGTGGCGCTAAAGTGGTGATCTGGTGTCAAACCTGCATCAATGGCCAATTCTAACATTCATTGAATAATGAATATTTTATTATTATGACATTATCTACCATTAATTGGTTAATAGACATGAAAAAACAATTTTATGTGCATTTTGATTTCCCTCCTTATTTTTACATGTATTAATTTATAAATAGGCCCATTAAATATCAATCCTGCTACAGAAATTGTTTGTTTGTACTTTTCCAACCTGACCCTAATTTTGAAAATCTGGAAAAAGTTTTTTTACTTTACAAAAGAATACCAACCCTAATTTTGGAAATTCCCAAAAGTTTTTTTTTTTCTGAATTTTTGATATTCTGAAAAGTTTTTAAACAGTTTCTTCACACTTTACACAATTCCCTACTATTGAGTCTAATAAAGAAATTTCAGTTATAAAGTTACCCAGTGAAATGGATAAAAATTTGCTGTACAATTCTTCAAACACTGCTTAAGGGTTTTGAGCATTAAGTAGGGGATCTCTGTAAATTTTTTTGATAAATTCATTAATTTCTCAAAAAGTAAAAATCGTAGTTTAACAAATAACGGTTAAAATGAAAGCCATTATTTGGGGCCTAATTATCGTGTCATTATAATAGGTCTGTCACCAATTAAAACATGTGTTGTGATGTCCCAAGTTCATACGAAAAATTTGCTCAGGCTCTTTTTTACAGATGGCCTCAAATTCTATAATTAGATTTGTCCGTCATTTTAATCTATGAGCTCTTTTATTCGACAATTTTCGATGTCTTATACATAGGATAAAGGCCGCATGCAAAAATCCCGCTATTTTTAACAGTATCGGTTTTGTTAACCAAAGAACCATCTAAATTAGTTCCCTACAGTTTATCAAAACCACTGATACCAAAATAAAGGCTGTGCTCACAAAATTACTAAAATAGTGATTCTGGACCTAAAAATGTTCAACTATCCTTTGGTAGTACATACCAGTACATTGTTCCACAAAAATGCCTAATTTAGCCCAAAATGTATGCAAACAACAGATTTATAGCAACTACTTGTGAGTTGAAAAATGTACTAGATGTGAAGGGTTCCATTAATATTGAGTTTCTCTTTCAGTTGAAGAACCATTTTGAACACAAAAAAAATGCAAAAAAAAAATGGCTTGCTGGTCGATAGTAAAAACAACCTTGACCAAAAAAAGGGCGAGAGGTGCCATATTTCCGGAATCAGGCTAAATTCAAAATTAATACAAAATGTTTGTTTTTTGATCAAGTACAAACATTGATTTTTGTCATTGATTGAACTTGTCTTTGTCATTCCACTACAAATGGACTGGCCTGCTCACCCCTAACCTAACCTATATGTATGATGCTACACCACTTGATACAATCTTTGTCATTGTGGCACATGTAGTTATTAAGGGATGGGGTATGAACGTTTGGACAGTATTTATTGTGGGACATTGGAGCACATCAGACATATCGAATTGCATTCTGAATACGAAGAATGTCCTTCTGATATCAAAATTTTTGATTTTTTGAAATTCGCAATGTAATACAGATTTTATGGCAAATGATTAAAAATTAATATTTTTGATATTTAACAGTACTCGAAATTTGTATTGTATCGTGAATTTCAAAAATGAAAATTATTTGATATCAGAAAGACATTCTTCCAGTAGCGTAGCCAGCGGGGGGGGGGCAGGGGGTAGAGTGCCCCCTGACAAAAAAATGATAGAAAAAGTGCCCTCTGACAAAAAATGAAAGAGAAAATCAGTAGGGCAAAGGAAAAGAAAAAGGGCAAGGAGCCCCTTTTCTAGCAAAATTCAGCGCCAAAATAGTGTAAAATACAAAATTTTTACGCGCTACGCGCGCACATTGTAACCATAAAGCCCTTTTTTAGCCGGATAATGGGCAAAAATAGTGTAAAATACCATTTTACATCATCCCAATAAGGCCCTTTTCGGGATGCTCGAAGACATACATTCTCTATGTATTGTATGATGCAACTGCAATTTTTTCGTCTGTGCCCCCTAAATTTTATTTTGCCCTCCCCCCCGACCAAGAAAGCTGGCTACGCCCCTGCATTCTTCGTATTCAGAATGAAATTTGATATGTCTGATGTGCTCTCATGTCCCACAAAAAATACTGTCGAAACTCTCATCTCATCCCAGATCCCTTAAGTTATCAACAATTTTCACTTGGTACTTTCTTGATTGGAAATGCCCATCAGTTGACAAAACATTTTCTTGCTAAAAAAAATATACATTTGATATTGTAATTTCACTTGTGAATGTTGGGGTCTGGGGACCCTTGGGAAGCTCTATGGATGTTTGAAGTAGGCCTACATAAAGTTGTTGTAACATAAATGAAATATTTTATAATTTTAGTCCAAATCGCAGGGAAGATCCTGGATGCTACAAACCACACAACCCACTGTTCGCATGCGCAATATACAAAAACTTCCAAGGGCCCTCGAGTCGTAGAGTTTGAATTTGGGGTCTCATCAATTTGCATGGGCCCAAAATCAAATTTATGTTAAAATGGTTCATGTATTGTGACACTTTTTAAAATGTTCAAATCAACAGCAGGTAATGCTAGTCAATCTTTGTAGGGCTGTCCACATCTTCAAATAAATGTAGGCATCATGGTGTTTGAGGTTTTGGCTGCTGAAAATATCTAGCAGTTTGTGTTGATTTTGCACTAATATGTCATAAAAAAAAACCTATATTTTTTTAAGTAAACATGGTACCAAAACATACAAACACTTTATTTAACGCATGGTTGCCAATTTTTCAGAATTGCTTGGCTTTTAAGCTTAAAAGCATGTTAAGATATTGAACAAGCATACCGGGAATGAAATATTGTTTGCCAATATTTTAATAAATTACTTTTATGCCCTGGCGCTCGAATATCTAAAAGAATTGGGGGAGTAAGAGAATAGATTCAAAACATTGTCTCTGGTTATATTTTGGCGATGTGTGAGATTTTACTATATCATGATGTGTGCTATCATTACCTAAACTACCTTGGTGTGTGGGCATGAGAAAGTGCCTAAATTTGTGATACTCAAGCTGAATGCATAAGAGAACCAAATAGGTGTAGATTGTCTCCACTTTCTACTGCGCTTTGTATGGAGTCTGATCAATACCTGATGAGACTTGTAGGTAGATTGTCTCCACTTTCTACTGCGCTTTGTATGGAGTCTTTGTATGGAGTATGATCAATACCTGATGAGACTTGTAGGTAGATTGTCTCCACTTTCTACTGCGCTTTTAATGGGAAATGAGTGCTTTGTATGGAGTTTTCTTCAAATCCTGAAGAATCTCGTCTGTAGATTGTCTCCACTTTCTACTGCGCTTTGTATGGAGTCTTTGTATGGAGTCTCATCAATACCTGATGAAACTTGTAGGTAGATTGTCTCCACTTTCTACTTCGCTTTGTATGGAGTCTGATCAATACCTGATGATACTTGTAGGTAGATTGTCTCCACTTTCTACTGCACTTTGTATGGAGTTTCAGAGTTTTAGAGTTTGTGGAGTATCTATAGTGACTTGATGTATTTGGCAGCGGATTATTTTGCCTTATGTATATCTTAATTATACTAATTAATGTTCATTATGTGGGCTGGCATTATTCCTTCATTTGGAGATGCCTAATTATTTAATTAATTAAATTTAATTGCATTTAAAATGTGGTTTTCCAATCCAATCCTCTCGGGTTGATCCAAAATCTGTATTTGACTTAACATAAATTATTTTGGTTAAATGTGATACAGAAGTCAACTTTTTTGTGTCGAGCCTATATGGTTAGTTGGCTTGTACACATTTTTCCTATAATTCTCGTATTTTAATAATTTGTTGAAAGATGAATAATTTGAAAATGCTTGCTGTCGTTAAATATATCAATTTATGCTTATGTCTTAATTTCTATGAAATTGTATCATTATTTATCTTAATCATATTTATATCTATAAAACTGTTGAATGCTTAATAAGCTTTTATTAAATGGTCCTCATCGGGCAATGCTGAGTCTAAATCATTGCTTTGTTGCGTTTTACTGATGTCTTGAGACAATATTCTTATAATTCTACCAGTGAGTCTTTATCATTACTGATGAACACAAAATATTGTTTTTGATACAGGTATTTTTGTAAAACTGTGTTTGCTGTCCCCCCCCCCCCCAATGAACAATCGACATGGCAAATCCACAAGTTACATTCATATACTGCCATCTTCTGATAAAGTAAACATATGTTCAGGTTTCAGAGATCAATTTCTATTGGTGTAAAGTTTTACTTTTCTCCCAACCAAGCCCCTGCTGTTTACATTATGAAACAAAGCACTGTTTTTTTATAGGCAGATGTTTCTCCATTGATTACAATGATCGAGGTAGAACCAAAGTATAAAGGCCCTGCTTTCTTTTATCGATTGGTTCCAAACAAAGGATTTGAACCGGTGTCCTTCACCGTAGTTATGGCGGAGTGCAGTCCATTCAATCAAATGTTGTCATCAACCTATTTGATCGTAGTGCATGGTTATGTGTGTGAGACACTGGTGCTAAAATGGATCCAATGACGCCAACATTTGGCGCCAGTGACGCCAAGAAGCGCCATTTGGCACCTTTTGCCGTCAAAATTGGGAAAACAGCGCCGTTTCACTTCTCCTCAGGCTTCTATTGAAGGTATCAGTCAGAGCCAGGCTAAAATTAATGCAGATGAAGCTTGCACGAAAGAAATAGGATGCATAAAAGTAAAAAATTATTCTGTATACTGAAATGTATTAAAAAATATAGCCCATTCTCAATTCAAACTTATTTCACCATGACACAAACCATACACATGAGTATAAATGTACATGCACCTATTCAAGTTTGGAAAGTTTTTTCAAGCATCTATGTCTACCATTTACAATGACACCACATTTGAAACAATCACCTTTTTCATGCCTGAGTACACATCTTGTGAATGTAGTGGGGTCTCAAACAGAATGTGCCAAATTGACCATTATTCTGTGCAGCAAGCTGCAATCCCATATTTTCACAATTCGGAAACTAATGCAATCCTCCAAGATGACAACACTCGCCCCCACAGAGCCAGGGTAGTCAACGACTACCAACAGAATATTGGAGTGAGAGAGAATGGAATGGCCTGCCATCAGCCCAGACCTCAACCCGATTGAACACTCGTGAGACCAGCTGTGTTGTGCTGTACGTGCCAGCAGGCCCGTCGGAACCGCTACGGCCGGTACAGCCATGGCCGTACCACTTTTCAGCTTAAAAAATAAAAATAAAAAAAAAAAAAAACACAAGAATCCCGGGAACAACTATTATGATATTTAGTCCCACTTTAGGAGCTGCTAGACCTATTGTACTCTGTTGCCAGGGACTTATGAAGGCATACTGTCTGTTCAATTAGCTTAGATTTTTGAATTTTTAAGATATTTGGAAAAATAAAAAATTGTGGTCAAAGTCATCAAAGAAAAGTGTTAGCACAGCCTTAGACCTAACATGATTTATACTTTTCAAATTCTAAAGTTCAATTTAAAACCCCATTTCTTTTCAATATTTTTATAACAAGCTGTAGAACGTCGGGTACCATAAACTTTTTTGGATCAATCCATTTAGAGCAATCGTGATGAATATCATATTGTGCTGAGATATTATCAGAGAAGATGTAACAACCATCCGCATCAAGAAGTATTGTGCAGCAAAATAGCTATATTTGCCAGTAATGTATGCCTATTGTGTTGAAACCTTACTGTTGAAACATTACATCATTATTTATGTAATAAGTTTTCTAGGAGAGGCCCAGCTTATATAAATACGCCTATTATAAAACTACATATTTATGCGAAGTGTGACCAGGTTGGTGAGCAGCATGCATGGGAGAATGCCTGGCTGTTGTGGCTATGGTTTTCCAACCGCTATTGAGGTTAGTGACTAGTGTGTACAGAATAATGGTCAATTTGGCACATTCTGTTTGACACCCCACTACATTCACAAGACGTGTACTCAAACGTGATTGTTTCAAATGTGGTGTCATTGTCAAGGCAAATAATGTAGCTATTCATTGATATGAAACACGATATGAACATGTCACAAATAATCTGAGATATAGATGCTTGAAAAACTTTCCAAACTTTTGTTGAGTGGTTTGGATCAATTATAGAGAACACGGTCCTTTGGGTAAAAGCTGGTGACAGACTTATTTTGTTTATTTGATGACAAATGAAAATATGTTGTCTGCCAGGATGTATTGGAACCCATGCACTATCACTGTACATGTAGCTACCGAACTATATGAGCTTATATGGGTCTCAACAGGGCCAGTGTTTATTTGCATGTTGTAGAGGAGCTACACATTCAATTCATTTTATGCGCTCTACGAGATGTGAAGTTCTTTAGATAGATACCCCCCTGCCCAGTGGGTGTGACACACCCGCATTGACAGCATAATATAAATAGAAAATTATTTTAAAAAATTAATTACAATAATAAAAAAAACCATTACAACTTACACCAACAATGCCAGTTGCACACAGTCCATCAATTAGCTGCTGCTGACTTGGGGTATTGCCAACACCCAACTCAATCATTTCAACCAACGTTGGTGACATGAAACGTGGCTCTGGCCCATCTTGAAGAATACATAGTCCTGAAACAATATTGAGAACAAAAAACCCGTTACTTAAAGGCTCTGTCAGTGATTCACTAAATCAGAAAAGTCATCAAAATCAGATTTTGGCATTTTTGTAAAGAAAATGGGTGCACCAACATAACTTGCAAATGATAATACTGAAAACAGCATAATGAAGGTGAGATGTCAAATTTTTTTCAATACAATATTCGTGGAGTATGTCTGTCCGATTATCAACACCGCTGTTTGGCAAATATTTTCATACCAAAAAAATACCCGATGCCAATATTATTATTGCTTTTTTTTTAGGTGCCATTACCAGTTTTTGACGGGAGCTCATCTATGATACAGAGTGATTTTAATCCCATGTTGAACCTCCCGTAAATTTCCTTTAAAACCATGTGTCATTACAACCTTGGTGGACATAACTCTATCAAATGGTAACTACCATTTACCAGTTTAATTGTGCATGGCCAATTTACACGGATTTCAATGGGGCTAATTAGGTATTCGTGCGGCCATATCTCGGGCCCTCATGATCCGATTCCCACCAAATTTGGACTCGTGCATGTTTTTCATCATGTTCTACTGATATATGGTCATGAAAATGCCGAAATGCAAAAAAGAAAATTTATGACGTCACACTTCGGTACTCTATTCTATCATTCAGATGGGGCAATGCAGCGGAATTTGACATTACTATATTTAGCTAGATTTCCCCCGAGCTCAGCACTTCAGATCCTAAAAATTCACGTACAAACTTTACATTTACACACAATAAATTGTATACTATGGAAAGCCGGTCATTTGACAGCTATTAAATATAGAATTTGAATCAAGCTCTGTCTGTGGATATTATGAGCACTCTCTAGCCAGGTCAGACCATCATTTTAATAGCATTCCCCGGTTCAAAATCACATTGATATAAAATTTCTTTTGCCTAGATCTGTTTTATATACTATGACATAAACTGGTAGTGGTAATGCCACAACAGGGGTATGAGCATGTCAGTGTAACCACGCATGCACGAACGGGAATTTACGGCACGTTCATGTCATTGATGTAGTCTCCTACGCAGCCAGTTTGGTTACGCTCCCTCCACACAAACAGTCTGCCAATGACCATGTATACGGCGTTTCTGATTAGCTAAGAGGGCGACAATGCAAAGTCTATGAGAACCTGATCAGCACCACTGCATCCGGTTACTTGATTGCCCGTGGATTGAACTCCTTGTTGAATAATCAGATACGCAAGCAGCACGTTCTGGATGACGTCATGGGAAACGGCTAGACAAAAAAATAAAAAAGAGCTCTTTCGTTGTTGTTGGCAGACTGTTTGTGTGGAGGGGGTGGAACCAAACTGGCTGCTGTGGAGACTAGTCATTGATGTTGTTGTTTGCCTTCCCAGAATGCAATTCACGCATACCAAGGTGTTGGATTGCAAATTTTGCTATTTATTCACATTTACGCTGAAAATACTCTCTTTTTTTGACAAGGCTGCATAAAGGGGACGATATTTGATATTGTATGTAAGTTTAAAGACAATCCATTTCCAAAACCAATTTATCCCCTTTAACATAAGAATTGGACACATGCAAATTAAGTGTCACATCCTGATTTAAATGATCCTTGGTCGCATTCCTAGCAGAAGGCATCAGAACTGCATATTTATAACAACCGTACACAAAGTCACATAACTATGAAATTTATTATACTTAGTCCTCTGGGTTAATAGGATGAACAAATCTTTCCCCAGAGTAGACAGTGCACATAAACACTGAAAAAAAAAAAAAAAAACACCCCAAATCATCTCGCCGGATTCGATCCGGCGACCTTCGTAATACTAGCATGACACTCTTACCAACTGAGCCACAGAGGCACGCTGGAGAAGAGCGGAAGATATAAATCTATAAGTAGTAGGTTCAAATGATGTTCGTCGCATTCCTAGCGGAAGGCATCAGAACTGCATATATACATTAGAACCTAATACCGATATATTTATATCTTCCGCCCTTTTCCAGCATGTCTCTTTAGCTCAGTTGGTTAGAGCGTCATGCTGTATAGTATTACGAATGTCTCCGGTTTGAATCCGGCAAAATGCACTGTTTGGGGGGGTTCAACGTTTATGTGCACTGGCTAATCTGGGGAAAGATTAGAATTTGTTTGTAACATATTCTTCACGCATTCATGAAAAAGTCTGGAAAAGCGCGTAAAATTGGACAAAAACACCTGAAAATGGGCTGAAAATAATGAAAAATTTTGACATAAAAAAAGACTGGTTCCAGAGTATTGACTGGAAATTCTCATGCCTGATTCTTACCAATCAACATTCCTGCTGCATAATATGCCTTCTTTTGGAGGTGAGTTGGCTGGACTATTAAGTCTTTGATTTCATCAGGCCCGAAGAACAGTTTATCATGAATGTCTCTGAGGGCCATTCTCAAAAATTCCCGCCTTGGGCCTCCAAGGTCAGAACCTTGTTCACCCATGAAGTGGACTTGCAGTGCTAATCTTGGATTAAATCTGTTAGATGTTAGTTCATCTACCACAGATTCATAAATACTTTGTCTGGCGACAAAAATCTCTGACACTTGTCCTTCTACAAAGAATGGGTCGTGTTCAATTTCATTCCCTCTTAAGTTCAAAGTGCGACCTTGCATATACAAGGAACGGAACATGTTTACGGTATCTTTGATACTTGACTCTGGACCCCTGTAGGAAAAAAACACACAAATTAGCATCATGGTTAAGCCATGATTCACCATTAGATGAGTAGCCTTTGGAATTAAATGTGGTGAGAAAAAGTTTTGTCGGTAACTTTGATACAAGCTGGCAACCCCTCAGAATTTTATCTAATAATCACTCTATATGAAATGGGGTGTTATACTATCGGTAAATTGTGTTTACAATTCCAAAACTTTACTCACGTTTAGACGTTTAATCTTCCAGTCCGAAGACTTCATCAGTAATGCGATGAACCAGCAACACTCCTACTCTCATCTCCAGAGTGCACAGTTCTTTGCAGTAGCTGGTCGTATACATGATTGAGAGCGTAAATGTGAGTAAACTTTTGGACTTGTAAACACAATTTACCAATAGTATGATACCTAACAGTCCTGATGAACTTATTCAAGAAGAAATGGGGTGTTGCCAAAAATATAGATGCCATTCAGAGCAGTTTTCTGGTCATTTTGCCCAAAAATTGTTTTCACATCTTTACCAAAAACAACATTGTAATCTATTTAGGATGGAAAACACCTAACAAGAATAAGCTACATTAAAAAAAAAAGTGGCAAATATCATTCACAATTGGTTGCTAATACTGGGCAGTTTTCCTTTAAAATGCCTAATTTTGTCCATTTTGGGACAAATTGTACCTTTATTTAGTCTGATATTTTGCTCTACATATGAAGAGCTTTGTTGCAAAACACCTTACATCCACTTTTTTTCCGAAGATATAGACTATCCACAGCAAATATGAAGTTTGTACATAATTTTGCTTGATTCTTGACATTTTTGCTAAGAAATTTATTTTTTAAATCACAAAAAAGTATATTTTTAATCCAAATATATCAACATGATCACATCACTTTTCAAAAATGACCGCTGGGTAAAATAAAAAGATCAGTGTGTTGATCAATTTTAACATAATTAGAACCTTTATCCAAAAATGTTGCATGAAAACTTCAAAATCACTTTATGGAGTCTCGATCTACTATAAGAAAATAAACATATACTTACAAAGTCTCTTTCATTATGTCAAAAATTGCTTCTTGTTGGTCATTCTTCACACTCTGGAGGGATAAAATCATTCATCCACTGTTTATAATACACTAGAGAGAAGCAGTCTGAGCAACCACTTTTAATAAATGCACTTCAGTTTTTTGGAGGGTGTTTTGAAATAACTAAACATTTTGCCTTTTCAGGCACAGAATGTAGCCAAGGGATATTCAGAGGTGCGGCCCAAATCAGAATGTTAAGATTTTTCACAATGCCTGAAATATAACTGAAGCAAAGTTAATAAGTTATTGACTTAATTTATAACCATCACTTTTCAACTCCTCATTAACAGAAAGATGTTATTCTCCAAAATGTGTAAATATTAGCATTTGTAATCATAACTTGAATTGCATTTTGCTCTTCAAAAAATAGACCAGGTTTACCACTGAACAACCAATTACAGCATCATGAAAAATCATGCATTGTGCAAATATGGTACAGTAGTTGCATATTTATGAGCTGTTCTGTCGCTTAGGATGTACACATGTGGAAGATATTGCACCGCATAATCCCTCGCTGTGTCACAAACTCAGGTAATGAAACTTGAGGTCTGCATACCACTCTTGAAAATAATCTTAAGTCTGAGGAAAGGCCTATTCTGCAAGTGTCTGAACCTGAAGTTTGACATTTGCAAGCATTCATGTATTATAGAACCCAAAAGTAACTACCGTATTCATTCCATTAAGCTCCCAGGGCACTTAACAAAGTCATTTTGGGTGGGCACTTATTTTTTACCTAGTTTAGGGGTGTTGAATAGAGACAAATTTACGTATGTTTTAAAAGAGTCCTGAGACATTCTAGTAGCTTTTCTGATGTAGAAAGTGTATTGCAAGTTTACACAGGACTTGTAGTCCTCCAGCTATTTCACCGTATCGACGTCTATTTGTCACTTCAACATGGTACGGTACCCTTTAGCAAATTGGAAATTTCCTGGGTGGGCGCTTATTAGGGCACGAGCGCTTATTGGAACGAATACGGTACTCCTTATTGCAGAAAAATACAGTACTAATTTTTGGGGATTAAAAAAATATTATCCTGTTTTGCCAAATGAAGCATAGCTCTAATCCTTTATAGTCCTAACTATGATGAAAGTCAATTTTTAATATTTGGCCATTTTTTTTGGAAATAAGGGCCAAAAACAAGCGTTTTCAGGGTGCTTTTCATATGCAGTGTCCCATGTGACAATCAAGCTCAAACACTTGTGCTAATTGTACTTGTACAGTTTATGCATTCTAATTTTTGGAAAAGACATGTTTTATTCTGCAAACCAATCATTTAATTAAAGTAACACAACAAAGTGAAAATTAGAGCAAAATTTCAGCATATACTTAGGATTTTTAATGCTTAGACTTGTTCCAAGTCTTTGATTTTTGTGACTCGATTGTCTGATAACATGCCAAAAATGCATGTTTTGGGCTCTTTTTTCAAGCAATTAGTAAAATAGTGAATTGTTCCTGAAATTTCTGAAATTTGGGTCAGCATTCATTTGTACAGGAAAATTTTCCCCCAATTTGTTTAAAAGAGTATTTTGTGATCCTAGCATCCTCTTTTTATGACATTTTTCAGTAGATATCCACAAAAAAAACCTATTCCCAAAATTTCAGTTGTTTCCGATTTTGCGTTCGCGAGTTATGCATGATTATGTGTATTTCGTTCTGGTATACAAGAACAAAATTCAAATTTCATGATATCTTTGCTAAACAAATTAATCTGCAAGAAATATTTTGTGTAATGATTATGAACATTCCTTAAAACCATAATCATGAAGACACAACACCTTCATATTTGGATCTCTACCAAAGCGGACATTCCATAGATATTACAAGTTAGAAACAAGTGTCTTAGAACATCATGACCTTATATGGTTATGACTAACTTCTCTTAATTATAATATGGTCATTTTCACGGTAAAGGGTGTAACTTTGGATTTTTAACATTTTGATCCGTAGTTTTCTAATAAAGCCACAGAATTCCATGATTTTTGGCCACATAAGTCATCTAGTTAGCAGCTACCTTGGGTAGCATAATCATCTTCAGGAGTTACTGCGTTCAGTTTTAGCAGGCTTAAATGTACCTAATATTGCCATTTTGAAAAACTGTAAAAAACAGTAACATTTTTGTAAAACCCTGTGTTTTCTTCAGTTAGTTCATGGATAATTTTTCTTATCCTGAAAGTACGGTCATATGTTCAGTAAACACTGCCACATTAGATTTAATTGTGAACAGCCCTGTATTTTTGAGAACCGGACTTCGATATTTGTCGCTTCGAGGCTTCATTTTCCGTTAACAATTGTTAACAAACTTTGTGGGTATAGCTTTGGTTCATAATTCTTGGTTATTTCTTCACTTCTTCTTGATTCATAACAGTTGATATCTTAACTTGAAATGGGTAACAAAAATTAGTTGATTTGCAAGCTTTTAAAATTTTTATAAAATCTTGACTTCAAAGAGCCGATTTTCCGTTAACTTTTTGAAGCCTCCGAAACAAACTGTTCAGCAAGCTTGGGCAAATATAAATAAAAGAGCTCATCCAATCTATTTATCAAAATGTAGCAAAGTAGATCCTCAAGTCACTTGTTTTTAAATCATGGAGATATATATCACCGTTTGAAAATGGGACCCAATACAAACTTTCCGTTAACAATTGAAGCCTCCGAAACAACAGTAAACTTAATTATCATCTATGCATATCTAAATTGGTATGTTCCATATTGATATCTGCATTGTAATTGTTGCATGATATGTGCAGAATGTCATAAATTTAAAAAAAATTGATATTATGGTTAATGCTTGAAAAATATACTGATATCCAAGAAAGCCCGTTTCGGAGGCTTCACATGCAAATAACACCATACTTAACAAATGGGTGAAAAAAATTATCATGTTATAAATCTGCAATATCTGCCGCATAGAATCATTGATTCAATACACACAAGAAAATAACAGCTTAGATGATCCCAACAGTGTTGTTTTCAAAAAAAACTACTTCTGCCATGTTTAACCATTGTAAACATGAAGCCTCCGAAACAAAAAAATGACTTGCTGTGATAATTTAATTTTTGTCACAACTGAAATTCAATACTTAGAAGCAAAGCATGAAAATTGGTAATTGTGATATTTTTTACCTATTTTTTCATGTCAACTTGTAGTAGTTAGCCAAATATTTTACTTTTATGATCACCTGTGTTGTTAACTGAAGCCTCCGAAACACAAATCGCTTGAATTGCCAATTCTAAAAAATAACTCCAATTTCTGTGAAACTTGGCTGGGAGGTTCCTTTCATCAAGTAGTATTTGTACATGAAGTTAGACATTTAAATTATTTTAGGAACCCAATTAAAACTTAAAAAATATGTTTAAGGTTGGGAAATTTCCATTGCAAATGACCCTTGATGTTAAAAATTTTCAAAATTGCAATTACAAACATAGCAAAACATGGTATAAAATTTAACTTATATCTGTTGACTTACTTTGGAATGGGATTTCACATGTATTCCAGCTTTCATGTCATAATTTTCTGAGCTTATGTAAAATACATTTTTTCTTAGATTTTAACCAAAATGTTATGGAAATGTCAAATTTTTATCAGAAATCAAAAGGTTTAAGCCTTGAAACACTATTTTACTGGAATTTAAGTTGCTTCTATGCATGATTACAGTAAACAGAAACATATTTAAGTGGTTTGAAATTTTGACCCTAAAAATCAAAAGTTACACCCTTTACCGTGAAAATGACCATATAAGAATCATCCAATGAGGAACCTATATTTAATATTAATATTCATAAGACCATACCTGATAACCATGCTTGATAATATAATCAAATCACTTGTATTTGAGATCATGAAGAATCAACAAGTCTAATAAAATACTACAATAGTAAATATATATATATTGAGTTTGGTAGACCATCATTACATTTTGTACATAAACATTATGTAGCCAGAGGTTACCAGTGATATAAAAATCTCAACTTTTTGGAGAAAAGTGGGGGGTGAGGCTGTGGATCACGAAATGCCCTTTTAAAATCTGGGTCGGTCGGGCCCGTAGAACAGGATTTTCTTTTTTCGTCGCCTTATCACCAGTTAGGACTAATTTAATGATCATAGGATTGAGCAATGTTTCATTTGGCAATATTTGATAATATTTTTTTAATTCCAAAAAATTAGTTCTGTATTTTTCTGGAGTAGGGAGTAGTCATTTCATGCATGAATGACTTCAGACCAGTGTCGGATTTAAGCCATGGCCCAGCGCCAGTAGATTTGACCTCAGGTCAGTAAACATTCAACAATGCTGGCCCAGCAGACCAGAAGATTCTTGAGATGATATGAGCCAAGATGATGATGAGACAAGACTATATTAAATAAGTGAAGGACATTTGGGAGAGTTTCCGGTATAGGTCTGTGTAATTAAATAATACTTATAACTTCTCACTTTTGGTCGATCTATTCGTATTGTTTATGTCAGAAGTTGCGAATATATCATACGAGTTTTCTTCCAGCTTTTTTGTGCACTAGCCGGATGGCCATGTGTATTCCCCATACAACGCACCCTTTTGTATTACCCTTTTTTTGATAAAACTTGAACGGTACTATAGGCACAACACGTACCTATGAGATCGAAATAGCAAGGCAATATAAAGCAGACATTGGTGGCTATGAGAGTAAAAATATTTTTGACAATTGATGTACTGAATAAATGGAACATAAATAGCTTGACACGATGATGCATGAATATAGCAAGAGCTACAGATGTAGTGATATTGATGTGACTGATCCTGAAGATTCAATGAAACTGAAAGAGGTTGAATTGATAATTTTTAGAATTAAAATTACGAATATTCTGCCCTTTGTAAATACATTATGGACAATTCTCTGGCGGCCATTTTGGTGATTTGGTTATCATATTTGGATATTTTGAATTTTTAGCTCGCTATAGCACTCTTAAACACCTACTTGAGGTCACATTGATCACAATTCCACTTAGAATCTTTACGGTAAAAACTTGCAAATTGGGATATAAACAAGAGCACCAAGGGTGCTGTAGCTCAATTGTTATTTGAAATTTGACGTAAATATAATGTTCAGATATATGTATAACCGTTGAATATATCAAATTGTTTTTTTTTAATATAATGGTATTTAATTGTGTTTATTACATTTCTTTATTTATTTATGTCAAGAATATTGCTAGTTGGTTTTATAAAAACGAGTTAACTCTCAACATTAACAATAAAACTAAACAATATAGTATTTGGTGCATCTCACATTCTTACCAAGTTCAACAATATGACATGCTTGATCATACAAATGAATTCAAGTATCTTGGTGTTACATTAGATCCACTTCTCATGGTGGGATGTGAAACAAAATTTTAATTTTACGTGGCATAATGTACATGTATATAAAGGTCATTTATGTGCAAATTGGCCAGGGGTGTAGTAGGCCTACCCCCTTAATGTACGATTTCCGTCAAATTTTAATTTTGTTATTCTTTATTCAAAATGTTGAAATAATATTAGTAATAACTGCCGGGGAGGGTTGCTGTCCGTTTTAAGTTGATATAACGAGGTAAAGTGAAAGAAACCCCACTAGTTATTTTGACCATTTAACATGCAGTTCTATGGGAGGACATATTATCATAATTTTTAAAATTATGATAATATGTCAAACTTTGCTCTGTTGACCTACAAAGACAACAAATTTGGCCGATTCCATTTAGGTGCAAGTTGGGACATGTGTAAACATTACAAATATGCAAAAAAATCAGGTTTGAAAAAAATTAACCAATTTCATATTATAAGATTGTAAGGCTTTAAGGTATAGGAATTTTTTTTGTTGCTATAGCCCCCGAATGAAATGTATTTAATTATGTTTGTACTCACTAAGGTAGCATTTTGTGTGAATTTTACAGCCGAACTAAGTGCTATTCTTTTTTATGGTCATTTTAGTGACTAAAATGGCCCAAAATGAGGGTTTTTCAATATTGCTGTCCATTTCTAATCATCACCCCCCATAGTCTTTACATGTAAAATAAAAACGCCCATAAAAATTGAATAGCACTTAATAGTTCAGATGTAAAATTCTCACAAAATGCTTTTGAGTGATTACAAAAATAATTAAATACTTTTAATTCAGGGGCTAATTGTATTTCTTGTGCAATGACATATAGGTCCTTTCACAATAAAATGTCCATCTGAAACAAAGGTGGCCTTAGGAACAACAGCATAGCCAGCATTTTAGTGTGCGGGAGTAAAGCCAAACTCTGTCCCCATTTGTCAATTTTGACCTTTTTCAGTCATTTTAATGACATACTCTGATCCCCATCCCATTTTCATCACTGAAAATTTCTGTGTTGGGGATGCAACTTTCCCCCTAGCTCCCAATGCCACTGCTCAGGAGGGAGGCAAGGTGCTGAGGTTATTCTGCATATAAATTGTTAATGAATAATAAATAAATGAATGGGCACTAAATATCTTCAGGTATAAACTGACAGGAATATTAGCAGTAATAAATATTTGTCTTTAAGCATGTCCACACAGAGGAATGTTTGCTTGAGCAAAGCGGCTCTCGGACAAAAACTTGGGGGGAAATCTACCATGTGAACGCTCTCAAGGATTCCAATTACTAAGTTTACCCCAAATTTATCTGTGTCTGTTAATTACTTAAATAAATGTAGGCTTCAAGACATCCAAATTGCACCTGCATTGCTGAAAAGCCACCTATTTATTTTCTTAACCATCTGTTTCTGTGGGACAGGAAATTGTTGGAAGTCTCAGGGAAAATCTTCAAAAGTTACCCAATTAGGCTACCAAACCATGAGCTTGGCAACCCTGATTACTTTGTCCTTGTAACTTGAACAAACACTCTACTGTTGACATTAGGTTTTAGTGGTTTATGCATATTTAATAGCCTTGATCAAGTCTTTCTCCTTACATTTTCTCTGTTCATGCTCTTATGAGGAAGTATACCTTGTGGGCAGGGTGTGTATTTTGCTCAAACACTACCCCTGTAGTGCACAGTATGCCTGGGGTAAAGTATGATAAGAAAGTCCACAATCTAGTAATTCAAATGTCAAATAGATTTTCACAAAGTTATGATGGTAAATAAATATCTTGAAAGAATAGATAACTTCAAAACTTTGGAAAGTAATAGAAATTTTTGGAAGATGTGGCAAAGCTTCCATGAATTTTACATTCACTAACTATGGACGCCAAAGGACTTGAAACAAGTCTAATATTTAAGAGCTTTAGAATTTTACAATCTCACATAAAAAATAATTACTATGTAAAACCTTGGTAAAACTATCCTCACAAATATCTGAGAGGTCTCTGCAAAAATACACATGCTCCAAATCTAAACCTCCATAAAACACAGTAACATCATTGGCAAAGCTAAAATGTAAACATGTAACAGATGACTTATATTGCTTAAAACACCAAGGTTAAACCTGGTGTAGCATGTAAGTAATCTAGGAATGAGATTATTCTTGTGAAACTGCACAATATTTTGTGACAAATTGCTCAAAAAAGCATACTTCCTGTCCATTTTTCCCCAGCAAAATAAGTAACTTTCATGAACAAACTTGCAAAGATCGCCACCTCAAATTACCAGCTCCATTACTCAAACGATGTAGCAAGAGAAAGTAAAAAACCATTGCAAATCTGTACAATGACAATAGGTCAATTTGCCTTGCAAATTGAGCTAAAAATGACATGTGCGGGGGGCAAAGATTTTTGGCAGGCTGTGCCGGAGCAATTTCTAGCGGGCCCGGGGGTTGGCAGGCCGTTTAGTAATGTTACCCCACCCCCAATTTATAATTATTGCACAGCCCCTAAAGCCACTACGCATGTATGCATGCATCCCACATGATCATGTGATGACACAATCACCTAAGTTATATATGCAGTTTTGTGAGTTAGGTGCGGGATTGTAACTTTTTTTTTTATTTGTAGATAATTTGGATAATTTGTGTGTTGTAGTATAGGGTGAAAAATCTGCTATTTTAGATAGTTACAAGGTTGTTTTTGGCTATTTGGCTATTTTTGTGGATCATAATATCTCATATTATCTAAAATATCTGATATTTGTATATTAGGGACTTAGCAAATTTTTTGTGCAATTTTTTACTTAGTAAGTGATGGATATTAAGATATTATCGGCTATTTAGCTATTATCTAAATTAGCCAAAATATCTGCTAATTTGTATCTTAGCTACAATATCCGATATTTCAGATATTTGTATATTAGGAACTTATAAAATTTTAATTGAATTTTTTTACTTAGTAAGTGATGGATATTAAGATATTATCAGCTATTTAGCTATTATCTAAATTAGCCAAAATATCTGCTAATTTGGATATTAGCTACAATATCCGCTATATCAGATATTTGTATATTAGGAACTTATAAAATTTTAATTGAATTTTTTTTACTTAGTAAGTGATGGATATTAAGATATTATCAGATATTTAGCTATTATCTAAATTAGCCAAAATATCTGCTAATTTGGATATTAGCTAAAATATCCGCTATATCAGATATTTGGATATTAGGAACTTATAAAATTATAATTGAAATTTTTTGACTTAGTAAGTGATGGATATTAAGATATTATCGGCTATTTAGCTATTATCTAAATTAGCCAAAATATCTGCTAATTTGGATATTAGCTACAATATCCGATATTTCAGATATTTGTATATTAGGAACTTATAAAATTTTAATTGAATTTTTTTACTTAGTAAGTGATGGATATTAAGATATTATCAGCTATTTAGCTATTATCTAAATTAGCCAAGATATCTGCTAATTTGGATATTAGCTACAATATCCGCTATATCAGATATTTGTATATTAGGAACTTATAAAATTATAATTGAAATTTTTTTATTTAGTAAGTGATGGATATTAAGATATTCTCGGCTATTTAGCTATTATCTAAATCAGCCAAAATATCTGCTAATTTGATATTAGCTACAATATCCGCTATATCAGATATTTGTATATTAGGAACTTATAAAATTGTTATTGAAATTTTGTGACTTACTAAGTGATGGATATTAAGATATTATCGGCTATTTAGCTATTATGTAAATTAGCCAAAATATCTGCTAATTTGGATATTAGCTACAATATCCGCTATATCAGATATTTGTATATTAGGAACTTATAAAATTTTAATTGAATTTTTTTTTACTTAGTAAGTGATGGATATTAAGATATTATCAGATATTTAGCTATTATCTAAATTAGCCAAAATATCTGCTAATTTGGATATTAGCTAAAATATCCGCTATATCAGATATTTGGATATTAGGAACTTATAAAATTATAATTGAAATTTTTTGACTTAGTAAGTGATGGATATTAAGATATTATCGGCTATTTAGCTATTATCTAAATTAGCCAAAATATCTGCTAATTTGGATATTAGCTACAATATCCGATATTTCAGATATTTGTATATTAGGAACTTATAAAATTTTAATTGAATTTTTTACTTAGTAAGTGATGGATATTAAGATATTATCAGCTATTTAGCTATTATCTAAATTAGCCAAAATATCTGCTAATTTGGATATTAGCTACAATATCCGCTATATCAGATATATGTATATTAGGAACTTATAAAATTTTAATTGAATTTTTTTTTTACTTAGTAAGTGATGGATATTAAGATATTATCAGCTATTTAGCTATTATCTAAATTAGCCAAGATATCTGCTAATTTGGATATTAGCTACAATATCCGCTATATCAGATATTTGTATATTAGGAACTTATAAAATTATAATTGAAATTTTTGACTTAGTAAGTGATGGATATTAAGATATTATCGGCTATTTAGCTATTATCTAAATCAGCCAAAATATCTGCTAATTTGGATATTAGCTACAATATCCGCTATATCAGATATTTGTATATTAGGAACTTATAAAATTGTTATTGAAATTTTGTGACTTACTAAGTGATGGATATTAAGATATTATCGGCTATTTAGCTATTATGTAAATTAGCCAAAATATCTGCTAATTTGGATATTAGCTACAATATCCGCTATATCAGATATTTGTATATTAGGAACTTATAAAATTATTTATTGAAATTTTTTGACTTAGTAAGTGATGGATATTAAGATATTATCGGCTATTTAGCTATTATCTAAATTAGCCAAAATATCTGCTAATTTGGATATTAGCTACAATATCCGCTATATCAGATATTTGTATATTAGGAACTTATAAAATTATAATTGAAATTTTTTGACTTAGTAAGTGATGGATATTAAGATATTATCGGCTATTTAGCTATTATCTAAATTAGCCAAAATATCTGCTAATTTGGATATTAGCTACAATATCCGCTATATCAGATATTTGTATATTAGGAACTTATAAAATTGTTATTGAAATTTTTGACTTACTAAGTGATGGATATTAAGATATTATCGGCTATTTAGCTATTATGTAAATTAGCCAAAATATCTGCTAATTTGGATATTAGCTAAAATATCCGCTATATCAGATATTTGTATATTAGGAACTTATAAAAAATTTATTGAAATTTTTTAACGTAGTAAGTGATGGATATTAAGCTATTAGCGGCTATTTAGCTATTATCTAAATTAGCCAAAATATCTGCTAATTTGGGTATTAGCTAAAATATCCGCTATATCAGATATTTGTATATTAGGAACTTATAAAATTTTAATTGAAATTTTTGACTTAGTAAGTGATGGATATTAAGATATTATCAGCTATTTAGCTATTATCTAAATTAGCCAAAATATCTGCTAATTTGGATATTAGCTAAAATATCCGCTATAATCCTAAACGATGGATATAGTTGGAAAAGACTTTGAAAGAACGACGCATACTATATTGTACATTAAAGTTGCATATGCATCAAGTTTCCTAAAGCATGTATAGTTGGAAAAGACTTTTAAAGAACGACGCATATTGTATTTTACATGTCAGTGTATTTATGGTGATGATGATAATATTGTACATTAAAGTTGCAAAAACTATGAGAGAAAGATGTATCATTTGAAGACTCATATTTGTAAACGTTGTGAAATAGGTAGGCATAGCCATAATAATATCTGAAAAATATGCAAATTATCCTAATTAGCCCTCAGATCATAAATATGCAAATTATCCTAATTAGCCATAATAATATCCAAAATATCTAAAATATCCAAATTATCCAAAATAGCCCTAATAATATCCAAATTATCTAAAATATCCAAATATCTGAAATATCCAAATTATCCTAATGACCCATAATAATATGAAAAATATCAGAAATATGCAAATTATCCTAATTAGCCATAATAATATCCAAAATGTCTAAAATATCCAAAATAGCCCTAATAATATCCAAATTATCTAAAATATCCAAATATCTGAAATATCTAAATTATCCTAATTAGCCATAATAATATCCAAAATATCTCAAATATCCAAAATAGCCCTAATAATATCCAAATTATCTAAAATATCCAAATATCTGAAATATCCAAATTATCCTAATGACCCATAATATGAAAAATATCAGAAATATCCAAATTATCCTAATTAGCCATAATAATATCTAAAATATCCAAATTATCCAAAATAGCCCTAATAATATCCAAATTATCTAAAATATCCAAATAGCTGAAATATCCAAATTATCCTAATGACCCATAATATGAAAAATATCAGAAATATCCAAATTATCTTAATTAGCCATAATAATATCCAAAATATCTAAAATATCCAAATTATCCAAAATAGCCCTAATAATATCCAAATTATCTAAAATATCCAAATTATCCTAATGACCCATAATAATATGACAAATATCAGAAATATCCAAATTATCCTAATTAGCCATAATAATATCCAAAATATCTAAAATATCTAAATTATCCAAAATAGCCCTAATAATATCCAAATTATCTAAAATATCCAAATAGCTGAAATATCCAAATTATCAGAATGACCCATAATAATATGAAAAATATCAGAAATATCCAAATTATCTTAATTAGCCCTAATAATATATATAATAATATGAAAAATATCAGAAATATCCAAATTATCCTAATTAGCCATAATAGGCTAATATCCAAAATATCTAAAATATCCAAATTATCCAAAATAGCCCTAATAATATCCAAATTATCTAAAATATCCAAATAGCTGAAATATCCAAATTATCCTAATGACCCATAATAATATGAAAATATCAGAAATATCCAAATTATCCTAATTAGGCATAATAATATCCAAATTATCTAAAATATCCAAATTATCCAAAATAGCCCTAATAATATCCAAATTATCTAAAATATCTGAAATATCCAAATTATCCTAATGATCCATAATAATATGAAAAATATCAGAAATATCCAAATTATCCTAATTAGCCATAATAATATCTAAAATATACAAATTATCCAAAATAGCCCTAATAATATCCAAATTATCTAAGATATCCAAATAGCTGAAATATCCAAATTATCCTAATGACCCATAATATGAAAAATATCAGAAATATCCAAATTATCCTTATTAGCCATATATCTAAAATATCCAAATTATCCAAAATAGCCCTAATAATATCCAAATTATCTAAAATATCCAAATAGCTGAAATATCCAAATTATCCTAATGACCCATAATAATATGAAAAATATCAGAAATATCCAAATTATCCTAATTAGCCATAATAATATCCCAAATATCCAAATTATCCAAAATAGCCCTAATGATATCCATAATAATATGAAAAATATCAGAAATATCCAAATTATCCTAATTAGCCATAATAATATTCAAAATATCCAAATTATCCTAAATAGCCCTAATAATATACAAAATATCTAAAATATCAAAATTATCCTAAATAGCCATAATAATATCCAAAATATCTAAAATATCCTAATATCTGAAATATCCAAATTATCCTAATTAGCCACAATAATATCCAAAATATCCAAATTATCCAAAATAGCCCTAATAATAGCCAAATTATCTAGAATATCCAAATATCTGAAATATCCAAATTATCCTCATGACCCATAATAATATGAAAAATATAACAAATATCCAAATTATCCTAATTAGCCATAATAATATCCAAAATATCTAAAATATCTTAATTAGCCATAATATCTAAAATATCCAAATATCTGAAATATATAAATATCCATAATATCCTTGATAATATCCAAATTATCTAAAATATCCAAATATCCAAAATATCAGTAGGTGCAACTATTATCCAAATTATCCATAATATCCTTTAATAATATCCAAATATCTTAATAGCTAATAGCTGAAGCTAATTGGATATTTGTCAGGATATTTTAGATAGTTACAATCCCGCACCTTAATGAGTTTTGTTGGCCTGGCCTGGTGATTGAAGATGGAATGATTGGCAAGCAAAGGGTCTTGGGTTCAAATACAGAGGAAACAAACAAAATTTATTCTCTTTATTCCTTCCTCCTTTCCATTCCAAAAGCATGTTTAGGTTAATGCAATGTACCTATACTTACCCCTACTGATGATGATGATGATCCCTGCTGTGGGTCATCAGCTGTAGATATTGGTACTTCCTATAAGAGTAAAAGTATATCATTCATAATATGATTGTTAAAAGAATATGGCAGTATGGCACATACTCTAATTATAGAATGGATAATTGTATTCCCAGCATCACTTGAAGTTGAAATCATATTGCAAATAAAAGATAAGCATATCAATATGATATGAACACATCAGTTTGGCCTGTTGGCAAACATCATGAACATTGACACTGGGGGCATGGTGATTATGGTTGTAAAATGCTTAAAATTAGTTCCAGTAACTGAAACTCAACATCATCTTAATCATGGTGTTGTTATATATATTGGATGTTGAGTTCCAGTAACATGCATTGATATCGGCTGTACAAATTAAGAAACAACATGTTGCCTTTGGTGACTGAAGAGGTTCATCAGGTCTGTTGATTAAACAGCTAATTAAAGTTCTTTGCCAAGACCAAATGAAAAACTTACGTTTTTCTGCTGACAGTTTCGCCAGAAACCTTCTGGCTTTCTCATCCTACTTTCTGATCCTACTGCCAAGTATAAGAAAGAACTTATGACAATCCTGAACAAATTACGTGATGATGCAAAGATTACGCAAAGCCAATTTGAGCTTCTTAGACCATCGGGTGAAGTAACCCCCCGTTTATATGCCACCCCAAGATTCATAAACCGGACAATCCTCTCAGACCAATTGTTGATTACACCGGCAGCATCGGTTATAATATCTCCCGATCGTTAGCTGACATTCTTGCTCCAATTGTTGGCACATCTATACATCATGTCAATAACTCCCAACATTTGGCTCAAGATTTAGGTGAAGTAATTCTTGAAGAAGGGGAGATTTTTGTGTCACACGACGTAGTTTCTTTGTTTACAAATACCCCGGTCTCCAAAACGCTTGAGAGATTGCCTTGCTCGCGACACAGACCTTAAGAATAGAACATTACTTGAAGTTGATGACATCATGGACTTAATGAGATTTGTTCTTACAACTATGTACTTTCAGTTTAGGGGTGTCATTTACAAACAGAAATTCGGTGTAGCAATGGGATCGCCGGTAAGCCCGATAGCGGTTAATATGTTTATGGAGTGGCTGGAAAATCAAGCCATCCATACTGCCCCTTTAGATTGTAGGCCGCGCATGTGGAAAAGATATGTCGACGACATTCTTGAAATCGTGAAGGAGGGAGCTACGGAAAGACTTACGGAACATTTAAACCAAGTTGATCCCACGGAGAGCATAAGATTCACATATGAGGAAGAACAGAGGAAGACGACAAGATCGCGGAAGAAAATCATATCAGAAAAGCGCTAGCAGGGTGCGGTTACCCTAACTGGACCATAGACAAAGTAAAGTCACAAAGAGCGAACAAGGTCAAAAACAAGCCAAACAAGAAAGACAAATCCAACACGGACAAGAGCAAAGGAAGCATTGTAATTCCTTATGTGGCGGACGGCCATGAAACCCCACACCACCATCAGAAATGTGCTCGTTCATCCAAAGGACAAACAAGGGAAAGAAAAAACAGCGAACTGTGTATATGAAATACCATGCAAAACTGCCCCCAATCATATATTGGTGAGACAAAAGACAGTTCGGTGTCCGCATGAATGAACACAAAGGGAAGCGGAGAAAGCTAGCCAACTTAAATACACACGATCCAAGAGGAAGGAATCGCTTACCGAAATTAATAAATCGGCCATCACAGATCACGTGTCAAGGGCTAACCATTTAATAGACTGGGACAGTTCATCAATCCTTGATAGGGAAGAAAACCGCAGGGCACGATGGGTCAAGGAATCAGTATGGATTCGCAAGAGAGGAGACAACACCATGAACAGAGACGAGGGGACATTCTTTCTGAGCCACATCTTTGATCCTCTGCTCAAGACCAACGTTGGAGACAGGAGTACTTCCGGTAAAACAATAACATCCGGCCGGGATTCCTGCTCCAAGCAGATGGATCAATAACAACATCAATCGCTTTGAGAAAGCCAGAAGGTTTCTGGCGAAACTGTCAGCAGAAAAACGTAAGTTTTTCCTTTGGTCTTGGCAAAGAACTTTAATTAGATGTTGCCTTTGGGTTGCTTATAATTGCAGAACTGATGACCATCATGTGATATAATTTTAAGCCTGATTGGGCTTTAAATTAATGAAAGTAATTTCTCAATAAAAGGGGTGCATGCATGAATGAAATCAAAAAGAGGTCACATGAGGTCAAAAGTATGCCCACTTAAAATTAAATTAATGCAAAATGTTCACTGGCAATGCATCATGTCATGATAGGTAATCATGCTAGGTCATGTGAGGTCAAAGGTCATAAAACCAAGGTCAGCTGGGGACAAAGGTCATAGGGGGGTCAAATAGTATGCTGTCATGCTGCTGGTCGATTGGGCTTAATCTCTATTAAAATTTTGCTAATGTTGTATGTTGGGAGTGACCACAGATAAAAAAAAGTATGAAAAAGTCTGAAATTAGGAAAGCTCATGTACTTTTGTACAGAGGAAGTGCAGAAAAAGAGATAGAAATCAAGATCAAGTCTCAATTCAGATTTTAATCTGAACTCTCACACCCCTGATTGTGTGTGTATTAGTTAAAGGCACTGCCCGTTTTCATTCAAATAGCACCAAATTTACACGGGAGAACAAGGGATATATGAGGAGCGCTATAAACTGTGTTCTCAACATAAATATTTCCATTTTGTTTGACAAAACCAAGTTAATTTTTACTCACTACAATATTTCGTCCTTTACGTCAGAGGACTTCATCAGGTATGACTGATATGGTCATCTGATCCTCTTCCCGGGAAACCGGTTTTCAGTACTTCATAGTGTCTTTTCCAGTCTTTAAAAATACCAGTGTCCCGGGGAAGAGGATTAGATGACCATATCAGTCATACCTGAAGAGGTCCTCCGACATGAAGGACGAAAATATTGTAGTGAGTAAAAATTAACTTGGTTTTGTCAAACCAAATGGAAGTATTTATTTTAATCAACAAACCTAACGAATCTATTCAACACAATCAACATGTTGGAACTTTATATCCACACATTTTTGAGCACCAACATGATGTCATCTTTCAGGTTAGAGAAATTATTGGCAAAAATATGTACTGTCATGCACATGGGCATAGTGCTAGTATTAACTATAATTAAGATGATAGACCCATAATCATGATTAGCAGGACTATGCTGAAATGGAAGTAGGGAATTTTAATCCCAAACAATTACTATTTGTGTGAAAAGTCTCACACACATCCCATTTTAGATATTTCTCTTGAAATTTAAGACCATAATGTATTATGAGATACCCCTTCTCCCTATACTATATGCCTTTCTCTCTTTGTATTTGAAAGCTTTCTACTATATAAATTTGAAAACTTAATCAGGATTTTCCTAACCAAACTGAAATGGTCATCCATACATAACTTACCCCAAGTGAGGATGTTCCCTGCTGTGGGTCATCAGCTGTAGATATTGGTATTTCCTATTGGAAGAAAAATATATCACTATGATTGTTAAAAGAATATGACGGTATGGCACATACTACTATAATTATAGAATTGATCATTGTATTCTCTGCTTCAGGTAATACAGAAACTTGAAACCGTATTATCGCAAATAAAAGATAAGCACATTTATATATGAACACATCTGTCTGACCTGCTGACAAACATCATGAACATTGCAATGGGTCTGGCATGCTGGCAAACGTGAAGTAAGTAGGTGCATATCATGATTATGGTTTGTCATGAAAAACTGCGGATTTTTTAGATGGGAATAAGCAAACTATTCACTCGGTCGGACATCCGGGAACATTGTCCCCTTCGCACAAGCGCGCACATAGCAAACAGCTCGAGAAAGGGGAACTGCACATGCGCACACTGGTATTACAAGGCTATTTCCTATTTCCCCTTTGTGACGTACGTCAGCCCGACCAAGAGAATGATGCAATTTTATCAGTTTCGCCGTCGAGCAATGATTAAAGGAGGAAAGAGGAAAAGTGATCCCGCCCGGGAATTGAACCCAGGACCTCTGGTTTACGAGACCAGCGCCTTAACCACTTGGCCACATGAGCTTCATGATTAGGCAGACTGGGAATTCAGCCTAAAAGCGGTCAATTAACCCTACCTCCTTCGTGCAAGTCATGCCAATGTGGCTCGGGCTTTGACAAGCGTAAATAATGCAGTCCTCATGCACTGTAGAGGGACATAACATGAAAAACAGCGGCTTTTTTTGACAGGAATAAGCAAACTATGATACAATTTTATCAGTTTCGCCATTGAGTAATCGGAGGAAAGAGGAAAAGTGATGCCGCCCGGGAATTTAACCCAGGACCTCTGGTTTACGACACCATCAGCGCCTTAACCACTTGGCCACGGGAGCTTCATGATTAGGCAGACTGGGAATTCAACCTATAAGTAGGGGGGTGTGTTATTTTACAAATTTCAACTTTTTAATATGAATTGCATTTCAAGCGTAAATAATGCCGTCCTCACTGTAGAGGGAAATAACATGAAAAACAGCGGCTTTTTTCGACGGGAATAAGCAAACTATGATGCAATTTTATCAGTTTCACCGTTGAGCAATGATTCAAGGAAGAAAGAGGAAAAGTGATCCCGCCCGGGAATTTAACCCAGGACCTCTGGTTTACGACACCATCAGCGCCTTAACCACGGGAGCTTCATGATTAGGCAGACTGGGAATTCAACCTATATGAGATACCCCTTCTCCCTATACTATATGCCTTCATTTTCTCCACAAAAGAGATAGTTCTCTCTTTGTATTTGAAAGCTTTCTACTATATAAATTTGAAAATTTAATCAGGATTTTCCTAACCAAACTGAAATGGTCATCCATACATAACTTACCCCAAGTGATAATGACGATGTTCCCTGCTGTGGGTCATCAGCTGTAGATATTGGTATTTCCTATTGGAAGAAAAATATATCACTATGATTGTTAAAAGAATATGACGGTATGGCACATACTACTATAATTATAGAATTGATCATTGTATTCTCTGCTTCAGGTAATACAGAAACTTGAAACCGTATTATCGCAAATAAAAGATAAGCACATTTATATATGAACACATCTGTCTGACCTGCTGACAAACATCATGAACATTGCAATGGGTCTGGCATGCTGGCAAACGTGAAGTAAGTAGGTGCATATCATGATTATGGTTGTAAAATGCTTGACCGAAATGGTCGTAGGGAATTTAATCCCGAACAATTACCGTACTGACGCGAGTATAGTCCCACCCCGTTTGGGTGAACATTTGTCAAAATTGGGGGGTGGGACTATACTCGAATTTCAAAAAAAAAAAAAAAAAATTTTTTTTTTTTTTTTTTTTTCTGTTTTGTACTGTCCCTGGACCTAGACCTAAATGTTAGGATCATTCATGGTTGACCTAAAAAAAAAAAAAAAAAAAAAAATTTCAAGATATTTTGTATTTTTAATATGAAAAATTATAATTTGTATTCATGTCATAGTCTATTAATGATTTCAAAATGCATTGAATTTGAATGCATTTTGAAATCATTAATAGATTATGACATGAATACCAAGTATCAATTTTCATATTAAAAATACAAAATATCTTGAAATTTTTTTTTTTTTTTTTTTTTTTTTTTTTAGGTCAACCATGAATGATCCTAGCATTTAGGTCTAGGTCCTGGGACACTCAAAGCCGAAAAATAAAGAACTTACCAAAAAAAAATTTTTTTTTTTTTTTTTTTTTTTTTTAATTTCTGAAATTTTTCGAAAATTTGGGGGTGGGACTTTACTCGAAGGTGGGACTATACTCGCGTCAGTACGGTACTATTTGTGTGAAAAGTCTCACACACATCCCATTCCCTAAATTTTAGACATTTCCCTTGAAATTTAAGACCATAATGTATTATGAGATACCCCTTCTCCCTATACTATATGCCTTTCTCTCTTTGTATTTGAAAGCATTTTTTGAAAGCTTTCTACTATATAAATTTGAAAACTTAATCAGGATTTTCCTAACCAAACTGAAATGGTCATCCATACATAACTTACCCCAAGTGATAATGACGATGTTCCCTGCTGTGGGTCATCAGCTGTTGATATTGGTATTTCCTATTGGAAGAAAAATATATCACTATGATTGTTAAAAGAATATGATGGTATGGCACATACTACTATAATTATAGAGTTGATCATTGTATTCTCTGCTTCAGGTAATACAGAAACTTGAAACTGTATTATCGCAAATAAAAGATAAGCACATTTATATAAACTCCTCAAAAAAGTATGGAAACTTTCAACAACGGTTGTATATCAGAAAATTTTGAAATTTATCTCCATATTGTTTCATACCAGCGAAAACATTGTTCTTTTCTGTCAACAATGATACCTCATTTGTGGCGATAACTTATTCTACGGCTGAGTAACTTTCTTTGAAAGACGAGGTCTCAAAGAAAATGTGTGAAACTGACCATAATCTGCGCTCATCTTATTGCTCTGAATGAATGAACGAGTGGTTTAATGCATGAATAAAAGAATGGATGAAAAGTTGTTTGCAGTACATCATGTTGAATGAAAAGTGGGATGGGATTAGCAGTTCTACTACATGTGGATTCAAGCAGATCGACGCAAGTCAACCTATCTTACTGGCCACTTCTTCATAGTGGTCATTTGCAAGAACGTTCTAATCAAATATGGTTCGATTACCAGACCTGGATAAGGCTCGCGCTATTGATCAGCTTGAGGCTGGCATACCTCAGAATCACGGCAACCTTTGGATTTTCCTGCAGTATGATCTCCAAGCTAAAAGTCAAGTTCGTCACACCGGAGATGTCATAGACAGACCCAGAAGTGGCCATCCAAGAAAAACAACGGCTGCAGAAGACCGCTATGTGAGACTTGCAGTACTTTGAAACCGTTTTTAATGAAACAGTGCGGTATTCCTTGTTCATGTATACTGATGCAAATGGCGCAGACAATGACAGATTTGGCACATTTTGTTTGAGACCTCCTTGTCTTTCAAAGACAGTTACTCAACAATGAAATAAGTTATGGTCACAAATTTGGTGTCATTTTTGACAGGAAAAAACAATGCTTGTATTGATATGAAATAATATGGAAATAGATTTCAAATTTTTCTCATATAAAGCCGTTTTGGCTTTCCAACTTTTTTTGAGGAGTTTATGAACACATCTGTCTGACCTGCTGACAAACATCATGAACATTGCAATGGGTCTGGCATGCTGGCAAACGTGAAGTAAGTGGGTGCATATCATGATTATGGTTGTAAAATGCTTGACCGAAATGGTTGTAGGGAATTTACTAATCCCAAACAATTACTATTTGTGTGAAAAGTCTCACACACATCCCATTCCCTAAATTTTAGACATTTCCCTTGAAATTTAAGACCATAATGTATTATGAGATACCCCTTCTCCCTATACTATATGCCTTTCTCTCTTTGTATTTGAAAGCTTTCTACAATATAAATTTGAAAATTTAATCAGGATTTTCCTAACCAAACTAAAATGGTCATCCATACATAACTTACGCCAACTGATGATGACGATGTTCCCTGCTGTGGGTCATCAGCTGTAGATATTGATATTTCCTATTGGAAGAAAAATATATCACTATGAAGTATGATTGTTAAAATAATGATAATAATAATACGACTCTTGGATAGCGCTTTACACCAAAGTCCCTTAGCGCTTAAACATGAGAATTTGTGTGTGTGATGTAAATGAACAAAGTAAACATGAGTTAAATCAATTGTCACAAAATGCTAGAGTAAACAAATGTGACTCCTCGCCACAACTGAGCCCGGATGTCGCCAATCATCATTTTTGAGATATTCAACCAAAATATTCTGCTTGAAATTAGCTTTAAAATGATGTATATCATGTCTATAGTACTTGACATTTAAGTAGTGAAAATCAATAAAACAGTCAATAAATCCTTTCTTTCCTATTGTTTATTGTTAAGTTCGATGGAGCATATCTCAAGAGTGGCACTGGCGTCATTCGGGCTCAGTTGTGGCGAGGAGTCACAAATGTGTTTTCAAGGAAGATTTAAATTGTACAAGAGTCTTAGAGTATTTCACATTATGAGGTAAATCGTTCCAAAGTTCAGGAGAAGCAAAATAGAAAGATCTCTGTCCATATGATAGAGTAGCAACTGATGTAGAGACGAGATAGCTTCTGAGGATGAACATAGATTTCGAGAATGTTTATATTCCTGAATAAAATCAGCAAGGTATAGTCTGGAGCAAGTCCATGAAAACATTTATAATTCAGGAGAAGAATTTTGAACATGATACAATATTTAACAGGAAGCCAATGAAGTTTGTGCAGTACAGGAGTGATGTAATCATGAAAACAAGTACGCAAAACAAGTCTAGCGGCAGACTTTTGAAATCATTGAAGCTTTGAGATGAGAGCTAGGAAGGCCATATAAAAGGCTGTTCCACCGATCAAGATGACATATAAAAGCATGAACTAAAGTTTCAGTTGATTTTTCATCCAGATAATTTCTAATTAAAATTAAAAGATGTAAGTATGACACTGTTACGTGTCGTACAGACTCAAGGCTAGCTCGAGATACTCTAGCTAAAATACAGGTTTACATTTACTATCTTACATTATCTTGCTGTATTTCAGCTAGAGCTCCAAACGACAAGCTTCCGGGTTTTTTTGGAGAACAATACTGTTACGTAAGATGAAGAAGAAACCCACCTCGGAGCCCGCCCTACTCATTATTTCATTGTACTTATTGCAATTTGCCTCCACACATTACGTAATCAACACAAAGCTTTTGTGAGGATTAGTGAGTGGATAAGAAATTGACAGTGGAGGATACGAAGGACACGCCGATTGTTAGTTGTCAATCATGAATTGCCGCAACGTATTAATATTTTATTTCATGGCATTCCGCAAACACCAAGACAAATTATGCCGTATTTTTCCAAAGATCATCTCATATGAAGTAAGCTGAATGCGATCTGTACTTTTGTAACATTCCGATCGCTTTTGATCACCTATTATCGGCGAATTTGCTTGAAAACACGTGAGTTCATGTTGTGTAAACATAATTAGCATAGACACAAATGAAATTACGATGCAATACAATGCAATTTGAATGCGCAGCAGATCTATAGAAATAACGTTGCCCGGTTTTATGCAGAATTAGACCCTGTCTGCTCAAGGCCAAATTCACCTTTCACCCAAATTCACACAAATGCACAACACTATGTACACTGTTTGATTAAGTTCTCCAAACACTTAACTCCTTGCGCAGTTCTCCAAACACTCCCTTGACTGGCAATTCATGTCTATTAACTCCTATGATTACAGGACCAGAAACCAAGTCAGATATTTTGATTTTTTTTTTAAATCAAAATTATGTTTCTTGATTTGACTAACTTGTTTCTTTGACCTTAGTGACACTGCACATCCTACATGTACAGTATTACTAGTATATAGATGGCTGCTGGTTTTGTTTAAGAAATAACACTGGGTCATTGTATGCCCTGGTCTCCTAGAGTATAAGTACAAGTTAATTTGGGTTTAACTTTAAATTCAGTCCCACCTTTTGGTTTGTGATCCGAACTCCATGAGGTCCCTCTACCACCAGCACTAAGCTGTGAATTATGAGTTTTCCCTTCTCTTCTTGTGTGCTACCGTATGCTTTCGGTTGGAATAGACCTTTTTCTAGTGATGTCACCTAATCGATATTGGGGTTTCAGATATAAACAAACAACATGTGCGTTCCCACATGCCCACGGTGTGAAAACACCAAATACTGCGCATTTTCTCCTGTTTTGTCATCTTTCACTTGACTGTAGTAGAACGACGAGAAGGATGAGGGAGACTACCAAGACACCGCTAGACAAATTTCATCCAGGGAGACCCCCCCTGTGGTAGTCCCAGGAACATGAAATCGAAAGTGTAGAGTGGGCCGCGTGGTGCGAGAATCCTTCTCAACTGCCCCGGACGCCACCAACACCTGGACCAGCCACCGAGCCTGGCGGCTGGAACATGCGGTTCTGCGTGTGTAATGAATATGTGGTTGTGAGTCCCTCTGAGGGTATGTGTCCGGTAGAGGTAGTGCTGTAGCGCCCGTACTGGACACCACAACCTGTCCTCGGCCACTGACGAGCCTTGCCCGATTCTGGGCACGGAGAGGGACGAATGCCGGAATGCTCCACGCTCATCGTTGATGGTCGCCCTGTCCTCGAATCCTCGATGTACGGAGAGAATAGCGGACTAACAGCTGCATGGCCACTGTGGCCTGCTGAAGTCCCGCCTGGAATTTTTCAGTCAGAAACTTCGCCACTAGAGGTACAGAGGCTCTAGTGGGAGAGACACTTCTCTCATCGCACCACGCATAGTATGGAGCCAGATGCTGGCTAGACGTCCTGAGGGTTGACTTTCGTCAAACCCCCAGCAATGAGGAGAGGCTGCTTCTGATGAAAAACCTTCCTCCGCTGCCCGTTGCCTGATAATGGCCACGCAGCTAATTGCAGGTGCTCTAGAGGCAGACTGGTACCCGTACCCCGTGCATACGGAGTAGATCTGGTACCTCGGGGAGCGCTTGTGGCATTGCCGCGAGCAGATCCACCATTGGCCTGAACGACAGATGTTTGGGCCAAAAGGGAGCGATCAGAATGACGTTGCAGTCGTCCCGCCCGATCTTGGCTACCACTCTCGTGAGCAGTGAGATCAGCGGGGACGCATATGCTGTCATCCCTCCCCAGTCTAATTGCTAGAGTGCCACAGCGTACGCCTGAGGATCCCAAGTCCTTGAGCAGTACACAGGCAGTTGGTGATTGCGATGAGAAGTGAACAAATCTATCGAGGGATAAACATCACATCGAAGATCGTCTGAACAACCCGCGGAGTAAGGGACCACTCTGTTGGTCCAGACACCTTGCCTCGGGACAGATCGTCCGCGAGGATGTCGGTGACTCCCGTTGATGTATCGCTTTCAACGTACGTAATCTGCCTGCACTTGCACCACCCTATCAGGCGCAGTGCATACAGGCAAAACCGTGGTGACCCAGAGCGTAGGCTACCACGGTTGTGTTGTCCGTCTGGACAATGATATGTGATCCCACAAGCATCTCCTCAAAGTGGTAGAGAGTCTTCTTCACTGCCCATAACTCGAGGAGATTGATGTGGGACTCTGTCTTGAAAGCCGACCATAGGCCAGAGACTGAGTCCCCGTTGATGTGGCCCCCCAGTTCAGCTTTGACGCGTTGGTTGTCACAACGTGACTCACCAGGGTTGCAGGAAACCTGACACCCTGGGTCAAATAGGGCTGATGGGTCCACAACCTGAGTTCCTCTCGCACAATCTCCGACAACGGTAGTGCGATGGATATAGGGTGACGACTGGGCCTGTGAAAAGGCTAGAAGGTGTTGGATAGGCCTCATGTGAAAAACGGCAGTACGGTACGAGGTCTACCATACTGACTATAAGGCCCAAAACCTTCAACCATGCCACGGCTGGTACAACTTCTGTGAGATACATGTACCACAGATGTCTGTTCAGAGCTTTGTGGGTTTGTGTGCACTTGTTGCAACACCGAAATTGATATCGGCATACTGCAGGAGGCGCTTGTACAACTGAATATCGTTCCATGGCGGGTCAGAAGCAACACTGCATGTTATATCCAGCAGGAACTTTAGATTATTGTTGCAAATACCCTTCTTTTTTCTGAAAAAAAAGAAAAAGAAATGTCAAGCGGCGCCCCGTCAACAACCACAGTCGCTATCTCAGTTCTAACACGCAGTCATATCGGACACGTACTGTAAAGAAACAACGATAGACATACACCATCAAAACATAGCTATAACCTACCATGAGTACAATAATAAAACAACTTATCTATTGTAATTACAGGCTGGAATTAATAATTTATGTGAGTATTAAAATGTATAGCGCGCCAAACAGGTGGCCATTTTGTATTGTAGGTGTGTCCCGTATAACCAACGGTGACACGAAAAAAAGCTAAGTTTTGGCTTGTTTTTGTCACTTTTTCGCCGAGAAAATGTAGTCAAAACAGTCCCTATAGCCATACAATACCGGTTTGGTTTTACCTAGGTTGCAAAATAGAAACCGTAATATCTTGTTTGGTCAGAAAATACGCAAACAATTATGAGCAAACTCGGAGCACACGTCTGTTGCGGTCGGAGACCAAAAAGGATACGGGTTGATGGTCTGGTGTAACGTCACCATTTGGGTGATTCCACCGGGGGATCGGGGGTTATTTGTTATTTATTCATTTATGTGGGACAAAATGATTACCGGTTTTTCCGCATCTCGGGGATCGATGCAAGAAGTATCTTAATCAACATCGGAAATGGTAAGTCGTCCAGTGTACGTAGTCCCAATCTTTGTTTTGTTTCACTATTTTGTTTACTTTTTATGGCGTGGCGAACTAAACGTGTATTGCGAGCTGGCAATCTCGCACATAATGCCTAGTATCGCACACAGTTCAATGCGTGCGCTGGCGAGATATTTGCGTTTGGGTGCAGATGACTCGAATGGACCCAATATCAATCGATTGATTGGTAACGTCTGAGAAAAAGGTCTTTATGGCCATGCTTGTTTGAAAAACTTCTCTTATAAGGTCCCGTGTCACAACATGGGGTACCTTTGTGTTACATAGTAAAAAAATTAAATGTTTCAAACATTTTGGTTCAAAGTGGTTCATCCTCCTGAGCATATTGACACTTTTTTTTATGGAAATTGGTTTCAAAATGAGAGCTAGAGTGCGGGAAAACACAATCACAAAGTAGGTGGGATTTAACCCCACCTCTTTTTTCCACATTTACAATCATTCTGAGAAGGTATTAGTCTTTTATATGACATTCTGTATTTATTTACTTGATTTAGATGTGTGGGAGTTCATTTTGACTTTTTTTACTAGATTCAAATTTCTAATGGGGGTTGTAAATCAAATTTATGATACAAATCCCTCCTCCTAATCCTCCTCGTCCTAATCCTCAACCACCCTTGGTACATTTCATGCCAAACATCATTAGATAATAATTAAAAATTATTTAAAAAACAGGATAAAAACATGAGTAATATAGAATAAATTAGCCTCATTTTAAGACCTAATTGAATCTTCTAAGTAAAGGAATACTCAAGGGACAGTGTTTTGAAATCCCAACTGCACATCAAAATGTAACAAAACAACCTTTTTGGGTACCCCAGTATATGACACAGGATCATAACTAAATTTACTTGCATTCAATTAAGTTGTCGCTGCCTCAAGCAATGTTATAATTTTGCTTGCACTTTCATCTAAGTGGGTTTTAATGTCGGAGTGGACACACGTACCTTTTGAATTCTTCTATAAGAACCAATTGCCTGAGTTGGACAAAATCATCTTTGACTTCTTTTGAACCAAGCCACCAGTCAAAAGTCAAAAGCTTCCAAACAGAAAGTCAGAAGTCAATGCATGCCCTCCCCACAGGTTAGCCTGTTTTATAGGCGTTGTGAATGATAGAACTTTACCAAAATGTAAGTGCTTTGTTAGTCAAATTTATTTATTTATTTATCTATTTATTTGAAAACTTTTTATTAATTTATTTTTGACATCTGTTCAAGTTTTCAACATTGGTTAAAATATTGAAAAATCCCTCAAAAAACTGAAATAGCAGATTCATCAAGGATTTCTCAACTATCACATATATTTTACGCAGAAAACTGGCTCCTACTGAATTTTGACCAGATACATTGTACATGTATATTTTTTCCAGCAAACACAACATTTTGGTTATATTTTAAAACCTTTTAAACTGGTTATATTTTGGATTTTTTTTATTTGTTTGGTAAAAACATTTTAATAACATTATGTCAGGTTTTATAAAGGTCAAGAAAACGTTTAAAAATGTTATGTATGAAATGTTATCAAAATGTTATTGTAAAAGATTTTGTAAATACTGAAATAACATTGCAGTGTATGTTACAACATTTTGCTGTAAGTTATCAAAAAATATTTTTCAATATTATGAACAGATTTTATACCCTAATAACCCAACATTTAAATGTTTTCTGGCGACCTTTTCTAACCTTTCATTGCGAATAATGTCAAAAACGTTTTATTTTGGCTGAGTTACTATTAGATTATTTAACCACAAGTTGCAAGAAAAATCTACATACAGTTACATACCTGCAGGTCACTGTCACTACATTCTGTGTCTAGATCCCAAGCGCTATCATTTGGGTTTAATTCTGAAGTTGTCTGCAACAAGGAAAATACAAAATTAATGATACTTGATAGACAGCAAATTGAACTTTCGATATCAATACAAATTTTAACCTCTGAAATTTACAGCAAGTTACTGCACTAGTACACAGCCTGATGACCTATGCATTATGTAGGACATAATTATTGTTACCTAGTTAATACAGTGAAATGGGTCAGTACCCATTCAGTCCTATTGACTTCTTGTTTTTCATGCCTGAAATCATTGTTGCAAATCAAAAACACTATATACAAAACAGAATAGAAAATACAAATACAAACAATACATACATAAATACCAGCAAGAAAAACATCTTATTCAATTTTACAAATACAGAGATTATTACTACTGTATGTACATCGAGTACACCAAAACCAGCATCAGAAGAATCCCAGACAATTATAAAAGGTATGTCTAAAAAGTTTATGAAAAATAATGAAAAATTGAGCCAGATTATATTGTATTAAAACTTGATAGGGCTAGATATAGGCATTTTCTGTAAACCAGATAAAATGCTTTGAGCATGCCTCAAACAGACCAATATAAAAGAAAGGCAAAGCAAGTCACCAATCAACCTGTCGAACATCCAAAGCAAATCGGGCATGGCCTTCACAATAAATTAATTCATTACCAAACCATTAAAACATGCCCAGAGCACCTCCAAATTGCCTCAAACTCCACCTTAAATTACATTAAGTTGAGAAAAGGGTCCCATTTTTTTAACATGTACATCAAGCCACGACTTTCATTGTGCACACACTAATTCAAGCTTCAGAGTATCAGCAACAGTATTTTTGAAGGCATTTACGGAGAGTTTAGACAGCTCACAGTAACATCTACATCACTTGCAAACATATCTTGTAGCAATCAATGCTTATTAATAAAATCCATTTTGTGGTCCACAGCCTCATCCCCCAACTGTTCCTAATAAAAATTTTGGATTTGTAAACCACTGCAAACCTCAGGCTACATACTGTTTATGTACAAATAATTTCTCGCAGAAAAATTGAATGAGCAAAACTATCACCATGTTGAATTAAGTTCTGGTGTACCAAAACGTAATTTAACACAGTGGCATATATAAATTTATCAAGCAGATACACATGAATGATCATGCATAACTCACAAACACAAAATCAGAATCAACTGAAACTTTGGGAATAAGCTTTTTTCGTGAATATATTATATTGAGAATTGCCATAAAAAGAACACTAATACCTGTTATAAATGAAATGCATACTAAACCAAATACTAGCTTTTTCTTACTAAATTCATTTTAAGCTCTGGTTACAGATCTACTACAGGGTCTGAATACTTAATTAATACCAAAAAGAGTTTGTCGCAATTTACAAATAGATGTAAGATGGTCTCCTTCTCTATTTGACAAAACACACATTTTGTGATTGTTATAACTATTAACCCTAACACATACCATGTTTTTCTGAAGGCATTGAAGGAACGAAAAAGGAGAGAAGATGAACAAAGATTTCACTTGGTACCCACAGGAATTGACACTGGGACCCCTCGGGTGCCACGCACATGATCACTGACCTCATGCCATAAGGGTTTCACTGGCCAGGCCAGCGATTTCGTGAAATGACTTAAAGGGTGATTGCATCATCGCATCACATGCGCAACTGCGCATGCCCAGTGGTTATCTGTACAAGATTTTGTAAGACTATATAGGGTTAGGGTTAAACCACCGAGTGTTAACATTTTATAGTTTATAGTTGTAGTTGTAGTTATAGTTGTAGTTGCATTTTATAGTTTATAGTTGTAGTTGTAGTTATAGTTGTAGTTGTAGTTATAGTTGGAATTATAGTTGAGTTTATAGTTTTAGTTGGAATTATAGTTGAGTTTATAGTTGTAGTTGTAATTATAGTTGAGTTTATAGTTGTAGTTGGAATTATAGTTGAGTTTATAGTTGGCTAGATAACTAAAGACATTCTCTGTACCATTGTTGAAATTATGCCATAGCTTCCCATAATGCATTGTTGAAACTATATGCTATACCTATACTCTGTAGCGGAATGTCTTCCCATAATGCATTGCTGTAGATTGTATTGGAATGCTTTCCCATAATGCATTGTTGGAATTCTTGCCAAAATGCATTTTAAAACCATGTTATTGTCATGTTAAATAGGCCTAGGCCTACATGCATCAGCTGTACCTTGTATTCCCATACAAAGTATTGATAAAATGCCATAGCTTCCCATAATGCATTGTTAATACTATGCTATACCTGCAGTCAAATGCCTTCCATAATGCATTCCATACCCTGTACTGGAATGTTTTCCCATAATGCATTGTTGAAACTATATGCTATACCTATAGGCCTACTCATAATGCATTGCTGTAGATTGTATTTGAATGCTTTCCCATAAGGCATTGTTGGAACTCTTGCCCATAATGCATTGTTGGAACTCTTGCCCATACTGCATTTTTAAAACCATGTTATTGTCATGTTAAATACATGTACACTATGTATTCTTCCCAGAATGCATCAACTGTACCTTATATTCCCATACAAAATATTGATGAAATTATGCCATAGCTTCCCATAATGCATTGTTGATACTATGCTATACCTGTAGTCAAATGCCATAGCTTCCCATAAAATTATGAAATTATTTCATTCCCATGAAATTATGCCATAGCTTCCAATAATGCATTGTTGATACTATGCTATACCTGTAGTCAAATGCCTTCCATATTGCATTCCGTAACCTGTACTGGAATGCTTTCCCATAGTGCATCGTTGAAACTATGATATAGTTTCCCAAAATGCATTGTTGAAACTATATGCTATACCCATACTCTATAGCGGAATGTCTTCCCAATAAATGCATTGCTGTAGATTGTATTGGAATGCTTTCCCATAATGCATTGTTGGAACTCTTGCCCATAATGCATTTTTTAAACCATGTTATTGTCATGTTAAATAGGCCTACATGTACACTATGTATTCTTCCCAGAATGCATCACCTGTACCTTATATTCCCATACAAAGGATTTATGAAATTATGCCATAGCTTCCCATAATGCATTGTTGATACTATGCTATACCGGTAGTCAAATGCCTTCCATAAATGCATTCCGTACTCTGTACTGGAATGCCTTCCCATAATGCCTTTTTGTCAAGGTAAACAAAGATACTAAACTGGGGTCCTGGGAGTTCTATAACTTCATGCTTGGAGTTGAGACACACAGTGAGGGTCAATGTGCAGGAAATGAAAGCCTCTGGGTGGTCAAATCATGGCCAAAACAGCAACCCATTATGCAATTTATAGATAGCTCATGTCACTTCATGACTTAATTAATTTTTATAGCATGATTGATCCTTCATCAATTCAAAGACCCAGACGAGCAGAGGCATACCAGCATCAGCAGTAATGGGGTGGGAGAGGCTGGTCCGGGGGCACTCAACACAAATGACCATAAGGGTATGCTCCCCTGGAGAGACCCCCCTTTTTGGATTTCGCAGCTCCGAAAGACCCCCTATATTTGACCAAAATAGAACTCCGAAAGACCCTTGATTTTGATAATTTCAGCTCTGAAAGGTTTTTTTCAGGCGATTTTCAACCAGAAAGCCAAGGTAGACCCTTGATTTGGACTGTTCGCAGCTCCAAAGGTCCCTGTTTTACTTGTTCGCAGCTCCAAAAGACCCCCCTATCGGCACGCAGTCAGCTCCCAAAGACCCACCGCCTCAAAATTTCGGGGAGCATACCCACCAACATTTTTTGATGCCCCGGGCTGGTCGATATTGCCTCGGCTCAAAATACTGGGACAAAATTGACCAAAAGTATCTTCTTTTGGCCTGGTTAGACCACAATTTTTAAACATTCTAATTTTGACCCAAAATTTCTCAGTGAATATCAACAATATTTTAGTAGAGGGACAGCAGGAAGATTTGGAAATTTTTCACCTCTTGGCCCCTTCTTAATTCTCCCACTCCTGTAGAAGAGTTTGTACCCTGTCTTTTGAAGGTGGCTCCATCACCCAAACACCCCTCATATACCCCTAATTATGAGGTGTGGGGATTTGGCACTTTAAAAAAGAGGGGGCAGTACAGAAATGTGTGCAATATGTCATGCTTGCTATGCTCGCAAAACTATTTATGGACCGTTCACAAACACTTGTAAGGGGGGGGGGGCTGATGCAAAAAATGGGCACCATTTAATATGTACGTGGCTCAAAATAAGCTAAGGTGTCATAAAAGTGTAACACACAATGATTTTTCCAGCTCTTTTCTTTTGGTCTCCAACCAGGTTTAAATTATAGTATGCACATATATCGTTCATAATACACTAAAAGAAAGATAAGTTATAGACCATTTACTTCACAAATTTAATTTTCTAGCCCTTGCGTATGTTATATTTGACAGACACAATTTTGATGATTTTCTGCAAACAAATAAAAATTTATAAAGTATTACAAAAGGTATTTTGTGGTTATTTAGGTGTAGGACCTACAGCAACTGATTGTGGAAAAAAATGTGTCCAAATATTACAATAAGGAGGATAAATTGTTATAAATAAAATATGTGTGTCTGTCAAGCCATAACATACGCAAGATGTCTGTCAAATGTAACATACAGAATAATAATTTGGCAAAAACAGTAGTTCAAGATGGGAAATTGAATAAAGATCACATGCAGTTTATAAATCACATGTTTTAAAACACTTTTATAAACTCTAAACTATCATCATAATGTGAACATCAAGTGATTTTTAATTTTTTTAAACATATTACGTATGTTACTTTTGACAGACACATACAAATCTAGCATATGTTACTTGCGTACAAATGTTTGACAGACAACACTTAACAATGGATTGTGTCATCAAAAAGCTTCTCCTCACAAAGTGATAGTGCCACAAAGCTAGGTGGAGCTAAATGCTATGTCATGTAGCATAATTAGCTGTATCACCCTAGTTTAGCAGGAATTACAGCACCGTCTTGCGTATGTTACTATTTGACAGACATTTCAAGAAAAATTTTAAAATTGTTATATGTTCAAAAAAGATGGCAGCCACTTACAAATTGATTATAATATGGAGAAATGAAGTTATTTACAATAGATTTACCCTTTAGTTTATGCTTCAAGTCTTTGTTTATAAAAAACTGAGGGACTTCAAAATCAATCAAAAGTTTGACAGACAATAGTAACATACGCAAGGCAAACTTTTAAATCCTTTTTTGATCTGTTAACTTATAATTCATAATGCCTCTTTCTGTTTTTTTGATTGGTTTACTGCACCATTTTGGGAAACAGGTCACATGAATTTCTATAAGGATCCATAAAAAAAATTAAAAGCTGTTGAAAAAAGGTGTCTCTTGGCATGTTATAAATAAAAGTGTAAAAATAGGCATTTTTACAGCTATTTTTATTTTTTTTTATTATTTAGAGTGAAAGGATTTTACTTAAATTGTGTATGCTATGTCTTTACTACCTAAACTTGCCACTAAACTAGCAAATATTCCATTTCTATAATTATTATTTTTTTAAAAAAGATGTCAAAATATATGGCTATAATATGACACCTTAGCATATTTTGAGCCACATGTATCGTTGGCCCCTGAACTACACCACTGAACACTAATTAAACTAATAGAGTGCAATTTGCACTAATTATGTTAAGCTAAATGGTACTAAATGGCACAATTGTTTTTAAGTACCGCATTGTTTAATACACCCCCCCCCCCACTATCGTGACTATTTTTACAGTATAGGCATGGTAGGTGATCAGATCTATACCAAGTCACAGCACAGATCCTGAATTTATTTCCAGGGTCTGTTTTCACAACTACTAATCATGCTAATAGTCTCCCACAGTGAAAACATTTAATATGGCCATAAAACTAATTCCCCTTTGTTGTGCCCTCAAGTAATTTACCCAGGTCTTCCAGAAAAAAGAGTATCTGATGTTGGAGTATAGTCTAAGAAGATTTGAATCTATAGACCTAGGTTTTGAATTTACTAGGTTTAATACCTGATCATCATGAAAGATTTCTTACTTCTGTGATGATATGTAGCATAAGTGAAATATTCAACCCTAACTCTAAACCTACAACTGCTATAAAGTAACTATAAACTCAACTATAACTCTAGACTCAACTATAACTCTCTAAATTATAACTCTCAATCCAGCTACAATTCTAACTGCAACTATAAATGCAACTATAATCCAACTACAATTATAAATGATTATAAAAATGTGATTACAACTATAACTACAACTATAACTACAATGTCAATGATAAAAATACATTTACTCTAAACCACCTTTGCACAACCATTCAGAGTTGGCAAGCATTAGAAACAAATCATTACATTTAGCCACGGTCAGATTATAAATTTTCTTTAACAATGACTAACAGATTCAGTTTTGATGCTATCAATATATGACTTTCAAATAAAAAGGCTACACTACTTCCTTTCGACACACTTATCACTATGTCAGTCCTAAAGATGGGTTCCTCCTTCATTATATTACAATTAGAGGTTAATGACTGTGCATCAGTTGTTTTGAGGGTAGCTCCTCTGGATATTCCGAGGTCCAAAGCACAATGTTTAGATATTTCACAATACTTGAAAAATAAAAATGCAAAGTCAATAGGGTGATATCTGGTCTCCATTACTCTTTGGCTTAGCCATTGACTTCATCATGAAGAGGGCTGTTGATGAAAACAACAGAGGATTAATCCTGCTGCCAAGGAGGAGCTCAAAAGTTGGCCGAACTGGATTATGCTGATGATAAAAAATAAGTCCCCCCTAATTTTTGGTATAATCCAAAAACGGCTTGATCAATTCTCTTGTTTTAAAGTTTGGAACATAGGCTGATTAGTTATGCATCAAGTGAACAGGGTTTTGTTGTTATCTTTTATTATCTTCACTGAGAAATACAGCCATTTATAAAATTTTCTGCCAAAAAAATCTGCACTTTTCTACGTAGGCTTTGTATGCATGACGTTTGGTTTCAGAGGTCTTTCACTTGAAGAAAATTTATCAAAAAGGAATGTTTCTATATATATTTTTTTTTATTAAAATAACTTAAGTTAAGATGTTCATGAATTAATTTTTACACATTTCAAACATGTTTTATGGTTCAGTGAGTAATCATATAGCCATTTATGAAATTTTATTCATCAACAAAAGTTGCACTTTTCTAAATTGGCTTTTTGTATGCATTAAAATGTGTAAATTTAACAAGTTTTTCATACAAATTAAATATATTAGGAAGGAACAACTGTAACTTCAATGATAAATCTTGTGTTCATTGATTAATTTAACCAATGAGCAACAGAATCCTGGTTAGACCTTTTATGCTGGATCCATATACACTTGTTTCATTGGTCATTCCTTGAATGGTTCAAATAACATTTATATTGGTAGCCGTTATCAAGACTCAACTTGTTACAAGCGGACAAGTGAGGGACAACACCACCTTAAAGGACTTTGCAGCAAATCCTGCAGCATGCGGGAACCAGTTTGACCAACAGCAGAGAAGAACAATGCTTGGAAGCCACCTCACATGAAAAAAGGCCTATTCATTATTGAAAGACATTAATAAGCTGCAGCATTTGCTGTAATTTATTCACTGAACCATAAAAACTGTTTTGAATGTGTGACACCTAAATCAGGAAAAGCTTAAATTTAATTAAATTCAATTATGCTTCTTTTTGATTAAATTACTCACTTAAAAGGGAAATAATTGTCAAACACAAATTGCAGCATGAAAAGGATATGTAGAAAAATGCAGCTTTTTTTGCCGAAAATTTCATAAATGGCTGCATTTTGCAATGAAGATGATAAAAAAGTAGCAAAAAGCCGCTCACTTGATGCATAACTAATCAGTCTATGTTGCAAACTTTAAAACAAGAGAATTGATCAATCCGTTTTTGGATTATACTAAAATGTCTTGGGGGGGGGGGGGAAATTACTTTTTTGGAACCGTTTAGCTCTCTTTGAAGCGACTGAGAACAAGATGGCGGAGACAACTGAAGCCATCCGTGTTACTGCCAGCAAATTAGGACTCCAGATGAGCTATAAGAAGACAGAGATCATGTCCATCGGCCGATCCAGTGCTACAAAACCAGCTGTCCCTCTAGGCAACGAAGTCTCATTAAAGTAGCTGACACTTCAAGTATCTTGGTGCTTACTGCAGTGCTGATGGGTCTAATACCAAAGTGCTTAACAACAGAATTGGCAGAGCCACAGGAGCCTTCAGAGAGCTGGACAAGGTGTGGAAGGATTGTAACATCAACCTGGAGACCAAGCTGAAGTTCTACAAGGCTTGTGTTCTTTCCATACTCCTCTATGCTGCTGAGTGCTGGACACTCACAGAGAGGGATGAGGCTAGACTGGATGCTTTTGACATGCATTGTCAACGCAAAATCCTTCGAGTGATATGGTCACAACATATACCTAATAGCCATATAAGATCCAAGACCAAACAGCCCCAACTCACATCAGTCATCTGGAAACACCGCCTACAGTGGTTTGGACATCTGCAGCGAATGGATAAAGGTTGCATCCCCAAGAGGCTCTACCTTTGGAAGCCAACCCATGGAAGACGCAAACCAGGTCGTCCTAAGACATCGTGGAGATACGTCATCCACAGAGACATCTCAAGACTGTACCTGGGATGGACTGTAAAGGAGGCTGAGGTTGCAGCTATGGATCGTAGAACTTGGAAGCTTCTCTTAAGCCAGGCAGCAGGTGCAGAAATGCATGATGCTGACTGGTAGGTATAGGTAGGTAAAGTCATTAACCTCTTTCATAACCGTCACTTTTCACTTTTTTAATTATATTTTACGTCAAATTTTCTTCTTTATCTATGCCCGTGCAACGGGCATAGATATTGTATTTGTTGTGTTTAGTCTTCTCCTTTGTCTTCGCCTTCTTCTCCTCCTTAAGACCAGTCCTTTGCACTCCTCTAGCTCAAGAACTAAAGTAGCCTCTGGGTCCATATTTGGTACAATGATGGCCCATGACCCCTAGAAATTTCCTGGGGTAGCCTTGACCCCAGAGATCAAAGGTCATTTGCTACAGGGGGCAAAATGTGTAAAATATCAAACAGCTCTAGCTCAAGAACTATAGCACCCTCAGGTTTCATACTTAGTACAATGCTGGCCCATGACCCATAGAAGTAACTTTTGGTAGCCACGACCCCAGAGGTAAATGGTCACAGGCTACAGAGGGCAATATGTGTACATTTTTAAAACCGCTTTAGCTCAAAAACTATAGTGCCCTCAGGGTTTATGCTTGGTACAATGATGGCCCATGACCCGTAGATATTTCCTGCAGTAACATCGACCCCAGAGGTCTAAGGTCATGGGCTACAGTGAGCAATATGTGTAAAATTTCAAACAGCTCTAGTTCAAGAACTACAGCGCCCTCATGGTTCATACTTGGTACAATGACCCATAACCCTTGATGTATTCTATATTAGCCGCATCACCAGAGGTCAAAGTCTAAAGGCTTTAAAAAGCAAATTAGGTACAACTTATTAACACAATGTAGCGCAATAGGTAGTATTTTGTTAGCTACCTGTGTTTGCAATGATAAAGGTCTGAATCGTACGTCAAGGAAACTGATCACTTGACAAAAACTCCCTTAAAAGGGAATGTGTAGGCATTTTGATTTTGATTTCTTGGACCACCTTAAAAGGTTGTCATGATGGGACAAGGGGTGTGGTTGGTTAAGGGGTGGGGTATTAGAGAGAGTTTGTGGTCCAGTCTGGTGGTGTTTTAGAGAGAGGGTCTGATGGGGTATAAGCGAGAGTGGAGGCTTGGTAGGGTATTAGAGAGAGTGTGGTCCAGTCTGGTGGTGTTTTAGAGAGAGTGAGGGTCTGATGGGGTATAAGAGAGAGTGGAGGCTTGGTAGGGTATTAGAGAGAGTGTGGGTCCAGTCTGGTGGTGTTTTAGAGAGAGTGAGGGTCTGATGGGGTATAAGAGAGAGTGGAGGCTTGGTAGGGTATTAGAGAGAGTGTGGGCCAGTCTGGTGGTGTTTTAGGTGTTTTAGAGAGAGTGAGGGTCTGATGGGGTATAAGAGAGAGTGGAGGCTTGGTAGGGTATATTAGAGAGAGTGTGCGCCAGTCTGGTGGAGTAGGCTATAAGGGAGAGTGAGGGTCTGGTGGGGTATTAGAGAGAGTGTGGGTCAGTCTTGTGATGTTTTAAAGAGAGTGAGTGTATAGTGGAGTATAAGAGACAGTGAAGGCTTGGTGGGGTATTAGAGAGAGTATGGGTCAGCCTGGTGGTGTTTTAGAGAGAGTGATGGTCTGATGGGGTATTAAAGAGAGTGAAGGCTTGGTAGGGTATTAGAGAGAGTATGGGCCAGTCTAGTGTTGTGAGCATTACATGTATATCAAATGAAAGCTTAAAACAAGTGCTGATTCTAAGGGAGCTAGAAAAGGAAAATGGTCTCAGTATAGGTGGATATAACATCACAAACATAAGATATGCAGATGACACTATCCTATTAGCTGAGTCTTAGGAGGATCTGCAAAGGCTTCTTGATGTGGTGGTTCAGGAAAGTGAGAGGAAAGGGTTATCGTTAAATTGCAAGAAGACAGAATGTATGGTGGTATCAAAGACTGAAAGCCCAACATGCATATTGAAGGTGGAAGATCAAAGAATTAAGCAAGTTTCCTCCTTCAACTACCTTGGCAGTCTAATCACAGAAGATGCAAGATGTATTAAGGAGGTTAAGAGAAGGATTGCACGGCTAAGTCTGCGTTCTCAAAATTAGGCAAGATCTTAAAAAACAGTGCCCTCAGTATAGATACCAGAATTTAGGTACTCAACTGCTATGTCATCCCTGTATTAAGGGGGGACCACAGGTCAACTTCCCAAACCCTTGTAAAAATGGAGATTTTGTCACAGGTAAATTGTACTATTTCTGAGCTTTAATTTGGTCTTTGTTTGGTTACAATCGGACATTCCTATCTAAAGTTACTGCCAATACAAGATGATGAGTCACGGAAAAATACTAGAAATAGCAGCTCGTTCTTATGTTATTACTATATAAATCATTTCTTTCGTATTTTTTGTTTGTTTATTTTTGTGTTTTTCAAGCTGCGATAGTTAAGGAATTTCATAACAATATTATTTACAACAAAGCAAACACCAATTTATGGTGTAAACTGTTTTAGTAATTTAGGAAAAATATAAATCAATACAAATATCAATATTTAAATGTAAGTGTTTCTAAAATGTGAATTAAAACAATTATTTATTGTTTCTATACTAAAAATGCTAATATCTCAAAATGGTAATTCAAGTGTGTCAGAATTTTGCCCCAAAAACTTTTCCACTTCCCATAGGTTTATGACCATGAAATTTGGCACACATGTACTATTTGTAATGCTCTACAACTTAATGGCAGCTTTTGTTGATATCTGCTTTACTTTTTGATTTATAGGTCTTCAAAGTCAAATCCAGACAAAGAATTCAGTTTTTGCCATCAAACGGTTGCCATGGCAACAGAAAGCAAAAATTTCAAAATGTCTCTCCATTAAGTTGCAAAGCTATACCTATATAACATATCTGGATAGTAAATAGTAAGTTAAATGTTCTCCTTCAAATTCACATTTTTCCTATGCCTCATTTGAACATATTTGACCTTTGACCTCGCCTCATTTGCATATACATATCGACACGCACAAAAAAATATAATTTTCTGAAACTTTAATCTTTTTGTGTTACATTGATATATAACAAGCCATACTTTTATAGTCTATAAACAAGGCCATTCAAAATTCCACCTAAAAATGACCTGTGGTCCCCCCTTAATGTATGAAAGTGAAGCATGGTCAATAACAACAGACATTAAAAGAAGATTGGAGCACTGCGAGATGTGGTTCCTTAGAAGAATGATGAAGATCCCGTGGACTGATAAAGTGTCTAATGACAATGTCCTAAGTAGAGCAAATGTGAACAGGAAGCTGTTACGTGAAATCAGAGTTAAGCAGCTCAAATTCCTTGGTCATATCCTCAGAAAGGATGGTTTCGAGAACCTAATATTGACAGGAAGAATAGAAGGAACAAGGAGCAGAGGCAGGAAGAGAGTGATGTGGTTATCAAATCTGAAAGACTGGTTAAAAGAAAGGGGAGCTGGACATAAAGCGACAGAGCTTCTGGAGATGACCTATAACAGAGAATTGTGGCATGACATGATCGCCAACGTCTTAGGATATGGCACCTAGAGAGAGGAGAATCAATTTTAGGAGACACCTCAGCAATTCTTTCGGAGATAACTTTTTATCCAAATTTGCAATCCACCTTGTGTTTATTTATGTAATAAAAAATCAACATTTTCATTGTGCACAATCTTTCTCAAAATCATTCAAGAAAATCTAAGTTAAAAATGTATTTTTGTATCCTAATAAACACTTATAAATCAAAAAACAATTGCCACGCATGATTCCTTTTCCTTTGGCCACATCGTTGCATACAGCCTTTGCCACCTTAAGAGGAATCACGACCAGAGCAATTCTTCTGGGGTGAACCAAACCTGCCCGGTTATCAGGTTAATGAGTGATAAGGTTATCTCTGAATTTGATTGATGTTTTATGTTCTTGCATCAATCAGCACCTGTCAAATTCAGAGAAACCCTGACACCTTAATAGCTATGGCCCAGCCAACGAAGCCATGCATATGATTTAGGGTGATTGCATATATGTATGGCATCAAATGGGATGCATGCTGATGCATAAACATAGTGGTTTTCTTTGTATGATTTAGCATGGTTAGGGATAACATAGGACTCAACGTTTTTGGCTACGGTATCTGAAAAGAAAGAAGGAAAGAAAAATGAACAAAGAAGTTTCTTGGTACCATCAGGATTCGAACCTCAGACACCTTGCGTGCCAAGCACAAGATCACTGACACCTAGCCTAGCCACAGCTATTTTGCTGGCCTGGCCAACAAAACCATGCATTTATATTACCATCAGGTGGGATGCATGCATGTGCAGTTGCATAATATATTTTTTAATGTACCGAAATATCAAGTTTTTCAATTTCATTAGCTGATACTGATTATTTTTGGCATTTTTTTTATTATATTCCAAATTGGCTATGTTATAAAGAATACATAAAATTTGCTCAAATATTTAAAAGGCCATGCCTGCCCCACTTGCTACGGAGACCTGTACTCTGTTGCTATTTAAAAAAAATTGTATATGCAGCAAATATGTACTCACTGTTTGTGGGACCTTGCAGAGCTGAACATGGCTTCTCAATTCATTTGCTGGGAATGTTCTGCCACAATAGTGGCAGGGAATCTGAGTAACTGATGCACAGGATTTGTTTTGGTCAATAGTAATGTCTTGCTGAATTGGCCGCAGGTATATTCTCTTCACTGAGAGTAGCTTCAACGTATCTGCAGAACATGGTCCAGCATGTACCACTTGTAACTTCATCCGGTTTGCAGATAGGATTTCAAATCCACTTTCCAATTCTGCTGCAGCTCCCGGAAATGCACTGAAATATGACAAAAGTATCAAATTAAATTTACATATTGGGTAATGATACAAAGATTTTTTAGACCAAATTTTTAACTTTTGAGCAGAGTGAGTAAAAGCAAAAAAATTGCACTGCTTTGGTGCATGATCCAGCTTAACTGCATCCAAGTAATTGATACCTCATCATGCTTATATACATACAGCAAAATAATTAAGGTAACAGTTTTAGAATCTAACCTTGGACCCAAACTAGGAGGGGACTAGGGTTAATTACAAAAATCAATGAAACTATAGTGTGAGCAAGGATGTTCTTGTTAATTTGAGATATCAGAGTGACCCAAAATGATGCATAAATCACAGAGTTCTGACACAAAACCCAATGAAAGTTAACTGATAAACATGATCTTTCCTCATATATGCATTTGCAGGGAATGTGACAGTCCCTCCACATAAGCGATTTCAGTTACCGTTGCACTCTTTCCTCATCAATATATATGTTCTGTTGTATTGGTCTGATATAATCCACTTCGTTGAAGGTAATTTTCAAAGTGTCTGAGGAAGTTAACGTAGGCCACCATGTCGGAATCTACAAGTTTATGGGCCAGTACATACAGCATAGCTGAACATTATTGCTGGAAATATCCCTCTGCAAAAGTGGCAAGCGATTTTACCGATGAACATGATCTTTCCTCATCATCAATATATGTAATGTTGTATTGGTCCGATGACCGATATAATCCGCTTTGTGGTATCTGAGGAAGTTAACAAGGGCCAGCATGTCAGAAGTGGCAAGCGATTTCAGTTACCGATGCACTTTTCCTCATCAATATACATGTAATGTTGCATTGGTCTGATATAAATCCGCTTTGTTGAAAGCAGATCTTCTCTGGTTGAAAGTAACTAACATGGGCCAGCATGTAGGAATCTACTAGTTTAGGGGCTGTGCAATAATTATGAGCCCTGGGGAGGGTAAAATTGGGGGGGCAAGAAATTTTGGCGAGACGAAGGGGGGCAAGCAATTTTGGCAAGCCGAGAGGGGGGGGGGCAAGCGATTTTTGGCACACATTCATGGGGCGCCTTTTAAATAAAACGCGCTTAAATAAAACGCGCTTAAAAGGCTTAGGAAAACGGTACGGAACGCTTAAATATGCAAATTTTCCTGCTACAAGCTCTTTCAAGAACATACATCTAGACCATTTAAAGTTTGGAATTTGGGATCCCAAAATTTGGCATGTTCAAGGGGGGGCAAAGAATTTTTGGCGGGCCGAGAGGGGGGGTGGCAAGCGATTTTTGGCGGGCCGAGAGGGGGGGGTTTATTTTTGGCGAGCCGCTCGAAATTTTACCCCGGGGGCTGATAATTATTGCACAGCCCTTATGGGCCCATGCATACTGCATGCTTAACATGGCCCAATGCATTTGGGCAATTTAAGTTTACCGATGCATTCTTTCCTCTTCAATATATGTCCTGATGTATTGGTCTGATATAATCCGCTTTTTCAAAATGTCTCAGGAACGTGGGCCGGCATGTCGGAATCTACCAGCCTTTTGTTTTGAGGAGAGCTAGAGCTGTCGCTATATAACAGCTCTACTAAATGTGTGTGAGCTTTAAATCTCTCCTCTTAAGGGCTGGGGTATGAACGTTTGGACAGTATTTTTTTTGGGACATATGAGCACATCAGACATATCGAATTGTATTCTGAATACGAAGAATGTCATTCTGATATCAAATAATTTTGGTTTTTGAAATTAGCAATTTAATACACATTTTATGGCAAATCATTAAAATTGATATTTTTGATATTTAACAGTACTCGGTAAACTTTATAAATCTGATGATTTATACTTAACGTATGTAGGTGGGATGACATGCGACGATCAATTGAAAATTTTGACCTTTCGTATTGAAGATATGGATTTTTTTCCCAAAACACCAAAAAATTAGGTCTTTTTGGAAAAAAATCTATATCTTCAATATGAAAGGTCAAAATTTTCAATTGACCGTCGGCTTTTCCTCCCTGCTACATACGCTTTTAAGAATATATCATTAGATTTATATAATTTACTTTGAGGACTGTTATATATCAAAAATTTGAAAAATATCAATTTTTTATAATTTGTCATAAAATTTGTATTATATTGTGATTTTCAAAAAATGAAAATTATTTGATATCAGAAAGACATGCTTCAGATTCAGAATGCAATTCGATAGGTCTGAGGTGCTCTCATGTCCCACAACCCAACATGAAAGATCGAGAATTCGAGAAGAGAAACATGCACCAAATCAGTTGATACATCAAGATTACTGAAGGTGCCAAGTCCAAGTCTTCCATCACATATGTAACTTGGACTCTGCAGGCCATCGTAAAAGCCTGCTTTAAAATGATATGGAATATTCACTCTTCAGGGCAGAAAGCCAAGTTCTACACTGAAAAAGATGTTTCTTGTCCTCTTTGCGAGAACGATTCATCAAGCACTTTCTGTTGCAACGTACCAGCACTTCACCTTCAGCAAGTACAAGAGGCTGTTAGCTTGGGATATACTGGTTCATGGAATGATCTGCAGATTGTTACAGCTGCTTAAACTGTACTTTCTAGGAAATTCTACCATCACCAACCGAAAGATGTATACGATTAAGAGCGCAGCCAGACAACTTGATCTGTTTCACCCTTAGTAGCATTAGAGGAGGCGATGAAAACCTAATTTTGTGCTGCATGATGGCAATTTGTGGATAGTGAATGCATCTTTGCTGTACATTGTTTGTTTTCCTACACATGATTTGGAGCATTTTTAATTTTTTTATCGTTTACTTGCAATTGTTAGGGCCGTTGTCGACAAGGCTGTTGTCTACAACATTCAAGACAACGTAATTTTCCTGTCGACAAGGACTAGTCATTAAAAATATTAAAGATGAGCTTAGAATCAGCATTATTAATAACTTCTAGATGAAAAAAAAATGATAATTGAGCATTAAGATGACAATGATATGATGGATTAATAGACTTCATTATGTAGTGGCGAGTTACCGATTTGATCGGTGTAGTTGACAGTAATATTTTGATGCAAATAAACAATGCATAACATGCTCTCTGAACTTAATATACTTTATTGATATATTGCCCTGTCAACAACTTGCCAACATCGGATGTTGAGATTTGACAATCATCACCACTGAAAGTTCTACTCAACAACACCCCTAACTGTGAAAGATGTAGTAGAATATAGTTTCTTGATGTTTAATGCTTTTTATCCTGAACCTACCCTGAACACTTTACGTGCATCTTTTAAAGGTGGAAACTACATATGAAGTGAACAAAATATTAAATTGTTTCTTGGGTTATAACATTCCAGCTTTCAGATTCAAAGTTAGCTAGCCACAGTTCATACAACCATTAAGCAATTAATAACCTAGAGGCTAGCAAATATGACACAACTCTCAGTGCTAGTGCATGTCTGAACGTCCCTCATGTAAGATTGATAATTGATTACATTATACTTGTACGCCATACATGTAGGAGGTCGATCACATTTAGCCGACTTTGATAGCCAAATCTTTGGCAATGAATATATTTTCTGAAGGTGATGTGCTGCAAATTATACATTATTGGCAAAAACGTATTTGAACAACTGAAAAATCTGGACTTTAATTTGCGAACACATCATGCTTGCACCTTGGTATATAGAGAAAAGCTGTGTAGAATGTTATGAACTTTTAGATGCTATATGCTTTTTCTTTTCTTTCTTTTTTTGGTGTCATTGGCTAGAATAGACATTCAGGTATCACAAAAGTTTAATTTTGTTTCCATTAAACGTTTGTGGTAGGGATATGCTAATCTTGGAAATTTCAAACCTATTTTGCCTAATAATTTAAGATGTGAATGCTATACTAGGTAGATTTGGTGGCAACAACTTCTATTTATCATGCTAAAAAAGTTCACAATACACAATATGACATTGATTTCAAAACATCTCATTGGATAGTCAGCATAATCACCGTGCTGAATGAAGACGCTGTGTTTTCCATGTGACAAAATAATGATATAGTTTGATGCTTTGAAATACAGTTATGTTAATCATAATAAAGTTACAAAGTTAAAAAATAATATCGAAATATTGTAAAATCAAACTTTTCCCCTCTTAAGTTGTATCAAAACAACATATTGAGGAAATTGATATGACAGATTTTTAAACTTTGATATGGAAAGATACCCCAGCCCTGTTGTCTCACCAGAGAAGATGAGCAGAAGTCTTTCTATCTGATGATAAAAAAAACCTCTAGGTATGATTACGAAAATGTTTTAAATAACTATTATCTACAAAAGTTTTATAACAATGTTTTATATAAAATGTTAACATAAAACGTCTTCTGTTATGATGTGAAGGGTTAATATAAAAACAGGGAAAATCTGTTCCAACTGACCAGCAAAGAACAAAGGATAAGCAATAGATAAGATTAAAATCAGGGAAAATATGACAAAACCTCCAATGGGGGAATAACAAACATATAAAGTTAAAAACTCTTTTAACTTTGTTTATACGCTTTGTGTTATTCCCCATTGGAAATCGATGTTGTGTCATATTTTCCCTGTTTTTAATTGTGAAGACTTACTCATTCTTTCATTTCTCTTGACAATTTTTCATTTGCCCACCCTATTCCTTTTAAAGGAATTTTTATTTAAATTATTTTGAATTTTGGCGCACAGAAAAAAGAGATTTATTGGTGCAAAAAGATGCATATTTAGACCATGCACCAGATACAGCTTTTACAATTTTATTTATTTATTTATTCGTTATTTATTCAGGAAATTCCATCAATACAAATGTACTGGTCTCCCTGGAAGACCTGATATATACATGTATACATGATAATATGAAAACAATAGTAGATACATTGTAGATATATACAAAATGAAGGAACCAAACATGATACAAAACAGAATGCAATAAGCGTGAAAGTCTTACCGCTTTTAAAATATAAGGACGTTTTGTGCATAATTTTGACATTTTTACTAAAACATTGATTTCTCAGAGTTCACTTTTGACAATATTGCACGATTTTTGTGACAAGATAACTCGAAAAATATGCAAGCAAAAGGTAAACTTTTTGCACTATCATTTAAGAGTACAGCAAAGCCTAGGGAAGGTTTTCTCATTTTTTCAAAATATTTGTTTGAAAAAAAAATATACACTATTATGTGCAATTTTTAGCTTAGAGTGGCGAAATTGCTTTTTTCACATGTGTTTTTGCAATATTTTTTACTCTGAACGGATTTTTTTCTAAGTTATCACAAAAAAATTGGGGTAAAAACATGAATTTTTGTGATTTTTTCAAAAACTCGAGATTTTTGAACAAATCTGCCATCACAATGGGATTCCTTGACTCATTTCCTTTCCAAAAATGTATAGTTTTATATACTTTTGACATACAATTCAGAAATAATGGTGCTCGAAAAGGTCCATGTTCTCTCCCAATACACATAATATATATAGTTATAATAATGAATTACCCTTCATTCAGTGTTTATCCAGTTCCCATTTACACAGCACAATATGCATTATTGACAAAGTTGAAGCCCCATTGAAATACATGTAGCTATATACGATTGTGAAGATTATCATTCATCCAGGTAATAACAACTATGAACTGAGATTATAATCTGATCTACTGGACTTACGTTTTGATGAGTGGCAATATTTCACATCCTATCTCGGATGCATCAGGCCCACTGATGTTATTGTTATATAATAGCTATAGAATTTATTATACTGTCAGTATATAAATTACAGATTCATGCAAAATGTCTTATTTTGTCTCTCATATACGGCTTTCAGCTGTTCTACTTGTAGGCTATGATAGCACATCCATGATAATGACAAAGGTACTACAATCTGAATTTTGATGATTTTTACGATCATCCGGATGCATGAGCAAATCACTGAATGGGCCTTTAATGGGTTGTCATTTTTTCTGTCTGTGACGTGTGTCCTGCTTTGTGCTTGGTTTTAATTAAACTTTAATTAATTTGTCACATTGTGTGTTTTGTAATGATTTTTCTGTCTCTATCAATTGTTTTAGTATTCTGATGATCTTGCCAAATAAAAAACAAACAAACAAACAAACAAACAACAAAGAATTCAAAAAGTACCTGAGTATCTTTTCTTCTACATAATTTTCATCACCTTCCAAGTTGAAACCTACTTCCAATTCCCCAATCCCATTAGCCCTTAGCACTGCCTTTTCATCATTTGTTGGTATAGTATCCTGGGTCGTAGAGGCAAGACACACCACAAGCCTGTGAAACTGACGAGATTTTCCTGAAAAACAAAATTTATAAATGTTAAAATTTAATTTCATTACATTTTTCCTGCCCCCAGTCTTTTTGTGTAGGAAAATAATGCTAGAGGGCCTCATACATTGTACATCTTAAGCAGATACACGGACCACTTCAACTGGATACACTGGTACTGCGGATAATGCTGAAGGTCTGTCAGTGTACCAGTAACTTATAGTCAGGGACAGGCGATTTGCGCGGAAAAAAATAGCAAATTGCGTGGAATTGCGCGGAACTCTTTTTTCAGTGCAAATCATGTATCCCTGCCCATGGGAAAAAAAATAGCCAATTGCGCGGAAAAAAAGTTCCGCGCAAATCGCCTGTCCCTGCTTATAGTCATGAAGTTGCTTTATTTGCATACAATCAGCCCTTTGTTTTATATTTGGGCCTGGGGCTCGTAATATTTTACCTATATATGGGGCTCATGCAGGTACCCATGTAAAGGTATAATGCTCAAAGGCGATCTCATGTGTACTAATGCAACTCATGCAGAGGGGTGTGACTCATTTGCAGGGTGCAAGACAAGGGGTAATTTTTTTGAGGGGTGCAAGTGATTTTGTTTGCAGGGTGCAGGTTGAAGTTTTGCCTAAAGGTGGGTTCATCATTTTTATGGGCGAAGTTACGTGTGGGGTGCAAGGCAATTGCAAGGTGTGTGGGGTCGAGTTACTTGCAGGGTGAGCTACTTTCAGGGTAGGGTGAGTTACCTGCGAGGTGAAGAGAGGGGTATATTATAATATACCCCTCTCTTCACCTCGCAGGTAACTCACCCTACCCTGAAAGTGAGTCATTCCCAAGTCCCTCTGGATTTGGTCCTTCCATCTGGTTGGTGGACGACCTGGTGATCTTTTCTTGCTGAAGTCATTAATGTAGGCTTGGTAGGGAAGCCGATGTACATGTATATATAGGCATTCTGAAGATATGCCCAGCCCATTTCAAACGTCTCCGGCAGATAACATCATTGATGGAGCTGGTGATGTTGAGACTCTGTCTGATGGAATTGTTGCGGATTTTGTCAAGTAGTGAAACTCCCAGCATTGCCCTAAGGCATCGCATTTCAAAAACATCCAATCTGTGTCGATCAGATACACATAACGCCCAGGATTCTGACCCATAGGTGGCAATAGGGAGGATGAGCGACTGGTAAATCCTTACTTTCAGCGATCTGGTGATATGTCATGGTTAGACCAGATGGTATTTTTCAATCTACCAAATGCCCAGGCTGCCAACTTTGTGCGACGTTTAATATCCTCTTCTTCTGAGGGCACACTACTACCCAGAAAGACAAAGTTATCTACTTGTCAATGGGCATTTGGTTCAGCATATCTCTTGGATCGTCAGACATGATCTTGCATTTTGTTGGGTTAATTTTCATTCCCCAGCTGCTGCATGCTTTTTCCAATTCATTCGTGGAGATTTGCAGGTTCTCAAAGTCCATATCCAATCCATGAGTGTGGTGTCATCTGCATTTCGGATGTTGTTAGTGCACATGTCACCCATCTGCACACCAGAGCCAAGATTTTGGATATCCTTCATGACAAACTCCAGATATAGATTGAAGAGGCATGGTGACAGAAGATATCCCTGTCTAACACCAACTAGGACTTCAAACCAATCGGTGATCTTTCCATTTACCACGACTGAGCATTTGGTTTGCTCATACATTTTTGCAATGAGGTTCACCAGTTTGGTGTTTACTCCTACTGATCGCAGACATTTCCAAAGGGCCTCCCTCCATATGGTGTCAAATGCTGCTTTGAAGTCTACAAAGTTCCAGTGTATTGAAATGCGTCTTTCTTTAGCCTTTTCAAAGATTTGGCGTACTGTAAATACCGCATCTGAGGTGCCTCTGGAACTCCTGAACCCACACTGTTCCTCTCTCAGATGGTTATCTACAGTCTGTTGAATTCCGTTAAGAACCATCCTACAGAATACGTTTCCCGGGATTGACAGGAGGGTAATAGCTCTGTAGTTGCCTGGGTCCAGTTTGTCGCCCTTTTTGTACACAGGGGTTATTAGACCTTTACTCCAGTCTTCAGGGATTTTTCCTTCAGCCCATGCAGTGTTGATGATCTTCAACAACATTTGTTTCAACATGGGTCCTCCTGCTTTCAACACTTCTGCTGAGATCTTATCCCAACCACACGCTTTGTTGTTTTTAAGCTTCTTGATGGCCTCTTCAACTTCACTTTGCTGTAGTGGGGTTAACAGGCTCCGGGATGGAGTTAAGTATATTACAGTCTCTGGGGAATTCTGTATTCAGATGTTTACTGAAGTATTCATTACTTCCTCTGGGGCTGTTTTCAGTGAACCATGCATGTTTGTCTTTGGCTGCAGTTTGAACTTTGGTTTTATCACCTGCTAGTTTTGTGACTTTCTTGAAGAGATCATGGCTTATGTTCTTTGCATGGGCTTCTTCCATTTCTTGAATGTCTTTTTCAAGAAGTTTTCTTTTCCACTGCTTCACTTGATATTTGACCCCTTTGTTCAGCTTCCGATAGCAGTTCTTGTTTGGAGCTGAGGGGTTGTTTAACATCAAGACTCTGGCTTTTCTTCTCAAGTGGCACATTTTCCTGACTTCTTCAGGCAATATCCCTTCACTTGGCGAGCTCTCGTAATACCAACTGATTCTTGAACTTGGCCCACAGGTCTTCTACATCAGTATCCTCCAGTTGAAGCAGGGGTTCAAAAGTGCCACCAATCTTGGCTCTTAACTCTTCTGCAATCAGGGGGTTGGTAAGTCTACTGACGTCATAGCTTTTTGGAGTTGTTTTCAGGCGTTTGGTTCTGACTGGTGCTGACACCACTTTAGCGATCACTAGATTGTGATCTGAGCCCACATCAGCTGAGCAGTATGATCGGCAATTCTGGATGGTACTTAGGTTCTCCTGTTGAGTTATGACAAAGTCAATCATATTTTTGTATTTCCCACAAGGTGAAGTTCATGTTACCTTTCTACAGGCTTTATGCTGGAAGTGGGTGTTACAAACTGTCAGCTGGTGGAGCATGCAGAATTCCAACAGTTTCTCCCCTCTGCTGTTGATCGTACCAATACCATACTTGCCCATTGCGGGGGTCCAAGCTTTACTGTCAGAGCCTATTTTGGCATTGAAATCCCCCATAAGGATAACCCTTACCAATGTTGAAGCCTTATTAAGCAATATTTAAGCAATATCACAAGCAATAAACAAAATATGCTTTATTTTAGCAATATCACAAGCAGTGTTGAAGCATATTGCTTGCAATATATATATATTAGGCAATATATTGTTAACTGCATCAATGTCCACTAGCAATATAAAACTAAATAAACAATATAAACATTTCAAGCAATATACTGTTAACAGCTAGTATTTAGCAATATAAAATTAGCAATATAAAATATTTAGCAATATGACCTCAGGGTCAAATGGTGCATTATGGGAGTATATATTTCCAACTGTCATTTTGAATTGTGATGACTGCAGAGATGATGTGGCTCCTCGTTTTTTTGATGTTTTCAGCTATGAAATGCCTTCTTTTCATTACATTGTGATGTTATTTGACAATCAATGTATAGGCCTATGTGATCCATGTAGCTATAAAAGTAATTCCTGCTTGGAAGTGTGCAAGTGTTATTAGCATTCATGGACAAGTATAGGTAAGCTTAAAAATATACATGATTGATTTGACGGTATTCAGGTGCTGGGCATGCATTTCTTGAAACATGGAATGACCAAGTGCAAGGGATCGAGAGAGGAGTACATTGGGGCATATTCAGTACATCTTAACCTAATGTCTATAGTGTCTTTATGCTAGCTTAAGGTGGTACGAAAGGCAAAATCAAGTTGCTCTGATTGAGATTAAAATAGACTTGTTGCAGAGAGATATGCAAACTAATCTTAATTCTAAAATTTGAGCCAAATCGACAAACGGTTTTTGAGATATTGTTGTTGAAATTTTTGTATTCTATTGTTTTTTGCCAATATATTGATGAAGTTAATGAAGAAAATTGGCAAAATGTGATCATTAATATTAATTTTTGCCAATATTTTGCCAATATTTTTTGAATAAACCTTCATACTACTTTTACCTTTAAGAATTTTGACCTGAAACTTTGCCAATGTGTCTCTATGACCTAAACCTTTAACATGTGATTTTCCCACTCATCTAATTTGCATATTTGCATAATTAATTAGCCTTAAGTATAATGCTAATTAATTATGCAAATATGCAAATTAGATGGGCGGGAAAATCACATGGTAATGTTTTAGGCCATAGAAACACATTGGCAAAGTTTCATGTCAAAATCATTTAAAATAAAAGTAGTATGAAGGTTTATTCATAAGATATTGGTATAATATTGGCAAACATGAATATTCATGAGCACATTTTGCCAATTTTCCTCATTAACTTCATCAATATATTGGCAAAAACAATAGAATACAAAGAAACTAAAAACATGCATATCTTGACAACCGTATGTCCGATTTCCTTCAAACAAAAACTATTTTTCTCAGTGTATTTAGCTTAACTTATTCAATCTATTCAAATGGTTCTAAATTCAGTTTCTGTTTTCCAGAAACATCGCTTTGAACCCCTTAATACTGTGGTAGAAAACGCATAAACACACTGTTAGGACCTTTATAACATAATTACCAGTTTTGCATTAATAATTATATTTTATGTTCAAGTAGATGCAATTTAATTAACATACAATTAAGTATTATATATCATCTGATGTGTGCGCAAACTATGTTGCTCAAAGTCAGAAGGTAACTAAAACATGTACTATATTCTCTCGACTAGATCTAAAGCATGTGTTGGATCACAAAAGCAATACATGTAGGCCTATATTGCTTCTTAGTTTAAGCAATATATTGCCTATTTGTGTAAGCAATATATTGCTTTTTGTGTAAGCAATATATGCCTAAATATCAGAAACGAAGCCTTAAAATATTGCTTAAGTATGCCTTAAGTATGCCTAAGGTATGCCTAAGGTATGCCTTAAAAATATGCCTTAGATATTGCTTATAAGGCATATGGATACTAAGGCTTTGAAGCCTTCTTATATTGCTAGGTATATTGCTTAAATATGGCTTAAATTTTGGTAAGGGAAGTTTCTCCTTCTTATTGACTTTCTGAAGGTGATGTTGTAGCCCATCATAAAATTCACCACTCTCTTCATCACTGTGTGTAGTGGTGGTGGTGTAAACATTAATGATGTTGAGTATTCCATCTTTCATTTTGAACTTTGCTGTTAGGATTCTAGAAGAGACAGATTCATAGCTGACAAGGCATTCAAGAAGTGGCTGTGATATTAGAAGCCCAACAGCTTCTCTTCCAATGCCATTTTTCCTACCTGCTAGAAGGATGGTGTATTCATCTTTGTTGATGAGTGTCTCGGATTCTGTCAGATGTGTTTCGCAGAGTCCAAGGATGTCAAGACCAAATCTTCTAACTTCATCAAGGAGGATTTCCCAATGACCTTCTGTCCTAAGCGTCCTGACATTCCAGGTTCCTATATTAATACCACTGGAGCTCCTTTTCTTTGTAGGTTCCTCTACAGCAGTCTTTGTTAGAGTTGGCTGTTTTGTCACTATTGGCTTATTTGTCACAGTGCGGCCCCTTGTATTTGAGGCCTGCTCAGCTGTGGCTTTTGTCACATTTTGGTAATTGTCGACTTCCGGCTACTTACGCTGATCCTGGTTGTCTTCCTTGTTTCTTCCTCTGGCTGTACCTGTGGAGATGGCAACCAATCATCCGGCGGATTCTTAGCACCCCTGCCACTCTGTTACCGACGAGCAGCCACCGGGACTCGGGGCCTTAACGGGGGGTTGACTTTCATGATAGGAGATTACTCTTAAGAGTATTGACCTGCTTTACATACTGGGCACACGGCCAATGACTTCCCAGTCGGGTGAGTTGTTGCATTACTTACATAGGGGCGGGCCACCAGTCACTTGCCTTAAATATACACGTAAGGGCCCCTATGGGTTTGTTCGGGTTTTCCTTCCCGTAAGCAATATTCTATAGCCTTCCAGACTGCTCCAGCAGCCTTTCAGAGCCCCCGTCTGTTAACTTTGCCGCAAGGCAAAGCCGTAACAGCTGGTCCGCGATTGACATGCAATCTTCGAGAACGTGGGGCTTGGTGACTACAGAGAGGCGATTAGGAACAGGAGGACTGATGGAATTGCCTCCTGCGTCTACAACCTTAAGTATAGTAAGAATAGCAAATCAAAGTAAAGCAAAGTGTAAGCAGCATGCGGGGGAAAGGCAAGGGCATGCAGGGAGAAAGAGGGGGGTTAGGTAAGGAGAGCAAAGGCAAGGTTGGAAGTGTGCATCATGCAGCCATTTACCACCTTAATATTACATATATTAAGTAATTACAATTTTTTCAGTTCAGGTGTTTATTCGTTGTTGCAGGTTTTCTTCAGCCAGTTCAATCAAATCTGTTAGCAAATTATTTGCAGATCAAATTAGTAACTTTCATTGCAGTGCACGGTAGCATAATGGGTGCACATAGTGTGTTGTAAAATTGGCAAGGAAGTTCACCTTATGGGATAATTTAATACAATCTTGGTGCTGAGATAAGTGGCACTATACAGGACTTCACACCCTTGTTGAAGTGATATGATTCTTGGTGGCAGGGGATTAAATATTGTTGAAGTGTGCTGGTACTACGGTGAAGTGCTTGACATGTTAAATCACCAGGATTTATTTATGGCATACTACGATTCGGTACACAATAATTACTCACCTTTTGGTTTTGGTGGTTTTGATTGTCGCTGTCTTGGCTGTAATATATGAGGTCATGAACATAATATAATTCATTATTTTGTAAAGTAAACAAATTTAGTGATAATAAATCATAATTATGCATTATACAAGTTTCATTTACGTTTCACTACCTGGAGAGAATGATCAAAAATTGAATTCCCTCATGAAAAAATGACCTTGTGTGGTATTTGGTTCCCAGGAAGTAAGTTTTGCCAGAAGCAATTTCTGGTTAAATGTTGATCCAGCACTACAAGAGTTATTAGCGTCGGTTTGGTCGAAAAAGAAGTTGAGACATGATCAAATCTCTCCAGGTAACAAAACGTAATGTTGTCTTGTATTTAGACTAAAAAATACAACAATTAAAAGTGCTGTGATCCTGCAACCATACAGACAGTCGTTTTGACCTTTGCCGCTAGAAATAGAAAAGACACAAAAATTTGTGACCAACCAATAAGGCATTGGCTGAAATCAATGCTTGTGTACAAGTAGCATCACTCTGCAATCTTGTTTCTTGCAAACATTTGACCTCAGATGAATTAACCTAGTCTTTGCAATTCTAAATATGTATACTATACTATAGACCAACAATTTAGCAGATTTCAGGCCCGAAAGTTTTCATAATTCCAGGGTTAAGACCAACCTTAAGTCAACCATGATGAGTGTGCCTAGCATTTAGCAGAGGTACGGATACTCCAAATCCGAAAAGAAATTTGAAAAAAAAAAAAAAATTAAATTTGAAAATATTTTGAAATTTAAAAAAATTGGTACGGTCTAGATCTGATGAGCCGGCAAAGAAACACTTTTTTTGGCCTAATGTCAATGGCGTAACCCAGCTATATGTTGTTTGTGGTAGAAGACACACTTTGAATGTATTTGTAAGGTTCCAAAATGAATGAGTATGCGGCGTATGCCTACACAGTGAAACAGATGAAAATGTACAATGATTAAATTTGTTCAGTTTGAATCATTTTCTTTCAAATTTGTCCAATTATATTACAAGTGTTAAGAAGATCTCTGGTGTTGCATATATCAATGGACAACTTATTTATTCTCATTTACAATGGCACCACATTTTAAACAATCACCTTTTTCAAGGCTGAGTACACATCTTGTGAATGTAGAGGGGTCTCAAACAGAATGTTGCAAATTGACCATTATTTTGTGCAGCAAGCTACAATCTCATATCTTCGCAATATGAAACATAATGCAATCCTCCAAGATAAAAATGCTTCGAGCCATTGTAGTCATTGTTTCAAATGTGGTGTCATTAAAAAGGAGAATAAATTAAATGTTCGTTGATATATCCAACACGATATGAGGAGTTGACTTGAAAATGTCCCATCAAATAAGATTATGACTTACCCTCCATAGTGCACTGTGCTCACTTGAAATCAAACTCTGCCTGCAACAGAACAATTAATATTTATTTATTAAAACATAATTTATCTGGTACATGCATGTACAAATGTGCCATATATGTACTGAGTGTTATTGACAATTTGTATCCTTAGTTACATGGCCACAAAAAAAACAAAAAAAACAGAATTTCTCTGTGCAAGTGCAGATGTCAACGAGTGCAGGTAGCTTTTTCACACATGCATCTACATGTATTTGGCATCTTTGAACATGCTGTGTAGCTATTTAGTTTGCACTTACTGGGCATCATGCTTGTAGTTGTTCTACTAAAGCTATATGTCACATCTATTTCCTATGCATAAGTTAGGGGTCAGAGGGGCATTGTAGATCTTGAACATTCACTTTCCAGAGGAGGGTTCAAAAATAGATCTTCTTCACTATTTCCACAAGAGGGGGCATACACAGATTTTGTTCACTTTTTTTTATATGAAGGGCCATATCAACAGAGCTTGGTCACTTTGCATAGGAGTCTCACGATCAGGGGCGGACAGGTGGTTTTAGGCGGCCGTGGCAAATTGATTAAGACCGGCCCTATTAGTCATTTCGAGTGCAGTGAGCGGCGAGCGTAGCTACTAGCTAAAGATATGGGTCCAGGGGCCCACGTGGGGCCCCTTGGTAGGGTCCAGGGCAAAGCCCCGGACAACTAAGGGTTTTATCTATTCTATGGGGTCAGGAAGCCCGTATTTGACAATGATTTCTCAAGCCAAATTCCATTTGTACAGACTTGAAATATTCTTTATCCATTGTCACTCACTTGCAATAATCAAGATGAAACCAACAGTTATTCAATTTTTCCTTTATAAGTGGCGTAGATTTGTTTTTGACATTGGGGTTGGAAAAATATTCTTAAAATAGCACCTTTTGGCGACATTATAAGTTTATTGTACAAATGCGCGCGAAGTGCACAAACATTTTTGGCATATTGAAGCTAAACTGGTGATGATGCAGTGGAATAAATGCGCACGAAGCGTGAAAAAATTGACACTTTTTAGGCTAAAATGGCCAAATATGAGATTGATTTGGTCAGAAACTCACATAGGCCTACAGATGTCATCATGGGAGGGGGATATTGTATGGACCATCCCCCTTTTAAAATATTGGGGGGGGGGTTATCCCCCATCCCCCGGGATCTACGCCTATGAGTTGAAACATCAAAAGGGAAATAAATTGGTTTGGGTATTGAACTGAGTAATGTGGCTGTAAGTATTATGTAATGTAATCCCTGCATTACAAGGAGCACCCCAGCCCAGAGGTTTTCGAATGATGGTCTAGCCATGGTAGTTTTGACACCTGATGGTGGTCCAAAGGGCCACAGGCCAGGAGGGGGGCACTCACTCACAACCCACATTAACCCCCATTTTTCAACTCCCTCTCACTCAATGACTACTTTGTTATGTTTTATTTTACTGAATTCTTGAACTCCTCACTCAATGACCCATATTTTTTCTTTTCCTGTCACAAAAAGACCTCCCTTTGTAAAGAATTTTTGACAAATTTCTGGTAATCTTTCACCGTTGTTTCTAAAAAATCCCATTTTGATGACTTTTGAAAAACAATTATCAAAAATTTGTCAACTTTAATATTTTGACCCAAGTTTTGTCCCAGTCTCACTGAAAGAACCCCCTTTTGAGACCTCCTTACTGAACGACCCCCTTGGCTATATGGCGTCAACTTTGGGCTTGTCATTTTATATGAAATCAACCTATGATACAATTACTGGGACTTACCAAAAATTTAAGACTAGTAGTTATATAAAAGTGATGTTTTATAAATTTTGAAGGTGGACCACATCGACTTTGGGCCCCCTGAAAATGTTGAATTTGCAATAAATTTCATCTTCGTGAGGGCGCTGTTCGAAATGTAAATGAGTTGTGACCACAATTTTTTTGATATGCATTGTATTTATCCTATACATAGCATCAGTGTTAACAAAAAATAATTAATCTGACAAAAAGTGTGAATTTAGGGGGGCTAAACTTGCCAGTTTAGTTGAGTTTACAAAATATTACAGTTTTTCTTGCATATTTAATGACCCCCGTGACACAACGCGCAATTACAGAATTTTTTATTTTTTATTTTTTGACAAATTGGGCATGCAGTTAGTGTCATACAAAGTTTCAGACAGGTCTCTCTTTCTTTTTTATAAAGAAGGCACAGACTCCCAAAGATGAAATTTATTTAAAGGGCAACTTTTGGGTCCAAATTTAGACCCCCTACTCCAACTTTAAATGGCTGCCACAGAAAATCCGTAAGAGCTACAGACCTCAGATTTGCAGGTTTTTAATATTTTTACAGGTACAACATATGACTACAATATAAAGCAAATCTGAAGGGGTCAGGTGGGACGCCTCCTTGATTTCATATGGAATGACCCAATACCACAAATAAATCGGATAAACTTCACGATCAAGGACGATCATCACCTTGTATTAACAATAAATTTCCAACACCAGCATTCCTAGTTCAATTATTTCAATTGACATTTCACTCCTCTCCTAATAATGACAAATTAACATCGAAGTAACATAGTACTACCCCGGGGGGGTCACTCCCATTGTGTCCTGTACACCATCCGCGATAATCAACTTTTGAAAAGCACCCTAAACAAGGATTTAACCCTTGGCTAAAACGACACCCTAAACAGGGATTTCATTCCTAACATCAAATTTCATACCCTAAATTTCATTTCCGCGTATTTAGCAATTGCAATTTTGCTACCCTTTTTTTCTTTTTTTTATGTTTTTGACACCCTAAACGCGATACGCCGCGTATCGTGCCTACCCACCTAAAAAACGACCCTTTTACGCGTTTTCATTATCGCGGATGGTGTACAGGCCACAATGGGAGTGACCCCCGGGAGTACTACTATATATACACAGGTCTTTATCTTAACAGTTCCTCATTTGCTCGCCCTATTCCTTTTAAAAGGGATTTTTATTTTTACTTATCCTGACATTTCAAGTTACACTTTGATAAAGCTAAAAGCGTAAGGAAGATAATTTGATGCAGGATTGATGTAAGTTGATGCAGGATTAAAAATCTTACAAAATTAAAAATCTGTTTTCAATTAAAATGACATGTATAAACATGATAAATGATATTCCTACCATTCAAAGTTTTGGCATTAATTGGTCAAACATGTTATCATCTCAAGACCAAGATTTTCATAATTTTAAAAACTAAAATATTTGTTAGATAAATATTATGTGTGCCACACATATTTTTGCACATTTTCCTGAATTTTGGTAGCATTTGGTTTAAACACTGAATTGTTTTCAAAACAAAGAGAAATAAGTAGTCCTACCTTCTGGAGGTGGGTGATGCATGTTGATTGTGTGTGGGCACCAAACGGGGGTTAAACCTTGGCGGCACACTAAACCTTGGCGTGGTAGCAGGCGGCACACTAAACCTTGGCGTGGTAGCAGGCGGCACACTAAACCTTGGCATGGTAGCAGGCGGAACACTTGGGTTAAACCTTTGCGTTGTAGCAGGCGGCACACTAAACCTTAGCGTCGTAGCAGGCGGCACACTGGGTGCGGTTGTAGCTGGCAACAAACCGGGGTTGAACCTGGGTGCGGTTGTAGCTGGCAACAAACCGGGGTTGAACCTGGGCCTGGCATCAGATGGCACACGGGGGGTTAACATGTGCGCGGCAGCAGGCGGCACACTGGGGGTGTCGCGGCAGGTGGCGCATGTGATGATAAAGATTGATGCACTCCATGGAGTGCTTGCAGTAAAGCTCTTGCGGTGGTTTCCGTAAGCTGGTCTTGGTCAGCCATGATGTAACTCTGAAAAGACAACAACCAAAGAAACATAAATGTTGGTGTCCCTAATGACCCCAACTTTGGTGGTGTGAATATGGCAGCACATGGTGTGAATTGGGAAAGCAGCTTAAGTAAAACTTTGAAGGAGTGCATGCCTTTTTACGCCTCATTATTTTTATGGAGGGGTGCTGAGTGAGTTAAAAAATATAAACAAGTCAGGATAATTCATACCACAATAACTATTTAAAATCTGATTTGATCAGGCTTGTCAGTGCAGGAAAAGGTAGGATAGGATGTGGTGGGGTAAGGGTAGTTGGGGTAGGGTGCTGGAGGATATGATGCTGGGTGATAGGGTACTGGGTATAGGGTAGGGTAGTTGGGTTAAGTTGGGTATAAGAGGGGTATCATGGTGTTAGGGGTAGTGGATAGGGTGGTGGGGTAGTGAATGGAGGGTGGTAGGGTAGGTGGGTTGGGTACGTAGGATATTGGTGTGCTGGGGTAGGGTATGGGGTAATGCGGTCAAGCAATGGCATGGTAGGAGAGTAGTGGGTGGATGAGGGTGGCAGGGGTAGTAGGGTGGTGTGGGGTGAGGTGGTGGGGACAGTATGTTTAGTGAGGTTAATTGGGTCAGGGTGTGGTATGGTACATGGTATGCTGATTTAGAGTGGTGGTAGGGTTAGAGTTATGGGGGCAGTGTGGTGATGGTAATACCGTACTAGGTAAGCAGGGGTAGCGCTATGCTGCATTTAAGGGTCCCGGACCAACCAATATACAATTTGGACCCCTATTTTTAAATTTTCCACACTTTTTCAATCTAGCGCTACTGCAGGCATACTATTTATGCTGCATTTGGGCAACTCTGACTCACTAAACTCTACTATTAGTGGGGTTGGAAGGGTGGCTTGAATTCCCATGCATTGAACTTGACATGTTTTGATGTGTAAATAGGTAATGAAAAATTGCAACTAGCATTATTTAAGGGATCCGGATCCAGATTTTTTGTGGGAAATGAGAGCACATCAGACATATCAAATTGCATTCTGAATATGAAGAATGTCTTTCTGATATCAAATAATTTTCATTTTTTGGAATTCACGATAGAATAAAATTTTATGACAAATTATTAAAATTTGATATTTTTCACATTTTTGATATCAGTCCTCGAAGTAAATTTTATAAATCTAATGATATATTCTTTAAAGTGTGTGTAGCTGGGAGGAAAAGCCGATGATCAATTGAAAATTTTGACCTTTCATATTGAAGATATGGATTTCTTCCCAAAAAACCCTAATTTTTTTGGTGTTTTGGAAAAAAATCCATATCTTCTATACGAAAGGTCAAAATTGTCAATTGATCGTCGGCTTTTCATCCCACCTACATACACTTTAAGTACATATCATCAGAATTATAAAGTTTACTTCGAGTACTGTTAAATATCAAAAATATTTTAATCATTTGCCATAAAATGTGTATTACATTACAAATTTCAAAAAATCAAAATTATTTGATATCAGAAGGACATTCTTCGTATTCAGAATGCAATTCGATATGTCTGATGTGCTCTAATGTCTTGTCCTTTTTGTCGCGTTCTTACCTTAGCCAAATAGCATTTGGCTAAGGGTCTCTTTTTCTTAGATTCTGATTAAGTTAGGCGTGCAGCCTAACTTATTTCTTTCTTAAGTTAGGCGTGCAGCCTAACTTATTTCTTTCTTGTGCTTTCTTTCTTTCTTTCTTTACACAGCCGTGACGTTAGTCACGGCTGTGTCTTTTTTCTTACAGGTTCTTTCTTCTTTCTTTCTTTCTTTCTTCTTCTTCTTTCTGCCGACCACTACATTTGCTCTAGCACTTACATGCTTACACCAATTTTAACCTAACTTGGTCACAACAATCATTGACCATGCCCCTACATGTCATATGAAACTCGTGGGGTCAAAGGTCACGCAGGGGGGGTCATAGGGGTCAAAAACGTGATTTCAACTCAAAATGCTTCTTCTCTCACAGATTACGAGGGACAGTGACACCACTTGCACACATGCATTGTTATTATCTTGTATCTATGGGGTCCTCACAGATTTGGGGTCAAAGGTCATTAAGGGGTCACTTCCGGTATAAAATGAAAAAACTTTAATTTTTTTTATTTGCTAAGAAAAACATAGGACAGTAACGGTATGTTCACACATACATTGTAGTTACCCTGTGTATATGTGGTATTTTTTATTTAGGGTCAAAGGTCATTAAGGGCCACTTCCGGTATGAAACGAAATACCTTTAAAATGCTTCTTCTCCCACAAATTACGAGGGCAGTGACAACACTTGCACACATGCATTGTTATTACCCAGTGTCTATGGGGTCCTCACAGATTTGGGGTCAAAGGTTATTAAGGGGTCACTTCCGGTATAAAACGAAAAACCTTCAAAAATTTTTATTCGCTAAGAAAAACATAGGAGAGTAACGGTATGTTCACACATGAATTGTGGTTACCCAATTCATATGTGATATTTTTTTTATTTGGGTCAAAGGTCATTAAGGGGTCACTTCCGGTCTGAGACGAAAAATGCCCCTTCTGTCACAAATAACATAGCAAAGTGGTGCCACGTGCACCCATATATTGACATTAGCAAATGTCTATGGGCGTTTTTATATATTTTGGGGTCAAAGGTCATTAAGGGGTCACAACACGGCTGTGTTCGTGGTCTTAGACCACAGCTAAGTCTAGTTCTTTCTTCTTTCTCACAATTTGCTTCTTCTGCCACATCCTTGATCGGATTTCGACCAAACTCGGTCACAAGCAGTATTGGGTAGCTGGCTACAAAAGTTATGTGTTGTTTAACGTCAGAGGTCATCAAAGGGGTCACAGGGGTCAAAAAGGTCATTTCAACCGAAAATGCTCGATTGAGCTGAAATTTAAATGCAATGATCCTTATGACATTCTAAACATGTTTCAAATATTTTAAAATTTATTTAATATCATTAAGGGGCCCATAAAGGGGTCAAAGGTCAAGTTTATCAAAATGCTTCAATTGAGCTGAAATTTAAATGCAATGATCCTTATGACATTTGAAACATTTAAAAAATGTTTTAAAATTCATTTAAGGTCATTAAGGGGTCATAAAGGGTCAAAGGTCAAAAGTTATGGGTTGTTTAACGTCAGAGGTCATCCAAGGGGTCACAGGGGTCAAAAAAGGGCATGTTAACCGAAAAGACTCCAATTGAGCTGAAATTTATATGCAATGATCCTTATGACATTCTAAACATGCTTAAAATATTTTAATATTCATTTAAGGTCATTAAGGGGTCATAAAGGGGTCAAAGGTCAAGATTTTCAAAATGCTCCAATTGAGTTGAAATTTAAACGCAATGATCCTTATGACATTCTAAACATTTAAGAAATATTTTAAAATTCATTTAAAGTCATAAAGGGGTCAAAAAAGGGCATGTTAACAGAAAAGACTCCAATTGAGCTGAAATTTATATGCAATGATCCTTATGACATTCTAAACATTTAAGAAATATTTTAAAATTCATTTAAAGTCATAAAGGGGTCAAAGGTCAAGTTTTTCAAAATGCTCCAATTGAGCTGAAATTTAAATGATATGATCCTTATGACATTCTAAACATGTTTGTAAACATTTTAGAAATATTTTAAAATTCATTTACGGTCGTGCGCCATGAATTGGGGGCCAAATGCGTTACATACTAAAAAATTGAACAATTTACATGTTTTTGTACTTAAACTGATCTAATTCATAAACTGTTCATCAAAACCCTATAAAATTATATATCACTGTAAAGCTTAGAGTACCAGGAATGCACACATACAAACAATTGGTCAATATACAGGGTGCCACAAATGTCATATAGGGTGGAAAAGTTGAATTTTGGTTCAAAAAGTATACTATTTTGTTCCTCTCTTATTTACTAACATAAGCACCTGTTCTGCAAAAACCTTTTTAGATGTGCTAATAACATTGTAGGCTTTCAGAAAAAGCAAACTTGTAATGATGAGTTATGTTGCCTAACTGAGATACAGGGTGTTCAAAAGGCGTACATAATTTCTATGAATTTTATTACATTTTCAATCAAAACTTTTTTCCTCAATGCCTCACACAAAAACCAGTGGCATATTTGAATTCCTCATCAAATTTCCATCCAAAAAATGTAAACTTGTACAGCAGTGGAGTAACTCCTTCAAGAAATATAACCTTCAGAACATTTCGGAGCATAAATGAATAGTTAACACAGTAACGTATAGGAAAAGCCTAGAACCCATGACACAGAATGCAGCACACTTACAACAAATTAACCTAGCTTGGAGTAAAACTGGTCAAATTGTAAACTAGACATCAATACCAAAACAATGGTACATAATCCATATCAATACCTTGCTGGGTTACAAAGTTGCAGTAAAAAATAAATTCAGGAGGCATGAAAAATCAATATTCCCTATACTTTAACACATGCCTCAACCGTAGGCACCTCAACCGTAGGCACCTCCACCCCCGACTCTGCATCGTTTGAATTGCAATATCTCAAAAAGTATATACAGTGTGAAGTTTTTACTTTCCACAATTTTAGCTAGATTAATTAGCAACAAAATGAGACCAAAACTAGCTCAGTAACCCTATCCATTTTTGAGATTTGGGACAAAATGTCCCGAATAAGATGAAAAAATGTAACGCCCCCACCTTTTCCTATACCCCAATTCATGGCGCACAACCTTAAGGTCATAAAGGGGTCAAAGGTCAAGATTTTCAAAATGCTCCAATTGAGCTGAAATTTAAACGCAATGATCATTATGACATTCTAAACATTTTAAAAATATTTTAAAATTCATTTAAGGTCATAAAGGGGTCAAAGGTTAAGTTTTTCAAAATGCTTCAATTGAGGTGAAATTTAAATGCAATGATCCTTATGACATTCTTAACATGCTTTAAATATTTTTTAAATCATTTAAGGTCATGAAGGGGCCATACAGAGGTCAAATGTCAAGTTTTCAAAATGGCAGCTCTCCACGATCAATGTGTATTAAAATGGCAATTAATTAAACAGTCTTATTAAAATTGATCTTATTCAGCACAGTATTGCTGCTTTATCAGATCGTCACAATCATCCGCCTAACTTACCTCGTGCCCTTGCAAAGGGCACAGTTGCTCTAGTCTTTCTTTCTTTCTTTCTTCTTTCTTCTCACAATTTGCTACTACTTCCACATCCTTGATCGGATTTCGACCAAACTCAGTCACAAGCAGTATTGGGTAGCTGGCTACAAAAGTTATGGGTTGTTTAAAGTCAGAGGTCATCCAAGGGGTCACAGGGGTCAAAAAAAGGTCATTTTAACCCAAAATACTCCAATCGAGCTGAAATTTATATGCAATGATCCTTATGACATTCTAAACATGTTTAAAATATTTTAAAATTTATTTAAGGTCATTAAGGGGTCATAAAGGGGTCAAAGGTCAAGTTTTTCAAAATGCTCCAATTAAGCTGAAATTTAAATGCAATGATCCTTATCACATTCTAAACATTTCAAAAATATTTTAAAATTCATTTAAGGTCATTAAGGGGTCATAAAGGGGTCAAAGGTCAAGTTTTTTAAAATGCTTCAATTGAGCTGAAATTTAAATGCAATGATCCTTATGACATTCTAAACATGTTGAAAATATTTTGAAATTCATTTAAGGTCATTAAAGGGCAATAAGGGGGTCAAAGGTCAAGTTTTCAAAATGTTTCAATTGAGCTGAAATTTAAATGCAATGATCCTTATGACATTCTTAACATGTTTTAAATATTTTAAAATTCATTTAAGGTCATTAAGGATGTCATACAGAGGTCAAAGGTCAAGTTTTCAAAATACCAGCTTTCCTAGATCAAGGTATATTAAAACGGCAATTAATGAAACAGTCTTATTAAAATTAATACTATCCATTCAGCACAGTGTTGCTGCTGGATCAGATCGTCACAGTCATCCGCCTAACTTACCTCGTGCCCTTGCAAAGGGCACAGTTGCTCTAGTTGCCATTTCTTTCTTCTTTCTTTCTTCTTTCTCACAATTTGCTTCTTCTGCCACATCCTTGATCAGATTTCGACCAAACTCAGTCACAAGCAGTATTGGGTAGCTGGCTACAAAAGTTATGGGTTGTTTAACATCAGAGGTCATCCAAGGGGTCACTGGGGTCAAAAAAGGTCATTTGAACCGAAAATGCTCCGATTGAGCTGAAATTTAAATGCAATGATACTTATGACATTCTAAACATGTTTAAAATATTTTAAAATTTATTTAAGGTCATTAAGGGGCCATATAAAGGGGTCAAAGGTCAAGTTTTTTAAAATGCTCCAATTGAGCTGAAATTTAAATGCAATGATCCTTATGACATTCTAAACATTCTAAAAACATTTTAAAATTCATTTAAGGTCTTTAAGGGGTCATAAAGGGGTCAAAGGTCAAGTGTTCCAAAATGTTCCAATTGAGCTGAAATTTAAATGCAATGATCCTTATGACATTCTGAACATGTTGAAAATATTTTGAAATTCATTTAAGGTCATTAAGGATGTCATACAGAGGTCAAAGGTCAAGTTTTTAAAATGCCAGCTTTCCACGATCAAGGTATATTAAAACGGCAATTAATGAAACAGTCTTATTAAAATTAATAAGCACAGTGTTGCTGCTGGATCAGATCGTCACAGTCATCCGCCTAACTTACCTCGTGCCCTTGCAAAGGGCACAGTTGCTCTAGTTCCTTCTTTCTTTCTTCTACCAATCATATAATGAGCCATCGTAGCCATATGCATTTGTACATTTTGACGAAATTTGGTTATGACCGTTGGGGGGTGCCACAAATGTCACGTGAAAATATCTGGCGCAAATGTCATGTCAAGGTCATTACAGCCCAAAACGTGTTTTTCACTTAAAATGCTACCCCTTCCCCATATTACATAGCACCGTGGCGTCACTGGCACACATGCATCGTCTATAGCCAGTGTCTAAAAGTTGTACACAGAATTGGAGTCAAAGGTCATTTAGGGGTCATTTCCGGTATGTAACCAAATACCTTAAATCAGACATCGTAGCCATATGCTTTTTGCCATGTTGACCATAGTTGAGCACTACGACCATTGGGTGGTGCCACAAATGTCACGTGATCATTTGCGGTCAAAGTTCTTCCACTTACGGACAATGACCAAAAACGTAATTTTCACTATAATTTACTAGGGGGGCCCTACGACCCCCCATGATTAGTCTACTGTATGTAGTAGACCATTTAAATTTATTATCCCTCTAATCCCACCATGGAAAATACACCAATCCTGTTCTCATCCAACAGCTATCTATCCTTTTTTCTCTGGGCAGGGCAGTCACTGGGGATGTGGATGTGTTGTGTTTTAATGCATGGAATGGTATGAAATGTTTACAAAAGGAATGCAAAGCAGTCTACCCCATGATAGATTTGCACACAAATATCATCCATACAGCAAAGATATATAGTCCTTACAAGCCCATTGTGGTTCAATGAGCCATGTAAAATAATAATTGGGCTGATCATTCCTCATTACATGTATGTGTACTTTAAGGATACGATACATGATTTACCAACAAGTGACTCATTTCGGAATGCGATCATGAATTTTGAAGAATAAAAAAGTTTCCACGGGCTTCATTGGGACTCGAACCAGCGATTCTAAACTTCCTTCGATTACGCGTCTAGCGCTTTACTGCTCGGCCACCGTGGCAGTTGAGCGATGGAGTGTAATGATAAAAGATAAATCTCATAATGCCATCTTTAGCCTTTTGTTTACTAAAAAAAAGACGCGTTTTGTAAAGATAGATTAGCCGTTTTATGCATAAATAGCACGAACGTTTGGGAAAGGTTTCAAACAAATAATAAAGACACTGATGTGATGATGAAATTGCGTAAGTCGCGAATTATCTTTGTTGCAATGTTTTGTTTTGGTTTTAGGAATTTGACCTTAAAATTTACGACTTCATGACATTATCATTCGAAATCAACAAAAGATATTTCAACACTATATGTCGTAATTCTTTCTCTAGAATGTTTTGTACATGTATGTATGTGAAATAGCTTCAACAATGGTTCGCTGCATAATGGTAAAAATAGCCTTGACTCAAAAAAGGGCGAGAGGTACCATATTTACGGATTCAGGCTAAATTTAAAATTGATATAAAGCGGCTGTTTTTTGATCGATTACAAAATTAATTTTTGTCGTATAAAGAAATTGTATCTGGCGTGAATTACACTACAGTTTTTATTCCTAGGGCTCTTTGACTTCTTCAAATAATTTTTTTAATGATAGAGTGAATCCCCTGGCCCTCTATAATTACACACAAAAGATCAACCCCCCTTAAGTATACATTATAGTAAGAATAGGTATGTCCTTGCCAGGTTTTGTAAAGATAGGTAAACAATCTTTACAGAGCCTTCCAAGGATATCTGTGTATTTACCTAGCTAAGCTAGGTCTTGTCTTTCTGTCTGATTCTTCTTCTTTCTTTCCCCAAATACTTTCAAAATGCTGTTGCTCCCGTAAATTACATAGTAGCCATACAATGCCGTCACCACCATGAACCATAGGCTGGTTGTACAAATGTCGCATTAACAACTCTAGGTCAAAGGTCATAAAAAGATCAACATCGCTGAAAAGGGCCGTGCTCTGTGAGCACAATGTCTAGTTCTTCTTCTTCTTTCTTTCTTTCTTCTGTCAACCTCATTCGTGCCTATAGCTCAGTCTTGGGTTGACAAATTTTAATCAAACTTTTAGTCAGGATGACCGTTGACCTTGCCCGCTTATGTCATATGAGTTTGAACTGAGTGTGACCTTTGACCTAGATATAGGGGTCAAAAAGGTGATTTTTATTCAAAATGTATCTTCTCCTACAAAGAACATGCGATGATGGCACGGTTTAGTCACATGACTCTTCTATGGTCGGTGTATATACATGTATGGCCACACGTTTTGAACTCGCCACCCAAAAATGGTGGTTTTGTTACTTTTCCAAATCGAGACTCGTTCAAATTGTAATACATGTATCTCAAAAGGTATTGTTTATAGGTTAATGAACGCATATTACGGTACTTGTTGGGAGAGAAATTATACAAAATAATGCACTTGCGCTGATGTTAATGTGATGTTAGACACATCAACATCAGCGCAAGTACATTATTTTGTCTAATTTCTCGAGCAACAAGTAATACAAGTTCATTAATCTATTTCATACACGAGAAGAAAAAAACATGTGATTTTTACTTTTTTATATAACAAAATTATCACAAAAATATTGGAAAATATAACCAAATATAAATTATGCATCAACCCGCCCGAAAAATGAATCAATCCTACGTGACGCGAACGCGCGCGAAACACTGCGCGTAGTACACGGAGTGCAATTAGACACAATCAATGCATGGTTTGGATTTTTCTAACGCTTGCTCTGATTGGTTCTCGCTATCGAAGAGTGTATGAAAGTGTGTTTGGTGTCAATTTGTAGCTAAATGAGTGCCCTAACAGACCTCCAAAGGAGAATTGTTTATCAGCTACATGTAAGATAGTCGAGTTACAGTTGTTTGAGTTCAGAATGGCCGAGGTGGTTATTGAGGCGGTGGCGGTATGTGCAAAGTCTATGGGAAATAAAGATTTTGTGTGTGCGCATTGAATCAACTGATCATATCTTTGCATCCATATGGGCTACAGACATGGTTAAGAGCTCTTTTGAAAGATTATTAATTCTGCTAATTCCCTTACGAAAATGGCACGCTTTTTTTGCAAGCGTGCAGCATGAATGCGCACACATGTGCATATTAAGTGTGCGCATGCGTGTTTTTGGGAAAAAACACGCATGCACATGCATGGTCTGCACGCTTATATAGCATGCAGGGCTGCATGCATGCAGGAGCTGCACGCTTGCAGGAGCTGCATGCACGCGTGCAGAAGCTGCACGCTTGCAGGAGCTGCATGCACACGTGCAGAAGCTGCAAGCTTGCAGGAGCTGCATGCGTGTTTTTTTCCAAAAACACGCATGCACATGCATGCTCGCTTATATAGCATGCAGGAGCTACACGCGTGCAGGAGCTGCACGCATGCAGGAGCTTGCCGCTTGCAGGAGGTGCACGCGTGCAGGTGCTGATGATAATATACAGGTATTTATACACTTCATGCATGTCTGCTGAATTCAACACTAACCTCATAGACTATGGTTTCCTGGGGGAAAAGAATTGCAAAAAACAGACTTTTGAAACTTACGCAATTTGATTTTTCTTGCAGAGACAATTCTTGATATGCTCAACATCAACAAGACAATGATGAAAACCCCTAAAATACACTTCAAACTTATAAATTTTCAAAATTATTGAGAGCTTCTGAGGAGCCAGCACTTCTCTGATCCTTGGAAGTTGGTGACCTCTGACATCCCATACTGCACTGCTGCTTCCTGCAATTATGCGTGCAAGTGTGCAATCGTGCGCTGCACGCTTCAAGTTTTGTGCAGAGAATATTAGGTGTGCAAATCGTGCACTGCACACTTAAAAAATGCGTGCAGGGAAAAATGTGCAAGTTGCGTGCAGCGCACAGGTTATTATGTGTGCAAATATGTGTGCAATTGATACGTGCATGCATTGCCTGCATGCACATGGCTAGTTCACACACATGAACACGCTCTTGCTCGCTTCTGCACACTTTTGCACACTTATTTAAGCGTGCAGCACGCTTCTGCACGCATTTTTTTTGCCTGCATTTTCGTAAGGGTTGTTTTTAATCATTTTGAACTCTTTATGAGATTGGTTTAATTTATAAAATGCAAACTTTTATGTACAAAACTACCTGTTTTCATATGGTCATTTTCACGGTTGAAAAGGGTGTAACTTTTGATTTTTAAGTTTAACATTTTGATCTGTAGTGTTCTAATAAAGCCACAGAATTCCATGATTTTTGGCCACATAAGTCATCTAAGAATTCCAATTGAATGAGCGCAGCTTGTAACTGCTGTACTTTCGATCCAACCGATCGTATATCGCGTATTTCAAACTACAACGCGAGCGCACGACCTTGGATACAATGCTAACCAATCATGAGTGTGTTGGCTTGGTTAAATTAAACTTCGCGTTACTCACGCTGTCCTTTGCACGCTGGCGTACATCGCGCAGTGTACGCAAAAAATCGTCATGCTATTGAAAGCTGCGTTCATTCAATTGTAATTCCCAGTATAGTTAGCAGCTACCTTGGGTAGCAAAATCATCTTTGGGAGTTCAGGCTTAAATGTAGGGAAAGGTGGGGCATAACGGACCCCCGGGGCAAAACGGAAAAATAGGGAAAAATAGGCCTTGGCAATACTGTCGTCTATGCAAATTATATTGAGGAACACAAGTATAGCCACACAGATTTACAACAAAAATTTGATCTGAAACAATCTACTGACATCCGAGCAAGATCGAGTCAAAAAATTACAACCTGTCTGGCGTAAGATATGTAGTCTTGTAGATGTTTAATGTGCGGAAATTTCACCAATTTTCCCCAATCGGGGGTTAACGCTACCCCTGGCCCTGGGGGTAATCCGGAGTAGCTCAGAGTATATCCAGTGAGAAATTGGATGTGTAGTTAATATGGTAGTCATACTTTTGGCTGCCTTTGCCTGGCATGGCCTAGCTCGAGATAGCTCAAATACAGGTTTACATATTTACTATCTTACAATTATCTTGCTGTATTTCAGCTAGAGCTCCAAACTTCCGGGTTTTTTTGGAGAAATATTGTTACGTAAAATGAAAAAGAAACCCGCCTCGGAGCCTGCCCTACTCATTATTTCATTGTACTTATTGCAATTTGCCTCCACCATGTCCATACACGTAATCAACGCAAAGCTTTTGTGAGGATTAGTGAGTGGATAAAAATTGACAGCGGAGGATCTGAAGGACACACCGATTGTTAGTCAATCATGAATTGCCGCAACGTTTTAATATTTTACTGCATGACATTCCGCAAGCACCAAGATAAATTATGCCGTATTTTTCCAAAGATCATCTCATATGAAGTAAGCTCACATGCTCAAGCTGAATGCGATCTGTTCTGTTCTTTTGTAACATTCCGATCGCTAGTTTTGATCACATGTGAGTTCATGTTGTGTAAACATAATTTGCATAGACACAAATGCAATTACGATGCAATACAATGCAATTTGAATGCGCAGTAGATCTATAGAAATAAGGCTGCCCGTTTTTATGCAGAAATAGAGTTAGACCACGTCTGGCATGGCCCTGCTGGGAGCGGGCATGCTGGGTGAAAACTCCTGTTGAACAGGTCCAGCATGGCAGGCAGCATGCAGCACAGGAATAATATCATGATATAAATTATATGAAGCTTACCTTGATGATAATCAAATGTAGCTGTAGTAGACCTAATTGTCAGCGAGTGTAGTAGCTAGTATCGTTGAAAAAGTTCTCGCGCGTGGAGTGAGCTTCGCAGCTTCCAGTCTAATCTGGATGTAATTTCGACAAATCTGCCAAGGATCATTTCAATCAGGATGTGACACTTAGTAATTTGCATGTGTCAAATTTCAAATCGAAGTTTTCCGAAGTTTGTTATGGATGACCCCGTTTACAATTCCGGGTCATTTAGGGGTTCATTCATATATTTTCATGACTAAACGATTGTTTATGCCCGAGGGCTTTAGCCCGTGGAGGGCATAAACAACGTTTAGTCATGAAAATATATGAATGAACCCCGTTCATACATACGCAACATTCTGCTTGCTGTTATTTTCCTCCAAAACTAAAAAATACCATCATTTTAAACTAAAACTACCAGTTCCTTATCATTTTTAACAGTTTCTCCATCGCTAATTGTAAGAAAATGTTTACTTGCTCAGTCCATCGTGCTTGGACGCGCGCGAAATCGCTCATCCATGGAGAAATGAATTACCCGGGTGAATTATAAACACACAGACAAATACGGCGCCATTTATGCAAGAACACCCAGACAAACGAGAGTTTACATGTTTTGTGACTTCTAATAGGCCTACTCAATTGTGTTTCATATCATAGGCATATAGGCCCTACATGTCATCCATAAGTTGTTGACAGTAAGTATTAGGCCTAGATTCTGATATTAGGCTCCTACTTTAGCAAAAAGACATTCCCTTATCAAATTAGAAGACTTTCTTGGAAAAACAAATCACTGCTGCCTGAGGGGCTGTGAAATAATTATGATTAACTAATTATCAATTAGGCCTATTAGTTATTAGGCCCATAATAATTATAATTATGGGTGGGGGTGTAAATTTCCGAACGGCCCGCCAACATCGCTTGCCTCCCCCTAGTGTCGACCAGCAAAAATATCTTTGCCCCTCCCATTTAGAGCGTTTTATTTAAAAGGCCCCGTGAATATGTGCCAAAAATCGCTTGCCCCCCCTTCAGCTGGCCAAAATTTGTTCCCCCCCCTTCTGCTTGCCAAAAATTTCCTGCCCCCTCCCTCACCCTACGGGCTCATAATTATTGCACAGCCCCTGATGGGATCATAGTAGTTGACCCACTTCCGCCCGGTCTGACCGCGATTGAGGTCGTTACTCTCTTCAACATGTACAAACTTACAAACGTACAAACGCTAAACTTACGACATCTTTATGTGATGAAGTCACTTCACATGGGCCGAGGAAGAGTTGATGCGAATTATCCATAACCGATCCATACCGTATTAATAACAAGCCAACACGATTCGTCATAGGTTTGCGTTGCTAATACAAACACCGTGAATTTAGTGTCACCCCTGAATCTGCCTAAACGGGATTTAGGCTACGTCCCGTTTCGCGTTTTAGCAGTAGGGTGTGAGTTCAAAGGCAATGTCGGCAAGCATTTTTGGCAGGTCGAAAGGGAAGGGGGGGTCAAGCAATTTTGGCAGGTCGAAAGGGAAGGGGGGTCAAGCAATTTTGGCAGGTCGAAAGAGGCAAGCGATTTTTGGCACAGATATTTTGGGCACCGTTTCTATATTACGCCCTAAAAGGTGTAGGAAAACGTTATGAACACGTTCAAATATGCAAAATTTCCTGCTCGCTGCACTCTATAAGACAATTTAAGGTTTTAAATTCAGGTTCCCAAAAATCTTGCATGTGAAAGGGGGGAGGGGGGGAAAGGGGGGGCAAAGATTTTTTGGCACGGCCAGAGGGGGGGGCGATGGCAGACCATTTTGAGAATTCAGCATCGAAGTGGTTACGTAATTCTCTTGGTTACCGGATCACGCTACTTTGGTATGCCTTCGAGTGCCATATACTTTATGTGGTGATCATTTCGATCGTGGTTCATTACTCTAGCGCGTGATCCCGTTGACATAGTAACATTACGTAACTTCGATACTGAATTCACCAACCCTGGGGTGCACTGGGCTAATAGTATAAGAGACCAGTGCTATCAAATATCTAGCGACCAAATCTTTGTAAAAAAGGCCCGGAGAGACACTCGAATATGAAAGTGACGTACCTCGGTACCTGTAGGCCTACCTACCAGCTCCTACCGGTATGACACTAAGGTTCTATGTGGCGATATTTGCCAAAAAGAGTGGTCATTCAGTGGCGGATCAAAGAAAATTTGCATATAGTGCTTAGAATTTGATCGAAATAACTTTCTGGGCAAACCCAAAAAATTGGCCATTTTAAAACAAAAAATGTAAAAATTGTACAATTTTTCTCTTTCAGTGTAAATTTCTATAAACAAAAGGGGAGGGGGTCATTGGGTGTAAGGGGCTGTGCAATAGTTATGAGCCTCGGGGAAATTCAACTTCACGGCTCGAAATTGTGTTTCCGTAATTGTTTTCCTTTTACTTTAAAGGCGCCCTCTTCAATGTGTACCCAAAATTGCCCCCCAGGTTTGCCAAAAGTACCCCCCCATTTTACCCTCCCCAGGGCTCATTGCACAGCCCCTAAGCTGATTTAAAAAGAGAGTCATCGGGTGGCAGATTTGCCTCACTGGAAAAATGGGGGTCTATTGACAGGCACATTACACGTAGGCCCCTAGCCCTACCAATAATATTATAGGAGTGCCCCTCCCCCGGAACATGAACGAGTATGAAGGGTAGGCCAACAACTAAGCGTAGGCCTAGGGTAACTTGGGGCAAATTGGGACACAGGGTAATTTGGGACAGTGATTTCGGAAATACTTTTATACCTTAAAATAGTCACATTTTGACCATTTTTGCAACAAAATAACTTTGATATAATGTCTATTTATATTTCAAACCGTTTAAAAGTATCATTCTTCATTAAACAGGAACTTCTGAGGGCCGTAAGCTTAACACATCAAAATAAGTATTCCATTTTTTGTCATGTCTAAGCAGAGGTCACGACTTGTGGCTCAATATCTGAATCAATGGTCCGGATTAGTGTATGAAAAAAAAAAAAAATAACTTCTAAGCTACCCTTTCAATTAAATAAGACAACAATTGTAACTTTTTTCTTCGAAAATTATAAGAAAAGCTTTCTTTTAGAAATATGCCAAATTGGGGTAAAATGGGACGCCATTGATTTACTGTGTGCTAACTCAAACTGTCCCATTTTGCCCCAACAAAAAGTCCCATAGTAAATCAATGGCGTCCCATTTTACCCCAGCTGTCCCATTTTACCCCAGCCTCTGTTACAGAAAAATCTTGCAGTGGGGTAAAATGGGACGCCTTAAAGACACCTTAATAAAATAATGAAGCCGGAGGCCGACCGGCACCAAGTTTTGTGAAACGTAAGTCTACTAGACACTTGGTGATGTACATTTTGTTTTGTAGTGGTCACTTGTCGCAAGTTGTCGGGTATTAGTATTATAGCCGAGTAAAATCTGGTGGGGCAAAATGGGACATTAGGTGGACCAATTTGCCCCACTTCCCCCTATTACTTAGTAAAATTGCACCAAGCCGAAAGTGTGTTGACCTTTGCTACATTTCTGCTCATGCATAGCTTCGTAACTAAAGGTCCGGCACAGACAGGGCAAACTACATTTTAAATTTCCTTGTGACCAGAAGGGTAATTTGGTATATTTTTGAAAGAATTGGGAATTGGGATATATATTAATGTCCTAAAAAAGAAACCAAAAATATATTATAGGCCTACATCATTAACAGTGGCATAGATTTCTTTTTGACATTGGGGTTAGTGAAATTTTCTTGAAGTCCAGTGAATCCAGCACCTTTTGCCGCCAAAATAAATTCGTGGTACAAATGCGCGAAGCGTGCAAAAATTTGCCATATTAAAGCTAAACTGGTGAAATATAATACAAAAGTATACCAAAGTATTTATGAACATTCCCTTAATAATATTTTTATACAGTATTGAAATGCCCATTTCCATTTTTCACAGTTCCCGAATTTGTAATACTCCGAAGAGTAAACCACTGTTTCGCTTTTTCACAGTTTCAAGTTTCTTTACTCCGAAGAGATACCCCTGTTTTCATTTTTCACCGTTCCGAGTTTTTAATACTCCGATTAGATACCCATGTTTTCATTTTTCACCGTTCCGAGTTTTTAATACTCCGATTAGATACCCCTGTTTTCATTTTTAACCTTTTCGCTCTTATAATACTATACTCCGATTAGATACCTTGTTTACAAGTTTCACCGTTCCGAGTTTTTTTCCCTTTCTGTGTTTAGACCCCTTTCTAAGTTTTAGACCCCTTTTCTTCTTTTACATCCCTTTCTGTTTTTAGCCCTTTCTGAGTTATAGACCCCTTTTCTTAGTTTACATCCCTTTCTGTGTTTAGACCCCTTTCTGAGTTTTAGACCCCTTTTCTTCTTTTACATCCCTTTCTGTTTTTAGCCCCCCTTTCTGAGTTATAGACCCCTTTTCTTATTTTACATCCCTTTCTGTGTTTAGACCCCTTTCTGTTTTTAGCCACCTTTCCGAGTTATAGACCCCTTTTCTTAGTTTACATCCCTTTCTGGGTTTAGACCCCTTTCTGAGTTTTAGACCCCTTTTCTTATTTTACATCCTTTCTGTGTTTAGACCCCTTTCTGAGTTTTAGACCCCTTTTCTTATTTTACATCCTTTCTGTGTTTAGACCCCTTTCTGCGTTTTAGACCCCTTTTCTTATTTTACATCCTTTCTGTGTTTAGACCCCTTTCTGCGTTTTAGACCCCTTTTCTTATTTTACACCCCTTTCTGTGTAGACCCCTTTCTGTTTTTAGCCACCTTTCTGAGTTATAGACCCCTTTTCTTAGTTTACATCCCTTTCTGGGTTTAGACCCCTTTCTGAGTTTTAGACCCCTTTTCTTATTTTACACCCCTTTCTGTGTTTAGACCCCTTTCTGTTTTTAGCCACCTTTCCGAGTTATAGACCCCTTTTCTTAGTTTACATCCCTTTCTGGGTTTAGACCCCTTTCTGAGTTTTAGACCCTTTTCTTAGTTTACATCCCTTTCTGGGTTTAGACCCCTTTCTGAGTTTTAGACCCCTTTTCTTATTTTACATCCTTTCTGTGTTTAGACCCCTTTCTGACTTTTAGACCCCTTTTCTTATTTTACACCCCTTTCTGTGTTTAGACCCCTTTCTGTTTTTAGCCACCTTTCCGAGTTATAGACCCCTTTTCTTAGTTTACATCCCTTTCTGGGTTTAGACCCCTTTCTGAGTTTTAGACCCCTTTTCTTATTTTACACCCCTTTCTGTGTTTAGACCCCTTTCTGAGTCTTAGACCCCTTTTTGGATTTTACACCCCTTTCTTAGTCTTAGACCCCTTTTTGGGTTGTATAGACCCCTTTCTGCTTTTTAGACCACTTTTGGAATTTACACCCCTTTCTGGATTAAGACCCCTTTCTGAGTTTTAGACCCCTTTTTTGATTTTACACCCTTTCTTAGTCTTAGACCCTTTTTGACCCATGTGGCCGCCCATAGGGGTGGCGGAAGTTGGGGTCGGGGCAAGATTTTTTTTTTCGCCGCCAAAGGCGGCGAAGTTTTTGTTTTTTCGCCGCCAAAGGCGACAAGTTTTTTTAAATTTTCATGCATTTATACAGTTAGGTGGGGAAAGGTTTTTTTTTTTTTTTTTGTAGGCCTTTGTAGATCATGTGAGTGGGGGATTTTTTTTTTTAAAAACTTCCTCCCCACCCCTTGAAGTCTAATGGTGCGTCCCTAAGGATTTACAGTTCACCTATCAAATGACATGGATATTTTCACGCGATATGTACATAAACGTCGTCTTTATATGACCAATCAAACAATGAATCGGTAATCAATCAATGATTCAATTAATCAATTAATTGAATAAGAGAGCAAGGAATTAATAATCAATCAAGTGGTCAGGCAAGCAATTATGAACGCTATAGAATTTCCAACACTTCTTTACAGCTAGTGGGTGCATGCCCTGTTACATCATTAGAAAAAACCCATTTGAGTATTCTCAGAAGCATGTCTCGGAAGTTCCCTCAAGCATTTTACGACGGTTACACAAGGTCACGTGACATTACAAAACTATTTTTAAAACGATCAGAAATGAATGCCGCGGGAACTGAAACTGAAAAGAGGATATTTTCTATTTCAGTTGATTGATTTCTTCGTACTTAGCATATTGTTTATAGTTAGTCCCGGGCGTTAGTCTCATAGTACAGTGCATATATTATACTAACCATGATGTAATCAAGATTACTTGGAAGAGATTCATCGCGAATTAGGGTAAGATTGCAGAGTTTTAGTCCCAGAATGCATTGCACCAATGACGTAACCTTAGGGCCTGCGATCCAAGCAGGATCCTTGATGTTGTTCTTGGCATATGCTAAATGTGCTGACAATAGTTGCTACTTGGTAAAAGTTTCGGGGAAGGGGAGGAAGAAATTGTTATCTCTTTTATCCGATCATATTATATTGTTAGGCCTTATCGAAACAATATGCCTCTAAGACCCGGATTTGGTATCTAAGTGTTGGAATCGTATTGTATCATAAATTGCATGTAAGGTTGGTCCTAAATCTTCATGATGCTATTCATAAAATCTGCCTAAGCCAGGGGCGTAGCCAGCTTTCTTGGTCGGGGGGCAAAATAAAATTTTGGGGGCACAGACGAAAAAAATTGCAGTTGCATCATACAGTACATAGAGACTGTATGTCTTCGAGCTTCCCGACAAGAGCCTTATTGGGATGGTGTGCGCGCGTTGCGCGAAAAAAATGGTATTTTACACTATTTTCGCCCATTATCCGGCTAAAAAAGGGCTTTATTGTTACAATGTGCGCGCGTAGCGCTGAAAATTTTTGTATTTTACACTTTTGGCCCTGAATTTTGCTAGAAAAGTGGCTCCTTGCCCTTTTCTTTTCCTTTGCCCTCCTGATTTTCTCTTTCATTTTTTTTTTTTTTTTCACTTTTTCTTTCATTTTTTGTCAGGGGGGCACTCTGCCCCCCCCCCCGCTGGCTACGCTACTGGCCTAAGCTTAAGATATAGGCTAAAAGTTGAGCTTAATATACTAGTTACAATGAAAGAGTTCGCATATATGCTGAGACTATCTGATAATTAAGGGATGGTATAGCATGTATTACAATAATTGGTTTCCCCATCCCATCAGTTTTGATGTTTATTGAAAAGCCTGTTAACCTAATTCCAAATGCAACATCGGATCCTCTTAAATGGCAAAAACGTATTGCTTCATGGCCTTTTATAACATTAATCTTCATCATGAGACCTTTAATTCGTATCCATGATCACCTGGAACTGATTGGTACATTATCATTATGTTTGATACAGCCTGTATAATGATATGGTAAATACCGGGGGTAGAAAGTTTCCTTGTATAGACGAATCCCAACGAGCCAAGTCATGGTCAGGATTTGGTCGGCCATACTGGGTCCCCGGCGCACCTAAAGCGCTCCACAGACTCCGAGTATTACACGTGCAATATTTTATGCAACATATCTACGTTATTTAATCTATTGCCATTCTATTTCCAGTAATGTTTAAGTTCTAACGAATGTTTGATGACGAAAAATCGATAATAAGTTACATATAATATCTAGCAGAAATATATTATCGATTTTACGTCATCAAACATTCGTTAGAACTTAAACATTACTGGAAATAAATGGCAATAGATTAAACAACGTAGATATGTTGTATACAATATTTTACGTACAATAAAAAGTCTGAATACTGCTTTACTGGTGTTGTGACTGCCCAATTGGGTGGATTAAACCCCGCTTAAAAATCGATTTTATATTGTATTTTGTTGTAAATTTTCATCATTCTTTTGTCTACGTGTAACACGGGTGATGGAATGCAGTTTGAAATTCTCGCCAAGGACGCATCATTTCAAATTTCTGGTGGTATTTACTTAGCGGGGGACCCAGTTATGGCTGCTATTGAGGTGTAGGAATGCGTGAAATTGGATTCGTCTATAGAAAAGATCCCTGATGTAATTAAAATCGGAGTCAGAGATAAATAAAATGCTATAGTTTGCGTGTGACGTCACCTGTCAATCAAACTCAGAAACGATTTAGTTGTCTTGATGATTGAGTTTCTGAACGTGCAGGCGGTAAAACAGTGTGCCCTATAGTTAATTTTTCACGTTCAAACTTACAAACCGTCTTAAAAGTTAGGTCTTAGTTCTGCGAAACTTTCTTTCCTGAAGGTAACAAGTCAACAAAAAGTTTCGCTATTTTCTGCGATTCCTTTTCTCCGCTGAAGGTACCAAATGAATCAACCTTTCTTATACGCACTAACCAATCATTGGCATTACTCGTAAAACTACCGTCTTCAGTAGATAGCTGGTGTAGGTCCTCGTGTAGGCTAGCGTCTGTTTCATCATGTTCGGGTGCAGTAATGCAAGAGATGAGTAAAGGAGTTTGATTGACAGTGACGTCAGACGCAAACTAGTGTTTTAAATTCTTTCTTAGATTAATTATAGAAACTTTCCTCGTAGAAATAACCATGCCATTGATATTTATATAATTCATACATAAATTCTAGACAATTCATTGGTTGATTGCCATTTATCATTTTTACCATCAGCCTCTCCGTGTGATAGTTTTTACCATCATCGTGCTGCGCCGTAGTGCGCCTGCGCCAAGCCGTGCGCTGATTCTTAGACTCTTAGACTCGCCGATTTAGTTATGGGGTGGACCCCAAAATGTGAAGTATATCACGGCAAAACATGGTGTTATGTTGATGAAAAAATGTTTTTCCGACCTTAAATAGTATTTTAGTAATAGAATTTATGTTCGGGTGATATAAAACAAATATTAACTGTCTTACATTCGTGTAATGGTCGAAATATAATCACTCGGTGAAAGATGTATTGTTCCATTCCACTCGCCGTTCCGGCTCGTGGAATGGAACAATCCATCTTTCACCTCGTGATTATATTTCGACCATCACACTCATAGACAGTTAATATTTGTATAATATTTTACGGCACAATATCGCGATGCATTGTGGGACAGAGTTTACTGTTCATACAAGATTGTTCGATTCAATGGGTCATGGGTGGCCTGCGGGCTTTCTGTAAACAGATGTCTAACAATTGAGGGTAGGAGCGCGCGAAACATGCATAGAAATGTTTTATCTATTTATTCTAACTTTGATACAAAATGGTAAGAAAAGATAAAATCAAGTCACGAGAGAGTTGAATTGATTGTAAGTGCACACGAGAGTCTCCTTACATTTTGAGTGGGGTCTTGACGTATTGGGAGTGGGGGTGATCATGTGATAGTTTCCTTCGATATGTAAATCGCAAGCAAGACTTGACTGCCTTGAATGAAATTTCTAATTTTGAAACTGACGCGCCAAGATATAATTTGCATGTTTTAAATCTTGAAGCTTTCAGAATATGTAAAGTATAAAACTCCATCCTCGACGCCATTTGAAAATTGATTTTTAAATTTGATGCTAATGTTTGCAGAATTTTTGTCGTAATCAAATTATTGCTTGTAACATTAATGAGTAGCACAAAATTTTGTTTAAGAATTTGAATGAACGCCAAAGCGTGAACTCTATGACGAACTACCGCCTTGAAATTGCACTGTTAAACACGTTGAAAGAGAGAGTGCAACTGTATCTGCAGGGATTGATCCAAAGTAGAAAAAGCAATTAACTGTGACCAGAGGCAGTTCCTGAGAAATGTGGCTCGTCTTCTTTTGTGTTGGTATGTTACTATAAAAGATGTTCAACATATACCGGTAGTAGTTCAGCAATCTGTAGGATAAGGAATTGACCCGTCGAAGTTCACTGCATCAGAGGTAGTGTGCCCGGGGTAGTTTGCCATGCAGTAACAAAATCATGATTAGAGGGTGAACAACAGTAACTGTGATTGGAGGTAGTTTAACATCAGAATGAATAAGAGGTAGGTCAACTCGTCGTGTGAGTGCTATAAAGTGGTTAAGTGCTATAGCTGCCTTTTTAAAATGTAAGCACTGTTATGGTGTCGAAGCTGATTGTAATGGGACGTGAGATGCTCTCCAGGAGCAACTTTAATCACTTCATGAACAATATCAAAGCCCATTGCCTCGAGACATTTGTTAAGTGTTTGGATTCCTCTGCAAATGCAATTTTAAAATATGCCTATGCCTACAACATGCGGCAGCCATTGCACAAACGATCTTCTTGCATTCACAGGACGAACTGTAATCAGAGGGTATTCACTAATTACGGAGGCAATAGTTACTTCAGCAGCTACAGTGATCAGAGGTAGTTCAACACTTACTGTGATCCGAGGTAGTCCAACTTTAACTGTGATCAGAGGGTATTCACTAATTATTGCGGTCTTAGTTACCTCAGGAGCCACAGGGTTCAAAAGTAGTTCAACAGTAACTGCGTTCAGAAGTAGTTCAAAAGTTACTATGATCCGAGGCAGTTCAACAGTTACTGTGATCCGAGGGTATTCAATAATTTCATGCGGTCATAGTTACTTCAGCAGAGGTAGTTCAACAGTAACTGTAATCAGAGGTAGTTCAACAATTACTGTGGTCCGAGGTAGTTCAACAGTTACTGTGATCAGAGGTAGTTCAACAGTAACTGTGATCCGAGGTAGTTCAACAGTTACTGTGATCAGAGGTAGTTCAGCAGTTACTAAGATCAGATGAAGTTCAACAGTTACTGAGATCCGAGGTAGTTCAACAGTAACTGTGATCAAATGTAATAATTCAACAGTAATTGTGATCAGAGGTAGTTCAACAGTTACTGTGATCCGAGGTAGTTCAACAGTTACTGTAATCAGAGGTAGTTCAACAGTTACTGCAATCAGAGGTAGTTCAACAGTTACTGTAATCAGAGGTAGTTCAACAGTTACTGCGATCAGAGGTAGTTCAAGAGTTACTGTGATCAGAGATAGTTCAACAGTTATGTAATCAGAGGTAGTTCAACAGTTACTGTAATCAGAGGTAGTTCAACAGTTACTGCGATCAGAGGTAGTTCAAGAGTTACTGTGATCAGAGGTAGTTCAACAGTTATGTAATCAGAGGTAGTTCAACAATTACTGTAATCAGAGGTAGTTCAAAAGTTACTGTAATCAGAGGTAGTTCAACAGTAATATGATTAGAGGTAGTTCAACAGTAAGAGTGATCAGAGGTAGTTCAACAGTAACTGATCAGAGATAGTTCAACAGTAACTGTGATCAGAGGAAGTTCAACAGTAACTGTGATCAGAGGTAGTTCAACAGTAACCGTGATCTGAGGTGATTCATGTACATAATATAGATTTAAAAAAAACAGATGAAAAAAACTCAACAGCTTGGGAGTCAAAAACTATATTGCATAAGTTTGAAAGTTGCCAGTGACATTATGAACTATGCTTGTTCGTAAAAGTGGTTTAAAAGCTGTTTTTTTTAAATAGCAGAGGATTAATAGAGTTTCTTAAAACAACTAGGATGTCATTCCAGGATTTGCGTATATACATTGAAAAACGTTTGACTAAAAGACTTGTTCTGCACTTGCTTGGGATAATCGAAAGATCTTAAAGTGTTAGAAATAGATGAATAATTGAAGGTAATCTTACCAGAGAGATCGAAGGCATGCAGTCAAGTCATGACACTAAGCAATCTGAAGTTCAAGTTCAAATAGAAGAAAGTTGTCAGTAGGTTGTCAAATATTTGAACAGTAACTTATCAAACAGTAATAATTATTTAGTGATTGAATATTTTTTCTTGGAATATGGTCGCTGTCAATTGGTAAAGCTATATATTATATAAATAGTATGACAAGATGACCAAGATCAATGTTTTTGCTCTGTCATCTCTGTAGACAATGATTCTGCTTTTACTATAAGGAGGATACCAGTCTGCCGTCATTAGCGTGTGTATGCGAGTGACGAAAGCAAACGCAAACGTAAAGTCCGATGTATACTCCACTTCGCCACTTCGCGAGAAGCTGTGATGAAAAAATTAATTCGCAGCTTCGCGCGAAGGCATTCATGTATAGGGGAGAGCGGGGAGTGTTCGCCCTATATTTTTCTGACCAGCCTAGCGATGTCAATTTTAAGGTTAGGGATGACCTGATTAGCCCATGTGAAAGCCCTATGTGTTAGCTATATACGGCCACAATCCCAGAACTATAGGCCTTACAATAGCAACAGGATAGAGCAAACAAAAAAGTTTTTCAAAGTGGCGAACTTGCCCCATATTGGGGCAGGTTCGCCCATATGGTGGGGTAAGTTCACCCTAATCACAAAAAAAGCTTTAAACATTGCATAACAATAGCATATTAAATGCAAACATTTAGCAAGAGTATACATGGCATTCATTCTCTTCTGGAGAGTCATTAAATTTGTTGCAGGGGTCGGGTCAGGATAAAATGTAGGGGTCCAAAGTGAGCTTAAACGTATCATGTTTACAACTTCGGGGAGTTTTAGGACATAAACGGTGGTATGAGTAATACTGATACCACATAACTTTAAAAAACATGCTTTTCAGTTGTTTTACCTTGTTTAATGGTATAGTTATCAATATTTTGCATAATACGCTGATGGGGCAGGTCCGCCCTCCAGTTTGGGGTAAGTCCGCCCGGGGAAGATATAGGGCGAACATGCCCCATCCTCAAAAGGGCGAACGTGCCCCTTGTGCACATTTTTGTCTTTTCTTCAGGGTATGCAAAATACAAATCGAATAAGGAGTTTATAACTGCATTAAATCTTTGACAAATCCCATATGTTCCCAATACAGATTTCCATTAAAACCATCTGTATTTATGTATCAATGATAATACAAGATTATAAATGCAAGAAAAAATTACGTTTTGGTGTAATTTTTTTGTTTTGGCTGCAGTTCGATGAACGCGTCCCTATATGTCGAGTAGCTAATATGAGAAGTTTATAATGACCTATGTCACCTAATTTTGCCATCACCAAATTCCCCGATAGCCGTAGTGCTGAGAAACAAGGGGTGGGCGAACCTGCCCCTAGGGCGAACACTCCCCGCTCTCCCCTACTTCATCAAAATATCGCAGAGTATCGCGAAGAATTGTTGCCCGCTCTGTGCTTTCATATAGAAACTTCGCTGGCCTACCCCCCAAAAGTTGAACCAAATCCAACTCTCCGCGAAGCGAAGAAACCTGCTCCGCGAAGGAAATTCCTTCGCGGAAGTCGTAAAATTTCAGCTCAAATTACTTCGCGGCCTGCGAAATCGCGGTCGCGAAGTGGAGTATACATCGGACTTAAGACTGGTCGCATATATGACATTATTGACATAATTATGAGCACAGCTGTCATTTCTGGTCAATATTGTGAGTTTTTGTGTTCCTGAAAGCTGAATTCATACTACATCGCTGAGCGATAGCGATTAGAGCCAATTAGGTAGAGCGCTTTTTGTTGCGTCGGGAAAACGCACCATACTTCAGCGATGGAGTAAAAATTCAGCTTATAAGATGCCGGAGAGGAGTTAGTGCAAGAAAGCCCTATGTAATAGCTGCCCTATAAAGACATGATATTTTCTGCATATATTATATGTACACACCTACAAATACGACAGACGGGGGCTTCTGGCCCTAGCCCATCGGAAGTGTAGGAAGATGTCGCCGGACTGACCCAATTTTGAAGTATTTTGTCGGTCGGAGTGTTAGCATAACATGGATATGGATATTCCTTAACCTCCCTCTATCTTAACACTTTACTCATAATAATAATTGCATAATACTCTGATTTTACAAAAACCGTGGGCAAAATGTATAATAATATTCAAATGTGTACATACACCTTGTAAAAACAAATTTGATCTCACTTAAAAGTTCAATTACTACACTTTAAAGTAATTTGAAGGGAACGAAATGTTCCTAAGTGTGTGGAAACGGGTTATGTGAGGTTTAATGTCTTATTATTTAATGACAAACACGGTTGGAATGAATTAGCTTTTAGTTCAAAATTGCAATTAACATATCATCATCATGCGTCAATAAAACTTCGGTTTTTTATGTTTGTGTGACAAAACCAATAATGATTGCAAACACCTTAAAAGCCATTACACTGTTAGAACGGTCGCGTAAAACATTACCCAACCCTGGACTCTAATTTCAACATTTTGAATAGTTTCCCTTATCAAATTTGAAAAGTTTCTATTCAAAGATGATAAGATTAGTAGTTTATTCTTTCTTTATGAGTAACAACTTCAGTGACCAGCACTCCTTTCCAAGCAGGCCCTCGGTCAATACAAAACATAATATTCATCATGTTCATAGTATAATACAGTATAAGCTAGTATAATAGTGCACAAAAGTGATACTATGAGATAAAAATGCAATAACAATAAGGAATTCATAAAATAGAGAACATTTGTTTTGAATTGTCTCAAAGACATATTTTCTATATCAGTTCTTATCATTGGTGATAAATTGTTCCAAATATGCGCAGCTCTGACGTGAAATGTACGCAAACCAGAATTAGTGTTGTATTTTGGAACAATCAATGTGTTAGAAGAACATGAAGAATGATTTCTGGTTACATGAGAATGAGTATTATGAACAAATTCAAACTGAGATGATAAATATGTAGGACTGTAGATTTCTTTTAAACATTTAAATGTAAGAATAAGCATATGATTTTTTCCACATGTCACTTAGTTGGATCCACCCAAGTGAGTTTAACATATCTATTACTGATCGTTTTAAGAGTGTGGGTGCATCACTGTTTTGTAAAAACTTTTGTTGTGTAATCATCTTAATATTAAATATTTTAGCTTATTCCTCGGTAAAGTTACCAAAGAATGAGCGAAAATATTTCATCAACAACAGAGTGATATTTTATAGCTCCAAAATGGTTGTTCATACCAGGGTTGGGTAAAGTTTTACATAACCGTTCTAACACTACCTCAAAATGTACGATCTTTGTAATGAATTTGGTTAATTTTTTGTCAAGCCTGATTTTCTTGGGCATACTTTAATGTTTACAACATAGGTTGTTAATGCGTACTATAGCTACAGGCTTCAACACCAAAAGCCCAAGTTTTAAGATGTTTTCTCAAAATATCTAGCTATATCTCAAGAACCATTGAACAAATACTGGGCTTTATTTTGTAAATTAAATCAAATACTGGAACTAAAATGTGCAACTCACTTTGCTACGTTGCGTCCGAAAGCATCGGACTTCGTCAGGCTTTCGGACGCAACGCAAAGTGAGTTGCAAATTTTAGTTCTAGTATTTGATTTAATTTACAAAATAATGTTTTGAACTACTGGATGAATAATCTACACCAAGATACAATACTGGGCTTGTTTGTACTCATTTTCATGTATAATAATTATATATGCTGATTCCAAACATGGTCATAAAAATGTACAATACTGAACTAATTGCTGTCTGCTGAGTCGACACCCGAGTTATTAAATTAGACATTTCTTGCAGAAAAGCGAGAGATTTCAGGGAAATTGTGATTTAGTTTCCTCCAATTAAATTGAAGTAACCAAGTTCATATATTCTGTGTAGAGAAAGAGTTCTAAATATAAGACAATTTGCCCAGCAAATCTCTGTAATTATCTCCGTAAATAAATGAACGTATATACGAATCAGCATGATGACCACCAGCCTCAGAAATCTTCTAAAGCCATCCAGGTCAGGTTTTGAGCACCAAAGAATATTCTAATTGGAAAACCGACTATTTGGTATATAAATTAGGACTTAACTCCATCCGCGCGGTATCGACTGCAGGAAAAAAAAAAATCAAAAATAAAAATTCAAAGATTTCAGAATTATGAATTTCATGACCATATTTGGATTCAGCATGAAAAATGCACTAAAATGAGTACAAACAAGCCTAGTATTGGTTCAGTGGTTCTTGAGATAGCTCTTGATATTTTGAGAAAATATCTCAAAACTTGGGACTTTTTATATTGAAGCCTACGCTTATCACGCAGAGCATTAAGTACGTGTTTGACGTTACTGGCTGCTTTATCGTCTTCCTTTAATAAAGGTGTATACCCAAATCGACAGGACCATCTCCTACTTTATCATCAAGCTGATATTGGTATCAGAAGAAAGCTGAATAATTTATTAAAAATACCAAAAACGTGGTAAAAAGTGGCATACCAACCACTGGAAATATATACCATATTGGACGTTATACAGCAGCAAACATGTTCAATGTAATTTTATAAGACCAACTGAATAGATTGCTGCATGGGTTGTCGTGAAACTTGTTGGACGTGATCTCCATTGAGCTTCTTGTTACATGAATTAAATGTACACACGGCACACAGTGGCAACTTTCAACATGGACATTCTTGAGTTGATTTCCCATGCAGTACATGATGCAGTCATGTCTACAGTAGAATTCATCTCGACCTTTGCAGGACTTAAACCCCATTAAAAGCTATTAAACCAAGATAACACTCATTGAAACAGCTCAACTGATTAAATCGGATCTTCTCTGGTTGTGCACATGTGTCTGTTTTACATGTGCGGTATCGCTATGAGGTGCTATAATACAGCTTCAGTTGGGTAACTGATTATAAAGGAAACGCAAGGAAACAATGGTATGTGGACCTTTGTTCACGAAATGAGACAATGGCCTGCTTTTTGTTAACCAGCATTCTTGAAAATGAGCAACATAATGATTGTTGACTTAACACGGTTTGGAAGTAATTTCTTCATATTTTTGGTGTTATCTGTCGTTTACATATCCTTCCTAAAACACAAAAGTGCGACTATTTCCAAACACCTAAATTAGCTAAAAATTTAGGGCATGTTACAAAACTATATTTTCTAGAATTTCATAGAATAGTTTAAATGTAGCTTGTACCGTTTTTTTTGTGGCATCCTTCAGAACGGAGCGGTCCGTTACCAATATAGCTCAATATTTTCGGTCAAATCTGCATTCAATTAACACGGGGAGTTGGCTAGCTATGAGCTAGCTATGCTTTGCCCTCACTCATATTCTACGAAAGTGCGACTATTTCTGAACATCTAACCTAGCTGTAATTTTAGGTCATGTTAGAGAAATATATTTGCTAGAAGTTTGGAGAATAGTTTAAATATTGGCCGGTTATTTTTCACACAGTGATGTTAACTAGGCAAATGCAATATACTTCTAACATACACTATTTGTAAAGGTCGCGCGTCAATGGTGAGAACACTGTGTATTGTGTATAGGAAAACGGACAGTAACTGCAGTATGATGTCCACGTTACTCATGTGTGACTTCTAAACAAAAGGCGCTGGTTCCCGTAGTATTCATCATTCAAACCAATTCAATGCACGACCTCGGACTTACTTGCATGACTTTGGCGGGCTATTTTGAAACAGTCATTGTTGCACATGCAGGTACTTCTTTTGAAAATCCTAAACACGGTATAGCAGTCGTACAGTCGCTGATAGGATATGCAGCTTTAATAGAACACGGATTACCTCTATTATGAAACATGATATTCACCTGTGGTGTTGTCTTTTTTAAAGATAGTTCTTGTTGCTTCTCATATCAAAACCGCTCGAGCAACACTACTCAAAATTAGAATTTTATTTTAGTGTTTTAATGGTAAGGCCGCAATGTATTAATAGAAAACAGAATATTAAAATATCTGACCACCCACCTTAAAGTTAGTAGCTTAATATAGAACTAAATCCGGCAAGTATCTCTTGAACATAAACAAATGCACCCACTGATTTTAGCAATTTGGAGGAGGATTTCATTAGTGTGACAATTCTGAGAGCTTTGATAATGATTTGACAATTTAATGGTGCGAGGGTGATTTTAGATTTATGTTAGTTTAAAAGGGGTCGGTCACCTACCTTTGCACAGTAGGCCTACTTTTGTGGGATCTGAGAGCACATCAGACACACAAAATTGCATTATGAACACGAGGATTGTTCTTCTGATATAAAATAATTTTGCAATACAATACAAATTTTATGGCAAATTATTAAAAATTGATTTTTTGACATTTAATAGCACATAATCATTAGATTTATTCAATTTACCCTCGAGGACTGTTCAATTTCAAAAATATCAATTATAATAATTTACCATAAAATTCGTATAATATCGCGAATTTAAAAAAAAAATTGATATATTCTCGTATTTAAAATGTAAGTTGGTGTGTCTCATGTGCTCTCGGGTATCACAAAAACTACATGGAAACGTCGCTATCCGAGCCCTTAACTCAAATTAATCAAAGAAATGATACCTTATAGTTATATCCCACCCTCAAATAAATTCCAATGAAAATAAGCTGGAAAAGAGCCTTCTTGGGTTTCCAGCCATTGGTTGTCAACCTGACCATCAAAACGAATAGTGAGTTCGATGGTTAAATGTCGCACGATTGTGTCGGGCTATATAGTAAAAACGTCTAATCGGCATTTAAAAACAATTTTGAAAACATGCTGCAAAGTATTCTAACATAATGTTATTTTCAGTGTTGACAAAATATTTATGTTAGATGGTTACCTGTCAGCCTGCCTGGTTGTTTGTGTGGCTGTCCCAGTGGAAGCAAATTCATTAATCCACTGTGCAGCTCAAACGCTATAACCGATCAACTTCATTATTATGTTTTCAGGGTTATTAGGAGTTAAGAAAACCTAATAATGATAATATTGGATGGCTTATTTCGCATGATACCATAACATATCGGATTCGTCATACAAATATCGAACTCGCCGTTGGCTCGTCCGATATTTTATGACTCATCCGATATGTTATGGTATCATGCTCAACCATCAATATTATATCAAACTTAACATGGTGATATTATATGGTGGCCTGATTTGCTGTATAGTTTTGTGTCTTTTATTTGAATATTTATCAATATTAATGAGCTTATTTTCTGCAGCTTAAACACAATAACCGATCAACTTAAAACTTGGTACATGGATTGGATATGGTGGTCTGAAGTGTTAGTTATGCTTCGTGTTATTTGCATATTTATGAATATTAATGAGTTGATTTGCATATTTTGGTTACATTTTCATTAATTCACTCCGCAGCTTAATCGCTAATCAACTTCAAACTCGGTATGGGGATTAGATATGGTGGCCTGATGTGCTGTATAGTTTTGTGTCATGTTATTTGCATATTTCTGAATATTAATGAGCTTATTGCATATTGCATATTATTTTGTGTTTACAAACCTTTGTTATTTACACACCTTTATGGGGGCCATTACGAATCGGGTAATTCTAGTTATAAAAGTGATCTGAAATTGATCTGTTTGGGTCGAACAACATTTTGAACAAATAATTTTTGTGCCATATCTCGAGTGTCTTTTTGGGACAACCTGTACAAACATCCTATCGTTTGCTCAGCGGTAATATTTTGGGGGAAAACTTGTTTTCAGCCATTCGTGGAGAAGTCAGAAGATACTGTTTCTGTCTTGATATTTATTCGCCCACTTTTTTGCAGTTATATCGATTTTGTGGAGGATTTCATTAAGTGAGTTTGATCTAATTTTAGAATTTCATGGCATGTGAGGATTGCTTTCGGTTTATTTAGTTTTAATATTTATGGCGTGCGAATTTGAACGGTTAATTCTTAAATAAGCCAATGTATTATGGATATAAAGGTAGCGATGTGTAATCATACTTGCTCATTATTAATGATTTTGAAAAATTATTTGCATAAAAAATACTATACAGCCTGTCTCAAAAAAAATTGTGCAAGTGAAAAACGCCCTCTTTGGCGATTAGAAAATACCGTTGTGACATGATGCTTACATCAACGTCGTCAAGGGCACAGTCTTAGCTCTCAAATACCGTTTGTTCTGTTCAACTTGCTCTTTTTAATCTCGAGATATGTTTAGTTAAGAACGAAAGGATAAAATCACAATTGTGCCACTTTTACTAGGGAATAGGGCTGTACATGTAAATTATACATAACACTTGCAATACCGTGCATTAGCATCGGGGCTCGTGCATTAGACGCATCAACACCAGCCGCGTGCATTATTTTGTCTAATTTCATTAATTTGTCAAATTTCATGAACTGGTCAAAGTTCATTAACCCATAAGTGTGTAATATTTGTTTGTCTTTTAACATGTCTTTAATGACAAAAAGAAGAGTATTTACCATGATAAAATCATTGACATGCACATGTATTTAATTTTACAACAGAATGTGAAATATTTATTTATCGTTTAATTTGTTGTAAGAGGAAAAAGAGAATCATTATACTTTTATCATGATGAAACATTAAAAACAATTTTGTATTGTTGTGTAATTGATGCATTCTTTTGATTTCACGAAGGAACTTTTGATCAACTTGATGCTATCATTGATTTACATGTACAGCCCTCTTCCCTAGTAAAAGTGGCACAATTGTGATTTTACCCTTTCGTTGTTAAGTAAGCATATCTCGAGATTAAAACAAGCAAATTGAACAGACTAAACGGCATTTGAGAGCTAAGACTATGCCCTTGACGTCGATGTAAGCATTATGTCACAACGGTATTTTCTAATTGCCCACAGAGGGCGCTTTTTACTTGCACAATTTTTTTTTGAGACAGGCTGTACCATTCATTTCTGCGTTGCATGCGTGCTGGTCATATAGACTTCAACGAAAAAGTCTTAGCTCTTGATATTTTCTCAAATATCAAGAGCTATCTCAATAACCACTGAACTAATACTAGGCTTGTTTGTACTCATATTAATGCATATTTCATGCTGATTCCAAATATGGTCATGAAAATATACATTTCTGAATTGACCTTTTCGGTAAATCCCATAAGCCTTTGCGACACACCTAAGGACTCGTCATTTGACGACACGCCGACGATGAACGATGTGCGCATCGGCGCAGATCGGCGTGACGTCAAATGACGAATTCTCAAGTGTACTCGCAAAGGCTTATGGTATTTACCGAAAAGGTCAATTGGTAAGGAAAATTTGGAAGTTGTCGTTTGCAGTCAACACCCATGGAGAGGGTAATAGCATTTAACAATTTTAAGGGAAAATAGCTATATATTTGCACCTTTTCGAGGAGAAAATATCAAATTTCGTGTTTTAAAAATAGCATCTAGGCCTACTTCATCCGAATTATATAAGCAAGTGTGTATATTTGAGTATACTAAAATATACACACTAATTGCTTATATAATACTGATGAAGCAAAGTAAGTGTTGGCAATGCGGTAATTCGTGGGAGATCGATGAGTTAGCTCTTTAAGAAATTATTAGCGTGGGTCGAAAGTTTCTTCTTTTTATAACAAAGTCCAGTTTAGAGATATTTTGAAAAAATATCTCAAAACTGGACTTTGATACAAAAAGATCAAAATATCAAGAGTTATCTTAAGAACCACTAAACCAATATACTGGGCTTGTTTGTACTCATTTTAACACATTTTACATGCTGACTCCAAATATTATTGAAAATATACAATTCTGAATTTTATGAATTATTAAAGAAAATGGGGCCAAACTTGTCGTCCCCAGTCGAAACTTGTGTGAAGGAGAGGGTAATATATATCATAGTCCTAGCATACTTCTTTTCAACATAATTTTGTGAGCAAACATTCTTTGTTCACATTAATAAATTTAAGGTAAAAAAGTTAGCTACTTCAGCTTACTTCATAGCAACAAGCATACATGTGTATTTTTAATATAGCAAATAATATTTTAAATGTTGACGTTGACGTGCCGATAATTCGTGGGAGATCGATGTGCTCTTTAATAAATTATTATAGTGTGGGCAATATTTTTGTCTTTTGGGGGGTGTTGAAAAATTAAAAATAACAGTAAGATTGTTCGCATTTAATTTGAGGAGGTTGAGGCTTCGTTACTTTGGACACTGCTTTGATTTAGAGGCACAGCAGTACAACTTAAATTCAGTCCGTACAGGCTCCGAGCCAGGAAGAGGGGGGATATTTCCTAATCGTCCCCAGCCAGAGGCAATTGGCCTTTGCTTAAGGGGGGGTACTACACCCCTGTAGCCTATTTTTTTCTTAAAAATTATAGCGCATTGGTGACAAGTAAGATATGTATATTATAGGGGCAAGGACTACAACTACTGCACTGGAAATTTTATTTCAGCACAGACAACAGTTGTGGAGTTACAGTCAAAAATGAGGAAAACAAATATTTGATCAATAAATCAATAACTACTTGCCTTGAGTTGCTGAATTTTCAGTGCATTAGTTGTAGTCCTTGCCCCTATAATATACATATATTACTTGTCACCAATGCGCTATAATTTTTGAGAAAAATGCAAAAATAGGCACAAAATTGGCCAGGGTTGTAGTACCCCCTTAAATTAAGAATCGCCCATTTGCAGCTATCGATGTCGACATCTGATAAATATTCATTCGTCGTAAAATATTCGATTTAGTCAGTATGAAATATCGGTTACGTTCCCCTTAACCCCTTTTTATGAAAACATTATCATTTCAGAAGATTGGAATTGCTATCTACTGAAGATAGTAATTTTTGTTCATTGAAATAAAAAGTATTTGTAATCTTCTGACGATAGTTAATACTACTGAAGATAGTCAATAGTATATTTGTTCTATGAAAAACATTACATGGTTCATTTCAGAAGATTGGAATTGCTATCTACTGAAGATAGCAATTTTTTTCATTGAAATAAAAAGTATTTGTAATCTTTTGAAGATAGTTAATAGTATATTTCTTGTAATTGGGTCACCGATGACAGTTATTGTGTCTTTTATCAAAAATATCAAGAACTAACTGTATAGGGTACGACAATCAATTTTATCGTTGTCCAGTACAAAGGAAATATGACATTATTAGAAATTCCCAAATAGCTTTGTTGACAGCTTTTGTTGTCCTCATTTGCTTGATGGGGTTCACAAAATGATTAAATAAATTGATGGTTTTCATAGATTTAAATGAACCAGGAAATATATATAGAACAGCAAAATAATCATAAACAATCAGATAAAAATTCCAGGTGACACGTGTGATGATCTGGGGGTACTCTTCATATATGGGGATTTCCCAGTCTGATGTTATTCAATATACTAGTAATGCAGTGTAATCACGAGTTATATGCACTATCCAATTTAGGCTATATAAGGTTAAGGCTAAGGTAACGATTAGGGTTAGCATTAAGGTTAGAGGTAGGGATGTGGTTAGGTTAGGTTTTGGTCATAGTTAGAATTAGAGTGGATTATGTTTAGGATTAGGGTTAGGAGTAGTGTTATAGGGATATGGTTAGTTAGGTTTTGGTCAGAGATAGAATTAGAGTGGATTATGTTTAGGGTTAGGGTTAGTGTTATAGGGATATGGTTAGTTAGGTTTTGTTCAGAGTTAGAATTAGAGTGGATTATGTTTAGGGTTAGGACTAGGGTTAATGTTATAAGGATATGGTTAGGTTAGGTTTCGTTCAGAGTTAGAATTAGAGTGGATTATGTTTAGGGTTAGGGTTAGTGTTATAGGGATATGGTTAGTTAGGTTTTGGGTCAGACTTAGAATTAGAGTGGATTATGTTTAGGGTTAGGGTTAGTGTTATAGGGATATGGTTAGTTAGGTTTTGTTCAGAGATAGAATTAGAGCGGATTATGTTTAGGGTTAGGGTTAGTGTTATAGGGATATGGTTAGTTAGGTTTTGGGTCAGAGTTAGAATTAGAGTGGATTATGTTTAGGGTTAGGGTTAGTGTTATAGGGATATGGTTAGTTAGGTTTTGTTCAGAGTTAGAATTAGAGTGGATTATGTTTAGGGTTAGGGTTAGTGTTATAGGGATATGGTTAGTTAGGTTTTGTTCAGAGTTAGAATTAGAGTGGATTATGTTTAGGGTTAGGGTTAGTGTTATAGGGATATGGTTAGTTAGGTTTTGGGTCAGAGTTAGAATTAGAGTGGATTATGTTTAGGGTTAGGGTTAGTGTTATAGGGATATGGTTAGTTAGGTTTTGGTCATAGTTAGAATTAGAGTGGATTATGTTTAGGGTTAGGGTTAGTGTTATAGGGATATGGTTAGTTAGGTTTTGTTCAGAGATAGAATTAGAGTGGATTATGTTTAGGGTTAGGGTTAGTGTTATAGGGATATGGTTAGTTAGGTTTTGGTCAGAGATAGAATTAGAGTGGATTATGTTTAGGATTAGGGTTAGTGTTATAGGGATATGGTTAGTTAGGTTTTGGGTCAGAGTTAGAATTAGAGTGGATTTTTAGGGTTAGGACTAGGGTTAGTGATAGGGATATGGTTAGGTTAGGTTTTGGTCAGAGTTAGAATTAGAGTGGATTATGTTTAGGGTTAGGGTTAGTGTTATAGGGATATGGTTAGTTAGGTTTTGGGTCAGAGTTAGAATTAGAGTGGATTATGTTTAGGGTTAGGGTTAGTGTTATAGGGATATGGTTAGTTAGGTTTTGTTCAGAGTTAGAATTAGAGTGGATTATGTTTAGGGTTAGGGTTAGGGTTAGTGTTATAGGGATATGGTTAGGTTAGGTTTTGGTCAGATTTAGAATTAGAGTGGATTATGTTTAGGGTTAGGGTTAGTGTTATAGGGATATGGTTAGTTAGGTTTTGGTCATAGTTAGAATTAGAGTGGATTATGTTTAGGGTTAGGGTTAGTGTTATAGGGATATGGTTAGTTAGGTTTTGGTCATAGTTAGAATTAGAGTGGATTATGTTTAGGGTTAGGATTAGGGTTAGTGATAGGGATATGGTTAGGTTAGGTTTTGGTCAGAGTTAGAATTAGAGTGGATTATGTTTAGGGTTAGGGTTAGTGTTATAGGGATATGGTTAGTTAGGTTTTGGGTCAGAGTTAGAATTAGAGTGGATTATGTTTAGGGTTAGGGTTAGTGTTATAGGGATATGGTTAGTTAGGTTTTGTTCAGAGTTAGAATTAGAGTGGATTATGTTTAGGGTTAGGGTTAGTGTTATAGGGATATGGTTAGGTTAGGTTTTGGTCATAGTTAGAATTAGAGTGGATTATGTTTAGGGTTAGGGTTAGTGTTATAGGGATATGGTTAGTTAGGTTTTGGTCATAGTTAGAATTAGAGTGGATTATGTTTAGGATTAGGGTTAGTGTTATAGGGATATGATTAGGTTAGGTTTTGGTCAGAGTTAGAATTAGAGTGGATTATGTTTGGGTTAGGGTTAGTGTTATAGGGATATGGTTAGGTTAGGTTTTGGTCAAAGTTAGAATTAGAGTGGATTATGTTTAGGGTTAGGGTTAGTGTTATAGGGATATGGTTAGGTTAGGTTTTGGGTCAGAGTTAGAATTAGAGGGTTAGGATTAGGGTTAGTGTTATAAGGATATAGTTAGTTTAGGTTTTGGGTCAGAGTTAGAATTAGAGTGGATTATGTTTAGAGTTATGATTAGGGCTTAGATTATAGGTTAGTGTGAAGGGTTAGGGTAAGGATTAGGGTTTATAACTAACTTGGTTTTTGAATCCATTGCCCTTCGGACTATTGCATGCCCAGGAACCCATTTCCCCACATATCATATGCAATGGTGGGGTGGGGACGTGGGGCTTGCATTACAAGTTCATGCACAATCACGGACTACGGTATGAAGAGCTCTCATTAACAATATGGGGATTTCCCATCAGTTGCACCTGTCTAGATGCCACAAATTAGTCAATATGCTCACGCGTACATATTGTGTTAGGCCGTATAAAATTAATATTTTGGTTCTCGTCCAGAGGATTTTCATGAATTGATGAGGGAGGGAGGTGTTTTTTTTTTTTTCAGTGTAAAATCAGCATTGTCTGTAGTTTTCGATCTTTTCCAACAGTGCTCGAGGAAACGATGAGGCAGCTTTTTTTTTTTTTCAAATGTGAGATTCTGAGGGATAAACCCCCTAGAGTACCACAAAAAGACTTGGAAGTGGTCCCTGTTCTCTAATAAACTTATTTATATGTATGAAAAATTCATCAATCATTCCAAAGTCTAAAATAATTGAAAAATCTAAAAAAAAAAAAATCTGACAAATCCCAGAAATTGAGGAGGGAGGGGACTAGAACCAAAACATTAATTTTATACGGCCTTATGTATAAATATATCTATAAATATATTATCTTTAGTAAATAGTGACAAATGAGTTTCCTCACATATCATATGCAGTGGTGGAGGTGGGGGAAAGTACTTGATTAATGCATTACAAGTTCACAATCACGGACTACGGTCTCAAGAGCTCTCATTAGCAATATGGGGATTTCCCAACAGTTGCACCTGTCTAGATGACACAAATTAGTCAATATGCTCACGCGTGTTGTATTACATATTTATATCATAACTATAAATATATTATCATAAGTAAATAATGACTAATAAGTTGACAGTAAACATTGGCAATATTATTGTAAATTATTACTATGATAAAGCAAGGCTTATTATGGCGTACGATTAAAAAACCGCACAGCTCCAGTCTGTAGCTAGTTTTGTACAATAATTTTGACAATGAATTCCAAAGTTTACCTGATCAAAGGTAATAAATCAAAAAGATGTCATTTTTGCGGGTTGACTAAATTTGCACAATTATTAAGCAATGGTAATGAATTTATGCACGTGCAGATCTTAGTCAAAAGAATGCAGAGTTTAATAAATAAAAAAAAGATGTAATTTTTCTGGTTGAGTAAAGTTACACAAGTATTAAAATGTTAATGGAATATATTGTCGATGACAAAAGATTGTCGAGTGTAAACATTTTCAAAGGATATGGTTTGTGAATTTGTAACACAGTGACCTGATTCCATTATTCTTGATACCTAAACTATTGTCCAAAGCACGTTTATTTGCACAATAAATAAATAAATAAATAAATAAATAAATAAATAAATAAATAAATAAATAAATAAATAAAAGTTGCCACGTAAATGTGTGCCAAAAATGTCCCCCACCCATCCCCTTTTGCCCTGCCAAAAAATACTTCCCCCCCTTCGGTTTGCCAAAAGGTTCCTTCCTTCATTTTACCCTCCCCTAGTGCTTATAATTATTAATGTTAATAATAACAACAATAAATGGTATAATGATAATAGAGATAATAATATAATATTACCTTAGAACATACGTGCGCTAGAACAAAAAACTGATGAAAGAAAATGATGGAAATTATTTTAAGGCCTTTCATGAGAGTTAATCATAAGATGTAACTTGTTCAAGTTATTTTTTTCTCGAAAGTGTTTCATTAATTTGGCTGATTTGATATTTTTCATAGGAATGGGCCAGTGAAAAGGGATGCGCACTTATTTTTCCAGCATTCCAAGTACTTGTCAATGTAAAATTATGAAACATGGAGTTGTCATTTTAAAAGACATTTCTTGTTTAGAATAGTCCAATGTGAAATAATACAGAGCGATGCATATGTAAAAATGCGCTAGTCGTATTCTTTGCATTTTTTAAAGAAATTTTTTATATAAAATAATGGTGTTGGAATTGTATTTGAAAAAAATGGTCAGTGTGTAGTAATTCAACGAGAAAGTGTAAGTAAATGTTGTATTCAGAATATTCCATATGAATATGTATTGTATATAAATAGAAATATGCATATTAATTGATGAGTTGTGGTGAACGATGAAGTGAATTATGACTTTTATTAAATGGAACAAAATAACATACATATTTTCTCTCTTAAATGAAATTACAGTGCTGATGTTGCAATCGAGATGAATAAAATGATTGATGAGCGATCGATGGAATTTTTTAGCACATTTTTGGAGCTAATTCAATAACTCGTGGTTTTTAATATGAATTATGAAATTTTCAGTGGTATAGAAAAAAATAGAAAGTTGTGCAATTTTAAACACCTGTAAAGCAAGAGCTGATGGAATGAAAAAATTGAATCAAAATCATAAAATCGTGATTATAATAATAATATTTATATAATTATTCATTTTGCATGCAGGGTTGAATTCCTGTATTATATATACATACCCGTATATACATACCCAGCAAATGTTTTACAAAAAACGTTTATACGTCGGGTTATAAAAGGGCTTTTAAAGGTATATTTTGAAAACCTGCTGTAAAATGTTCCAGCAAATGGTTATTATTTCAAGCCTATGACAAAATATTTTTACAAAAATGTTTGCCAAAAATATTTTACATTAACCTATAAAACGTTACAAACGTGTTCTTCACCTTAATCAAAACATTTGGACAAAAAAAAACCAATAAAATACTTTTCTTTCCCATTTATCATTGTTCTTTATCAATACATTATGGTTCCCGGGGGCAATACACTTTAAAAATTCATGACGCGTGTGCGCCAGTCATTATTTAGACCCTTTTTGTTAAAATTATTAACTCACGATGACCCGGTCTTTTTTCTAGCATTTTATTATTAAAATGCGGTAAAAACAATTTTTCTTTTGATTTCACAAAGGAACTCTTGGTAAAAAATGTAGATATTTATCATAGCGCTTTATGCCGTAAACAGCCTCAAAGCGCTTTACATTTATTCCGCCGTCATTAGAATATGTCGGAACCACGTTTGCAGCCTACAAACGGCGCAGGGTTCATCAGTACGACGACTGTGACTACCCCTAACAGCTTCCCATTGCACCTGGGTGGGGTGAGGCAAGCGAGGCAAAGCGCCTTGCCCAAGGGCGCAACACGGTGGTGGGACGGGGCCTCGAACTCACGCACGTCGAGCAAGTTCTAAGATTATGAGTCCAAGGCCGTAACCACTGAGCCACCGTGTCCTCGGTATAAACTTGATGCTATTCATTGATTTACATGTACAGCCCTCTTTCTTACAAAAAAGAGGCACAAAAGTGGCACAATTGTGATTTTACCCTTTCGTTGTCAACTAAACATATCTCGAGATTAAAACAAGCAAATTGAACAGAACAAACGGCATTTGAGAGCTAAGGGTACGCCCTTGACGTTGATGTAAGCATCATGTCACAACGGTATATTCTAATTGCCAAAGAGGGCGCTTTTCACTTGCACAACATTTTTTGCTTTTTTTGAGACAGGCTGTAAATGTAAACACCTGGGTCCTATAGTGGCGTAGCATTTTTTCAGGGGAAGGAGGCAAGGTGACGTGACTTGAGGATAGTGGGAAAAAATGTTCCAAAAGACCTAAAAGCTAAAATATTACGGCTGTCAGAATTCCACAGGGGTGGAACAAGAAGGGCAACTTGGCAAGATATTCCACAGCGAGAAGCTTCGCCACTTGGGTACCCCTTGATTACGAAAGTTACGCATCTGGACTGAGGATGACGCCAACTTGAATTGAATGATAATGATGATTAGTCTATATAACATATTCTATTTTTGTCGCAACCATCATCAATAACAATTGACCACGTGTATGTTCACGCGGATCTGATGACGATTAACGAATGTGGTTTGAAACACACAATGATAGGGCGGATTCAGGATTTGAAATGGGGCGTAAAATAAGATGTTTCTTTTTTCTCTTTATAGGTCTTATCTTTTTCTCTCTTTCTTTCCTTCCCTTTTTCCCTTTCCCTCTCAGATAAATCTTGTTTGGTCTCTCCCTCTTTTATATTTGAAATAAGGAGACGTCACGTGCGTGACATAGTTCTTCAAAAATGCCCATAAATGTGCCATATATGGTCGAATCCAACCAAAAGTGTACACGGCATGTTCAGGGCAATAACTTAAAAGTATTAATCAATTGGCATTCGTTTTTGTATTGTGTTTATTCGCCTTGATCATACGCTTCGCGCCATATATAATAAGACCCCCTTCTGTGAAAAACTTAGACACAGAGACCCCAAAACATGCTATTTTTACCCATTTTTTCAAAATATTTCTTAAAGTATTTTTAAAAACATCTAAATCAGTTATGAAAAGAAGTCATTGGATTGAATCTAGATTGATTTCCTGAAAGGTGTGTATTCAAAGATTGCCTGTTCAATTTTTTACATATTTGTACATAATTATGAAATTTTTGTGATAATTTTTTGAGTGGTATTTTTTACATTACCTACGAATACAATTTTTCATAGCACTAGGTATATCTTTAAAAAATGGAAATCACTAATAAATGCGCAATTGATACAAGCTTTGATATGTCCAATAGTGAAATGCATTGCAATCGAACATCTTTATTATTGTGTTTAGCTGCCAGAAATTCTAAATGGCACAAAGGTAGGTTTGGTAAAAAATATGCATTACCTCCGAATACATGTTAAAAGCTGTGTCATTTCCACAAAGTGAGAGAATAGTAAACAATAGTTAAGCAATAGGTGCAGGGTAATACACTCTTTATATCTACCAAGTTTCAATAGCCTGCGTTTAAATATTTCTGAGATGTCAACAATAAAAGCAAGTATTCGTAGGTAAATTTCGGTAACCGAATGTTACCTACGAATACAATTTGACACCATGACAGTATTGTGAAACACCGCCATTCATGCCAATGTCCATATTGGTACATAACGAAGGCCTGTATGTTTGCTATCAAATCATATGTCAATGAAAGTTGCGAATTCACATACATGCCCACCATGCAAAAGTGAATACGGCTTAATTGTTGAAAAATATGTACTGAAATAGACGACGGTCTGCTCATTTGAAAGAAAAATCAGATTTAAAGAAGATTAGAAGGGATAAATACTTGGATTTGTCAACTGTCATGTGTGCTTCATTTTAAATGTTTACCGACCTTCTGGTTTCTGAGTAATTTGTGTCCAAATTGATTTATTCGAAGGTAACTTTTGACGTTTTCGCTAAGGTTACCTACGAATACCATGGAAAAACGACTGTTCTCATTGTCTCATGATCTAGACAACACAGTGATGATGGACCCTGGTAATTGTAGTTGCCCTCTAACGAAAGGCCACAAGACGTAAGTGACTCCAAGATGGACTTCACAAGTCTGCAATAACGGTTTTAAGCGATTTGTGTGCAATTAAGCAAATTAAAGTCACTTTAGTGCCTTTGTTTCTTACTTCAATCCTCTTTCAACCGCTGTGAACCGACATTATTAATACATGATAGGGTCTAAAGTATCAATAACGCACATAAAGAAAATAATATATTCAAAGTGCTTTATAAAATGAAGTTTTGATTGCGATATCCACCAAAAGTCTAATTCTTACCTACAAATACTGAAATGTTACTTACGAATACAGCATAATACATGACATGTGTAATGAAGTGTCCCTACCAATGGAAATTAATTGTCAAAAACTTTAAGCGGTACCCCAGGACACTATTATTACCCATATACGGATTCATCCAACAATTATTTATTATGTAAAATTGCTGATTAACTACTTGTATATCAAAATGAAGTGGTCAAAATCTTGCTAAAAGCATCAAAAAATTTTGATTTAAGGTAATAGCATTTATTCATTTGGACGTACCATCTGAAAGAGATTTAAAAACTACCATTTTATTAATTCATTACCATAATATCAAAATTTAAACCTCTAAACTCAATATAGATATTGTTAAATCGCTCATGTTACCTACGAATACCCGGGTTTCTTCACCTTTTCATTGCATAAAGCGTTAGGTGTATGCGTATAATTCCTAGTATTCTTGAAAACATATATCCTACTCGTTCTTATACAATGTGTAAATTGATTCATACTCATTTGATAAATAAAATACAGATACTGACCTAAACTTCATTTTCAAAAATAAACTAGCATAAATTGACTAAGATCATATTGATCGCGTTATAAAAATAAAACAAATATTTTCTGGTTGAGCTAGCATTTTCCTGACACCCTGTGGTCTACATTACACGAAAAAAGCGTTAATGGGAATATTCCATTTGTTTTAGGTTGATTAGTATTGCGATTGTGAAAGCATCCTAGTGGTATTCGTAGGTAACATTGGGTTTTGATATCACATTTACTATCACACGTCCTGGATTTATTTTTCAAGATTAGTAATGGCACTTTTGGTTCCTATAAGGCCAATATGTCATCAATCAATGGGCAAAAGGAAAAAATTGTGGAGACATTTTTATTTCGGACTTTTATTTTTGGCCCGTGGACACTTTTGGTTGGATTCGACCATATACTCTGGAAAACGTTATTGCAAGTTACATAATTTGGCAACTGGAATTCTAGTAGTTTTTTGATAGCAAACTTGGAAATCCAGACATTTCTTTTAATAAAAAATTACTCCTCTATTCCTCTGTATGGTGGTGTGCGCTTATTTAGAGCCCAAATTGGGTATTTGCTTGTAATTGCATGTGTATTCGCCGGGAGGTTCATTTGGCCATTCCAGAAAATAGTTACCGTATTTCCAAGCTTTTTCAAGTAAAGTCTGCACAAAAAGTAACTCAGCTGTTATAAATACGCCTATAGATTCAGAACAAATAATTGTTTTCACAATATTTCAACATAGAAGGAAGGATGACTTATTTACACGCATTTTGATACCCCATTCGTCAAATGTCGTTCAATATTAACAACACATCCCTTTACAGCAAAATACCCGAATTTAAAAGTTGCAGTTTACAGCGATCAATGGTTATATTAAATGCCAGCACTGTAAACACGTAAAGCCCGCCATTAGCTTCGCGCTTACTTCAAATCAATACAAATAACTGCAACTTTTAAATTGGGGTATTTTTCTTTCAAAACACTGCTGTATTGTCAATATTGAACAAAATGGGACACATGGGGTATCAAAATGCGCGTAAATAAATCATCCTTCTTTTTATGTTGAAATATTGTGAAAACAATTATTAGTTCTGAATCTATAGGCGTATATATAACAGCTGAGTTACTTTTTGTGCAGACTTTATAACATTGGCAACTGGAATTCCGGTCGTTTTCAGAAAGCAAACTTGGAAATCAAGACACTTCTTTTATTGAAAAGTAACTCCTCTACAGGAGGTGTGCACTTGTCTTATTTTCTGGAATAACACATTGGGCGCATAATCTCACAACTTGAGCACTTTTTACATTAGGCCTACATCGGATATGTGCTGGAAGTTGTTTGTGTTAAATTACCTATAGGCCTACATAATCGGAGGATGTAGTGGTGTCCGGGTCAAAATGGTAAAAGCAGTCAGTGGTTTGCAGTGTGGCGTAACCAGAACTCTTTAGAGGGGGGTGCCTCCAATGGGGTGGGGGGGTGTTGCCGTCGTAAATATCAAGGCGGCCAGCATCCCACCAGGGGGGGGGGTAAGACTTTTCTCACTTTTGGATGGATGACATTAATTTGGTTAATTTACTGGTGGTAATTTCTATAATTCGTAGGCCCCAAGGGGGGGGGGGGCACCCATCGTTATTTTTGCAAGGGACGCCCCCCCCCCTAAAATCATAACAGAAGAAAAAATAAAGCAAAAATTGCGTCAAATGCCATTGCAGAAAAAATACATTTCAAAACGTTCCATGACTGTAAAAATCAAGATTTATCATGTTTGTACATTGGTGAGTTGAAATAGGAAAGAAGAGTCTTTTAGAATGAATAAAATCAGTAATTCTGATCAATTCAAAATCAGCACTTTTGGGCTCTGAGTCAAATTTCTGTGCTGTGACGACACAAATTTGACGCATTTTTGCTTCTGTTGTGTTTTGTTTGGTGAAATGTCATATCCGCAGAAAAAATTCTAGTTTAGTTGTTGGGAAATCAAGTTACCCTACAGTGAGGAACATATGCAATGAATTTCTTGCATGCTTTTTCTTAATATTGAATACAATTGCTTTCCTGGGATATAACTTTCTCTTTTCTACAATAAATGGCTCAAAAGTTATAACAAATTCAAAATGGTACCTTTTTTGGTTGATTTCCTATAAAAACGTGTGTGTTTTCTATGGGAAAATCCTACCAAAATTGAAATTTTCATTTTGGTCATTTGGAAAATCAAGTTACCCTACAATGAGGAAAGTATGCAATCAATTTCTTAGGTGGTATTTCTAGATATTGAATAAAAATGCTTTCTTTGGATATAACTTTCTTTTTTCTATGATAAACCGTTCCGAAGTTATAACAAATTGAATATTGTGGTTTTTTTTTTATTTGCCTCTAAAAACGTGTGTGTTTTCTTTGGGGAATATCTCTATGGCATGCTACTTTTCGACGGTCCTTGATTTTTGCCATTTTGCCCATTTTCCAGGTCTTTTATTTCAGAAACTGCATAATATATCATGCCTGTTATTATTTTAATTCTTTAATATTAATGGATACAGTATAATTATACTGAATTTGGATCTTTGAAACTCATTTAAGTTTTTATTCTATATCAAAGTTGCCACTTCGTTAAATTTGGGTGTTTTTCACCGATTTGGGCTGAAAATCGGCATTTTTGGGAATCTTAAAACTGTAATAACTTAAAAACGCTTTGACCGATTTTCACCATTTAAATTGCTATGAGTTTAGTTTTGTAAGCACTTTCAGAAAAGCTTTAAACCAAGGAGATAAAGCATTGATTACAAAATAGTGTGACCCCCCTACAGTAAAACCAGAAAAAATATACACGTCCCTTGACTTTAATGCTTCTACCGCCACTGAAATTTCTCTTTAATAGTTCTATTTTGGGTAAAATTTCATATTGGTCAATTTATGCAACTAGGCCTACAGAAGGTCCGCAGACCGATGGGCCATTATATAGTGGACCCGGATATGCAAATAAACAATTATATATTCGTCATTGTAAACAGATCCAACAGTTTATGATAGATCACACCCAACACCCAAGTTCAAGTTACTTCAGTGCCAAATATAGCAACTATTCTCGGTCAATATCAGTACAAATCTACAATACATTGTTAAATCACAGATACTCATAGCGCAGAAGTTATGCATATTATCGACCGATTAATTGATGATTGATTTATTGATGATTTATTGATTTATTGATTGTTTGATTGATTGATTGTTAAATGATAGATTGATTGAATGAATGAATGATTTATTGATTGCTTGTTGATCGATTGATCGAAAGATCGCTTGATTGATCGCTTAATTGATTGATTGATTGATTGATTGATTGATCGAAAGATCGCTTGATTGATTGATCGATTGATTTTATTTGCGGATTTTAAACCAATAGGATACGTGAATTTTTTCACGGATTTTCCGGAGCACATCAAACGCACAGATATACTTTGAACCATGGAGTGATTGAATTAGCTTTTTTCTAGAAACTTGGTATAGACTATCTAATAAAAATGCACGAGGTGCAATGAAATAAATTTTTGCTTAGGACTATTAAAGTAATAGTTAGTTATTAGTTTTTAATATAATTTTTGCACTTTGAGCAAAAAGTTCAAAGTACAATTCAAAGGCCCGTTGTTTAGGTTATTATTGTTATTATTTATAGCCTATTTGTTGTTTATTTATTAACATAGACAATCAAATAATGATGAATATGTCAGTGTCGACTACTTCTTTGTTTTTCTTGGGTGCACTGTATTGCTTCTCCGAATTTTTCCCGAACTTAGGCTATTTTGTTTACCTGATTGTGTTTATAAATGGCCGTGATGGGACGAAGTGGTCAAGCATTATATTAAATTATTAAAAACAGATCCCCATTTTCAGTTTTTTACGAGCTTTTCCCCTTAATATTTCCTATATATCGTGTTCCTGAAGTTTTCGCAAGGCCTGGAGGAGCCTATACGAGGCCTAATATTTGTTTATTATGTAGGCCCAGCCCTATTATTATGTGCGCAAATCCAAATGGCGAAGTTTTGTTGCAGACCGGTTTTGTTATTATGAAAAGTGAAACGCCATCATGCGTGAAATGTACAATAGTGGATAATTATATGCAAAATGAGAGGGCGCTATTGCAGGCCTGTAAGTTGGCCCAGGGGTACAAAAGGGGTCTGTCCGTCGTGGTATGCCTATTCCATCAGTGGCGTAACCAATGGGGAGGGGGAGAAGGAAGCTGCCCTCCCCGACACAAAAAGACTGGGAATAAGAGCAAAAAATAGGGAAAGGGGGAAGGGGAAGGAAGGAGAGAAAAAGAGGGAAGAAAAAAGGGGAAGGGACTCAGAAACTTAGAAAGGGGGATGAAGAGAAATGGGAAGGGACACTGGGAAAAAAGAAAGAAGAGGAAAAGGGAAGGAAGAAAAGGAAAAGAGGGAAGAAAATGAAAAAGGCCTGCAAATTTTAGTGCAGCTTCAAACAAATCTATTCAGACGTTTACCGACCACTGGGGGCAAAGGGGCAGCTCCCCCGTGAAAAATTTACCCAGTCTTTCCCCCTCCCCCTGTGGGATGCTGGCCGCTCCGATATGTAAGGTTTTTAGCCCTTTTTTTACTTTTGCCCCCCCCCCTTAAAAGTTGGCTTGTCCCCCACCCTTTGCCTACCCTCTGAAAAAGGGCTGGCTACGCCACTGTTACCGACCTGCCTACCATTAATAATTTGGAGCCGGAAGTACAAGAACTTTCTTTTCTATGCCACTTTTATAAGCTCGCAAATTCCGAATGTCTGAATCAACTGAAACATTTTTTCTAGGACATTCAACCATACCCTAAAAAGTGCATGCTAAGAATATCCATTTCAATAACAAAATACGTGTAAACCATTTTAAAAAAAAGAAGCGAAGTGAAACTTAAGTTTTCAAAGGTTTTTAGAAAATGTTTGTGCTTTGTGAAAGTCTCTTCAGGGAAAACATTAAATAGTTCCAGGAGTGTAATTGTTATTATAACTGCTTTGTTATTATAACTGCTTTGCTTTTTTATGTGTACTTAAGACTTTTGGGTGCAGGTCACTCTTTTATTGTACTTTTTAAGATTTATCTTTGTAAATTTTCCTTGCGTATCGATTTTATTTTGTATTTATGTAAAGCGCCTAGAGGCCTTTTTGGCATTGGGCGCTATATGAAACGCCTTATTATTATTATTATTATTATTATTATTATTATTATAAGAACAATCGTACATAAGAAACGAAACAAACATGATAAAAACCCAGCATTCCGGTATGATGAGTAATTTGCTAATGATTATTAAGTTGAAACTTTCCCATGTCCTCTTCTTAGATCAAATTCTTTTCACCTGTTCACGAGAAGAAACTGAGAGGAAAAACAAGAAAATCTGGCGTTGAGTTTTGATTTAAGATAAGACCTGATGTCAAGAACTCGAGTGCGCTCATTTTTTCCTGCTGCATGTGCATTGTCAAACTATGTGTGTGTTTTATTTTATTATTATTTTCTTTAAAAAAAAAAAAAAAAAAAGAAGAGCATTTTGTGAAATTTGCCTGATTGCCTTTTTGTCAAAGAGTGAACTGATCACCAACAAGTACCGGTAAAGGTTAGCCTACTTCATATTTCCACCCATAACTATAAGAGCATTACGCCCTCATTAAACAAATGCCCCGCACGATAATGAGCCGTCTCAATAATGCTATCTACTGAAGATAGAATCTCTATAAATGCTTTCTTTTATTTCACAAGTTTCAAAGACAGATGTAGAAAGAAACGCTTTTACTCAATTACTAGCATAATTATCTTGATAAGAAGCTTATAATAATATATAGTTTCAGTTTCAGGACTGGGAAGAAAAGGAATTTCACCTGTTCAACAGTGTATGGTGGGAACTCGCTAATATTTTTCTATCATTTAGAGCTTTTAGAGCTATTTAGACTTCCTTGAGTAATGAAATGCGTGCGTGTTTCAAATTCTAGGAAAATAGAAAGATGTAAAAAAGACATATTACAGCTTGCAGCCGCTGGCACTTCCCCCGCCCTTCAGACTCTTCCTCTGCGTCGCCGCGCCGCATCACTGCGATCGCACCACTGGCAAGTCCTCAGTTCACTATCTATGTTTAGTCCAAATTGACCCTATGAAAATGCCGATATCTAGAGCCCCTACCTATTATCAGAATGGACGCTTCCAATCCTTTAATTCAAGAGGGGGAATGAACGAAGTAGCATGGGATCAATGAAATCGGGGAAGTACATTATTGCGTAATCATTTATTGACGGTAGCCAGTTCACCATGAAAATCATTTGTCAAGTATTTATATATCCTTGGAATCTACCAATGCATGAATGGACTGAATGGGCGATATCGCATGATAAGTAAGTTTAGATCTGTATTAAAATATGTGTGACATTAATAAAAACATTTTTAGATTATGTGTTTTTTAATCCCGGTGATATTGCGAAAGATATAAGGAACGATTGAGATGCTTTATCATCATCATGTCATTTAGACACCAAAACCATATCGATGACAAATTGACAATATTGCTTGACGAGTAAAGCTGTTGTGGAAAGCTCTCATATTAAAAAGCATGATAGCATGATAAGCGTCTTGATATGTGACATAAGAAATTAACGCAGTGTGAGTTGGCGTAGTACTAGAGAGCAAGGTATGTTACCTCATTAGTTTCATCTTTTTAGCAATATTGAATATTATGAAGAGAAATTATAAACAACCAAAAAAGGGCTTGGATAGCGACGTTTGCATAGTGTTGTGGGACCTGAGAGCACATTAGGCATGTTAGGAGACAGACACACTATGATCCTCGAAGTAAACTTCATAAACCTGGAAAAAATGTTTATCTTCAATACGAAAGGTCAAAATTTTCATATGATGGACGGCTTTTCATCCCAGCTACATATAGGCCTGCACATAACATTAGATCTAGTATAAGTTTACTTCGAGGGGGTGATTTTCCGTTCTTTACACGAAAGTATTTCAAAATAATTATTGTAGCTTATTTGCTGATGACTTAGCGTTATACAAACATATCGTGTTTAAATATACGTATAGAGGGAGTTAACTTTGTAAATGGAAGTCATTTGTAATTCAAGATACTGACTGTTTTAAGGTGGATACTACACCCCCTGATAAATTTTGTAACTAATTTTGCATTTTTCTCAAAAAATAACTACACACTGGTAACAAAAGTTATGTATATTAGGGCCTATAGGGGTAAGGAATCCAATTACTTTCAAGACAAGTGGTTCATTATATTTGTTAAGAAATGAGGTACATTCTAGCGGTACCTCTTTTCTTATCATAAATAAGATACCGCTTGTCTTGGGTCACTGAAATTCCAGTGTATCATGTGTATATAGTAACTGGATTCATTGCCCCTATAATATACGTAACTTTTGTTACCAGTGTGTTATTATTTTTTGAGAAAAATGCAAAAATAGTCCCAAATTTATCAAGGGGCGTATAGTACGATACCACCTTAAAAGGTTCATTGATTTGGGGTAATTTTCTGCATGTAGCCCGCAGCAGGCTAAACTATAATTGTTTTCCGACTGTTTCACAATACCGTCACTGTATAAATCCATTGTTATTCGTGTTTCAACTAACTATAACTTTGACCTTTAGTTTTAAGTTTAGTCATTTTAGCGTGTGATTTTTAAAAGAAACACTCCCTTTAAAAATCATACAATGTAAAAGGTCAAATAGTTGCAAAGCGAATAACAATGCTAAATGTTGTTCACTACTCCCCATGCCTATTTTAGGCCTATACTGTTTTACCAAATAAAACATACTATTTTAAATGATAAAACATACTATTAACTAAGGCCGAGTAAAAAAAATACATGTTTCTCGTCCGCGCCCTCCTCCTTTTTTGAAGATTTTT